>NC_141534.1:76980000-77306666 GCF_021556685.1 Rattus norvegicus
GACCTCATTATGTAGCCAATACTAGCCATATCAATCCTTCTGCCTCAGCCTATCTCAGCACTGGGACTACAGATCTGGACCACCATGCCCAGGCTATCAAGCATTCTTGTGTATTCTACTACTGTTCTACGCCACCAGTGCCCAGCCCAGAGTCTGTCACATAATGGTCTGCAGTGGTAATACTAATGGTTGCTTACTGATCATGGAAACAGCTGTGGACAACACCACACAGTCATATACAATCTTTGGTAATCATTGACTAAGCAGTTACACACTGGGTATGGTGATACACGCTGTGACCCCAGCACTAGGGAGAAGGAAGCGGGAAGATCAGAAGTTTAAAGTCAGCCTCAGCTACATAGTGAGTTTGAGGCTAGCCTGGGCTATATGATACCTCTCCCCCACCCACTTTATTTGTATATAGTCATATTGTGTAGCCTTGGGTGGACTGGAACTTTCTCTGTAGACCAGATAGCCCTCAAATTCACAGAGATCCACTTGTCTCTGTCTTCAGAACGTTGAGATTAAAGACATGGGCCACCGTCCCCACAGCTTAACCTCCAAATCATCTTATGTGCAACCCAGCTCGGCCCAGAACCCTCCCTTCTTGCTTGACTTAAAAAACCAACATCCTCCTGAGAGATGATAGGACATCCTCTCTGAGGCCACCACCCCCTTCCACTCCTGACTGCCCGTGGTCTAACTTTACTGCCTCTGTTGCTCCCAGCTCTCCTGTCTGGCTCCTACCTCAGAGGCTCACACTGTCCACCGTCTGCTGCAAGGCCCTTCTCAGGGGACTCTTCACTCACTGTCTTGCTTCATTTAGACTTTTACCCAACAGTTCCTTTCTCAGGGAAGCCTTCTTACTGCAAGCTCGCGTTGTTATCAGCAGAATTCCCAGTGCTTCTCAAAGGAGATTGCAGTATTACCAAAAGAATTCCCAACGCTGCTCGATGCTCATAGTTTTTCTTATCGCCTAAGACTTCCTAAGATGTCGTGCATTTGCTTGTTTTTAATAAAAAGAGGATTGAATCTGAAGTTTCATGGGTTCTAGGCAGGTGCTTTACCACCAAGCCACACCCCTAGCCCCTCACTGGGGGATTCTAAATAACAACCCAACTTCTAAGTTATAACTTCAGACACACACACACACACACACACCCATTCCTTTTTACTTTTCATTTTCAGACAGGGCCTCACTAAGTTGCCCAAGCCATCCTTGAACTCATTCTATGGCTCAGGCTACTGTTGAACTCACTCTGTAGGTGGCAAGCCATGAACTTGTGCTCTCCCTGCTTCAGTCTTCAGAGTAGCTGGGATTGCTGGCCTGCATTTATTTTAGAGCATGTCTTACATCATGGGTTGCAAGAAGGAGGGACTGTTTCATCTTGTTCTCAGTTGCATAGAGATCCCCCGTGACTAGATCCTTGCCTTGTACACAGAGATGTACTATTTTTGAAACAGCAAAGGAGGGCTATTTAATGCCTCCCTCCCTCCTCTTTTTGTGTTCTTCCCTCCTTCCTTCCTTCTGCACTCTCTAGGAAGTTGTCCTGACTCTCGGGCTATGCTGACTCCCTGGTGCCTGAAGCTATTTCCACCATCAAACACATTCCTGTTCTGATGTCTCAGGCTGCCTCCTTCATTAGAGAAGAGCCCCAGGGAATGGCCTGATTCTATGTGGGCTCCAGGCTTCGGGAAATAGTGTTCAGTGAGGGAGTGTGAATGGAGACAACAGTGTCCTGTCTACAGAAAGACAGCAAAGCTCAAGGGGCAATTCAGAGAGAGGCCTTCATTGTCCACACACTCTTGAGGGTAGAATAATGCCTCCTCCAGGCCTTAGAGGTTCCGTGATGTACCTGTAATCGAGCTCAGATACCTATGAAGATGGCCCTGTCTCATACGGTCACTGACTTTATTCAACAAACACAAAGTAAGTGTTCAACAGATGTGTTCAGAATTGAAGGTAGGAATTGGGAAGATAAATCCAAAAATATCTAAATAATACTCACCTCATACAATTCCAAGGGGTAATTACAGGCCTGGGAGAAAAGAAAAGCCACAGTCAGGACCCCTTGAAATGTTGATAATCACCCTACAGCAAAGGCCCCACACGGGTCCTTAACACCCCAAAGCTATGGGGATTGAAAACTACAATTCCCATGAGACCCTGTGGCTTAGACCCCTAAGTGTTGAGGAAGGAGTCCTGGAGTCTTCTGGGAATTGTAGTCCCAGTACCAGTGGTTTACCAGGGATAGAGGGCAAAAGCCAGCTCTGAAGTTGGGGAGGCTGGGCTGGGCTCCCCTGGGGGAAGCCAGTCAGTCAGTCAGGGTACCTCAAACTTCTGGAGGAGGCTGCAGTTGTCAGCATCGGCCACCGGTACATTGTAATACTCGCCCTCCTCCTGGTTCAGTAACTTGTACCTGACATACAGACGGAGACCAGGGCCGGGCAGGGATGGGAGAAGCAGGGCACCCATGGGAGAGGCAAAGACATCCAAAGGGAGGTAAGTGACACAGAAAGACCGACACAGAGATGGAAAGAGAGAAAGAGTGTGAGATAAGAAGAGAGAGGAAAAGCGGGGAGGAGAGAAGAGGAAGTGGAGGAGGAAGAAGAGAAAGGGGGAAGCTATGTTGGAAGGTAAAAGGGGGAAAGATGGTGGCCTAAGAGAGACCACATATGGAGGGAGAAGGTGACACACCAGCCCAGACTGGCTCCTCACCATCCATCCACAGGAGCCTTGAGTAGCTCTGAGACACCAAAGGACATGGCACCCATGAAGTCATTTCGGGATGTCCTATCCCAATCCCACACCTCCACACTGAGCCGGCGCTCCACATCCCCCGGCTTCAGGTTGCTGTGGGAAGGGTAGGAACAGAGTGAGGAGCCGAAGTCATGGCCTCCCACTCCCACTTCCTCACCCCAAGCAGTGGAGGTTTTCCCACCTCTGACCCCCAGAAAGGCTCCCCATTATGGCAAATTGGGTAGTCACAGATTATAAATATAAGCATCACAAGCTCCCTCCATGCCTCCCAAATTCTTGTCCCCTTCTCCCTGTCTCCTGGTTCTTTTTTCTTTCTACTCTGAGTGCCAGTGTTCCTGTCCTGGCTTTTCTCTTTGTACTTATCACTCCCCTACCACCTGCCCCTTCTCCCCTCCTCTTTCACTCCTTCCTTCTCTTCTCATTCCCTCCTTCCTTTTTTCTTTGGCTCGTTTGTTTATCTGAGATAGAGTCTCTCTGTGTAGTCTGGGCTAGCTTTGAACTTGTCTCAGTCCCCAAGTTGCTGCCCCAAGTTGGGCATGCACAACAATGCTCAGACTCTTGTTGCTTTTCTCTCCCTATATAATTGCCTCTGCCTGCCCCTCTGTCCTTCTCTTCCTGGGCTACTCTACTCCCTTTTCCCTTTTCTTCCTCTGGCCTCTTCTCAGGACCTCCTTTTTTACTTTTCTGTTCTCCTTACTCATTCTGAGCACCTATCTAAATATCTACTTGTCCGTCAGCTTGCTCTCTCAATCTCAGTGTGCTTCCTTAGCAATTTAAATATTTTGTACATATAGGATCATTTTGCCTGCACATGCTTGTATACCACATGTGTGTCTGATACCTGTAAAGGCCAGAAGAGGGCATTGGGTCCTTTGCAACTGGAGTTACATGTGGCCTTGCCTTGTAGGTATTGGGATCCCAAGTCCCCTTCAAGAGTAGCACTCATTTTAAACTCCTGAGTCACCTCTCCAACCCCTCTACTTCTTGAGAGTCCTGTCTTTCTAGTCCTCTGCATGACCTCTGATCTCATTCTCACAAGCCTAGCACACTGAAGGGAAGTTAATACCCAGAGACCCATCTCTCGGCGGCTCCCTCTCTCAATCATCCCTTTCCTGTCTCCCACCTTCTCCAGCCTCTTATTAGAGATGTTGTCCATCCTAACACGCCCCTGCCCCCCAGCACCCTGGGCTTGTGTACTACTAGGACCCGCAGATCCTTCTCTTTCTCTCATCACAGCCCCAGAGCTCACAACACGAAGGTCTCGTTCCACACGGGATTCAGTGTGGCTTTCACGGTCTTTGTCTTCTGTTTTGTCAGGTTCCGAGGGTCCGGGATGAGCTTCAGTTTCACATAGGGATCAGACAGGCCATTGGGGTCCATAGGAATGAGGTTCCGGGCCTCACCCACTGAAACAGAAGGCAGGGAAGGATGGCTTGAGTTAAAGACCCAAGAAATAGCTCCCAGCATTCCCACAGCCAGTAGTCAAGAATAGGGGATCACAGTCAGCAAGGTAGTTCAACTGGTAAAGGTGTTCTGATGATTTGACATGGTATGACATGGTGTCTTTCCTGCCAGTTGTCTGTCTGACCTTCATACACTCACTGAGAAACAGAAGAGCTCATGCACACACATGCACGCAAATAGATTGATAAATGTTTAAAATAATAAAAGGGGCTGGAGAGATGGTTCAGCCATTAAGAGCACTTGTTTTTCAAATGCCTGAGTTTGATTCCCAGCACCTACATGGTGATTCACAACCATCTACAGCTCCAGTTCCAAGGGAACTGATATCCTATTTTTTGGCCTTTACAGGCACCAATTACACACATGATGTTCACCCATAATCACACAGAAAAAATAAATAGATATAAAAATAAATTTTAAAAAAGAATTCAAGGTCAGTCTCCTTTCTCTGTGACTCATCTTTCTACTACCTACATCCAGGGCATATAGCCTGCATGAATATGTGCCCAGAAATTAGACTCAGTGTCATTTCTGCCACTAGGACTCAAGAGTCTGGAGTCTGACTCTCTTGGGTAAGTCAGATCTTGCCTCTCATCCCACCCTCTCAATGACCACTAATTGGAAATCTAGAGTGGTGGTGGAGGTAAATGGTAGAATGATTAATATGCATGATGATTCCAAGGTTCAACCTCCAGTACTGGGGGACTGGAATTGGGAGGGCTTAGCATGTCTAGAAACCCAGCATTAGGGAAGTAGAGGCAGGCAGGCCACAAGTTCAAGACCAGCCTCTGCTACATATCTAGTTTGAGGGCAGCATGGGCTATTATATGAGATCATGTCTGAAAGACTAAGGCCAACGGCAGGTCTTCTGCTAGAAAGGGAGTGAATAGATGGAGCCCAGACACCAGAGTCAGGGGATGTAGGCTGTGGTCTGTAAGGGGTATGCATCCTGGTCCCTGGTATGGAACACCCTGGGTGAGTTCAGTCAACCTCAGTTCCAGGTTGGGACGTGGTTAGTGAGGAGGCACCGCCTCACCAGTAATATGGATCTCATCTGATGTGGGAGCCCGGATTTCCAGTTGCAGACGTCCACGGCGCTCTGTATGGTCCACGCCGCAAAGGGAGGGCACGCTGCGCACACAGCGTCGGTGCACATTCATTTCGCAACCTGGCGGAGCAAAACTGGGGATAGCATTCAGGCCCAGGCCCTCACCAACCCCACTTTAAATCTCTCCTCAACCTCAGACATTGCACTGTGGTTGAAGGAGAGCGCCCTCTAGCGCCTGATCTGGGATGGGGCAGCAGACATCCTGCGGGGCACACTCACAGGAACATTTCATGCCCTGGTGCACCAGCCCGTAGAGGAGGGAACCACAGTGGTCGCAGAAGGTGGGACTGCTGTAGCTGTGCAGACGGAACTTGTGCTTGTTGCGAGGGTCCTAGGGAGCAGAGAAGATTCATTTAGGGATGTAGACGCTGGGGGAAGGAACCTAACACCCCGAGAGAGGTGACTTTTAAAACGTTTATTATTACAGGTGCAGGCAGAGGCCAAAAGATCCCCCTGGAACTGGAGGCATCAGCTCCGGTAACTTCCTGGAGTTACAGAAAGTGTCAACTTCTCGGCATGGGTGTTGGTAACTAAACTAAGGTCCTCTGGAAGAGAAGCAAGTGTTCTCGATGCTCAGCGGTCTCTCCAGCCTTGGAACTTCGTTTTTATTTTTAGACTTATGAGACAGGATCTCGTTTAGTCAAGGCTGGCTTCAAACTCAAAATGTAGTGAAGGATGACTTTGAGCTCCCGATCCTCCTGTCTCTAACTGAGACGGTAGGCATGGACCACCATGTGTGGCATAGTACTACCAAGAGAGAAATGTCCCCGGGCTAGAGAGAGGCCCTTTAGTTTTTTCTTCCTGTGGCCTTGCTCTCTGTCAGCTTTCTATCTCACTCCTTTCAGTCTACACACATTCACTGAGACCTTGCTGCGTGACAAGGCCAGCACTGGATTGTGTGACAATTAGAACTCTGTCACATGGAGGGCCTGGGGATGTAGCTCTACAGAATGCCTGTGTGGCTTTCAAAGAATCTTCTGATTCCCAACACCCCACAATGTGGTGGTGCATGCAGGAACATCAGGAGTTCAAGGTCATCATCCATTGGCTTCGGGGTAACTTCATAAACCCTGTTTCAAAAAACAGAACAATAACAGAAACCCCTGTCACCTGACAGCTTTCTTTCTAATGGAAGGGGATAGAATAGTAAATCATAAATAAATAGCATGATAAGACAGATGACTGTATCTGTGTTGGAGAAGAGTGAAACAGGGGTAGGGAAGCTTGGTGGTGCCAGTCTGTCATTCCAGCTCTTCTGAGGCAGGTAGATCAGAAATTCAAGGCTTCAGAATTCAAGCAACGGTGAGTTCAAAGCCAGCTTGGGTAACTTAGTGACACCCTGTCTAAAAAATTTAAAGGGGCTGGGAGTGTCACTCGGTGACACAGTTGTCTGGTATACATGAAGCCCTGGGTTTGATCTCAGAACTTCAAAAAGACACACGGAGTAGGGTGGGGGTGGGGAGGCTGGAGAGCTGGCTCAGCGGTTAAGGGCACTGACTGCTCTTCCAGAGGTCCTGAGTTCAACTTCCAGCAACCACACGGTGGCTCACAACCCTCTGTAATAGAATCTGATGCCCTCTTCTCCTGTGTCTGAAGACAGCAACAGTGTACTCATATAAATAAAGTTAAATAAAAGTTTAAAAATATAAAAATAAAAGAAGGGCGTGGAAAGAAACAAAAGAAGTAGGGGGGAAAAAGAGAGACGGGGACAAGGAAGATAGAAAGGAGAGAGAAGGAGAAGACAAGAAGAGGGGGAGGGAGAGGAGGAAAGGGATGAGGAGGAGCTGGAGGGAGGAAAGGAAAGGAGAGAGAAGTGAGGGGGAGAGGAGTGGAATGGGAGGAAGAAGTGAAAGGAGAAAAGGAGGAAGAAACAGAGAAGGAAAACGTGAAGCTGGAGGCTCATGAAGGTGTGGTTGAGGTAGGACTCGCTAACAAAGAGGCATTTTGTGAGAGTGTAAGAAGATTTCCCAGGGCCCTTTCCACCTTCATACCTCCTCCTCTAAGTTGCTCTTTGAGGGCCTATGGGCTATCCTTAGCCCCAAGTCCTCCATTCCCTGTCTCCCTGCAGCCTGCCTTCTCTGGCTCCGAGTGAGACAAGAATCAGTTACAGCAGGCACCAGAGGGCCTGACCAGATTAGGGGGAGACTCACAGCAGAACTCGGTACGTGGGCCATGCCAGGCCCGCTGCTGCTAGTCTGACAGTGGTTATTGGTGCTATGGTCATTAGGACGGGGTTTATTGCTAGCCTTGATGAGTCAAATAAAAACCAGGTCACTTCCCAGATGTGTGACTTTTGAGCCAATTCATCTCCCAGTTTTGAGCCTCAGTGCCCTTCTCTGTAAAATGGAAATAAACATTTGCTCTATGTCTTGAAGCAACATTAAGTGTCCAGGGTCCAATTATGTAGGAATTTAGGCTATCAACCAGTACCTTCCACACCCACACTCCTCCACCCTACAAGGTAAGGCCTGGTTCTTAGAAAATGATTTCCTCCCTCCCTTCCCTCTTTCCTTCCTCCTTTCCTCTCCTGCATTTTTTCCTCTTTTCTTCCTTTTTAGACGCTGGCTTTGGAACTTACTGTATAGCTCAGGATGCCCTTGAAGTCCTGATCTCCCAACTTCAACCACTGAGATTTCAGGTGTCCACCACCCTCACCAGTTTACACAGTGCTAGGCTTGGGACCCAGTACTCTGCCACCTGAACTACAGTCCAGCCTCAGATTTAGCTGACTCTGAAAGAAGTGTCCTGAAGATAGAAAAAATTAAGACATTCTTGTGATTTTACTTATTTTAGTGAAATTTCTAGTTTTAACTTTTTTTTAGATTATTTTACATGAATGAGTATTTTGCCTCTATGTATATATGTGCACCATGTATATATTCCTTGTGCTCACAGGGGTCAGAAGAAGGCATTTGGTCCCCTGGAACTGGATGATCGTGAGCCACCATGTGGATACTTGGAGTTGAACCTGCGTCCTTTGCAAGAGCAACAAATGCTATTAACTTCTGAGCCACTTTTCCAGATTCTAGTTTCCTATTTTTGTGTGTATGTGTGTGTATGTGTATACACATGTGGAGGTTAGAGGATAACTTGGACAAGTTCATTCTCTTCTTCCAAAATGTGGATCCCAGGGATGAAATTCAGGTTATCAGCCTTGGCAACAAATGCCTTTACCATCTGAGCCACTCAACAACTCAATATTTTACTTGCTATGTTCCAGATATCATCCCAAGTGCTTGAGTCAACTGAAACTGGAAAATGACCCCATAAGGAGGTATAATTCTCACCTCAGTTTACAGCCCAGAACTTAAGATGAACTGCAAATAATTAAGCCAGCCCTGATGGCACATACCTGTCATCTCAGCATTTGGGAGGCTAAGTCATCTGTACAGTGGGAAATCAGAGGGCAGCCTGCTCTATAAAGTGAGTTCCTGGCCATCTCTGGCTATATAATGAGGCACTGTCTCAAACAAAACAGCAAAAACAAGACCTTTGAAAGAAGGGGGAAAAAGAAACCTTTTGATCTCTCCCAAGGAATGGAGAAGACTTTTAAATATATTTAAATTTTTTAATGAAAGAGAAAAATGAAACATCGCAAGAGATAATTCCTCATTTAGAGAGGACTGGTTTCACATCATGTGTCTGTTCAAGAGTCTGTGCTCAGATGGGAGGACGAGGAGGACGAGGAGGAGGAGGAGGAGGGGGAGGAGGAGAAGGAGAAGGAGAAGGAGAAGGAGAAGGAGAAGGAGAAGAAGAAGAAGAAGAAGAAGAAGAAGAAGAAGAAGAAGAAGAAGAAGAAGAAGAAGAAGAAAAGGAGAAGCAGAAACAGCAGCAACCAATCTAATCTTATGAGCAATTAACCAGACTCAAGCCTACACTAGATGTAAAAGAGCTGATGAGTATGTATGTAATCAGGACCTCATAAAACACAGATAGTGTTGGAGGCGAGCAGGTGCACAGGCAAGCAATAAGCATATCCCAGTGCTGGTACACAGTGGTACTCAATTAGTGCTCTATATATTCACACCCTATATGCAAATTCTGTTTTCTTCAACAGACAAGTTAGCAGGTGCCTCGTGAGCCTGGGTGGATCTTTCAGCTTGCCTTTTCTTTGAAACAGTGTCTCCATATTTAGCTTACACTGGCCTCGAACTCACAGTCCTACTGCCTCGGCCTCCAGGTTGCCATCTCCCCCCTATCTATGATTCTTATAACTCTTTCTTTTCTTGTATCAAATTCTGGGAAGAAACAATCTCTGCTGAGCCATTAGCATAAGATTGGAAATGTCTAGGTTCCTGCTATCTGGTTCCACAATGTGGCTGTTCAAATTTAAATCAATATGAGGAAAACCGAGTTTAGATTTCTGTTCCTCAAAGCACCCCTGTTTCAAGCCAGCTGCATCCTGCTGACGGCAACCGTAGAAAGAAAGCATCTCCCTTACCATGGGCAGTTCCATTGGTCACTGCTAGGTTACAAATGCATTTTGCAAGGAAGAATCAGAGGCTTGGTTTAAAGTGAAGGAGGGGAAAGGAATCAGTGTCCAGAATGGACTGTGCTCATCAACCCCTGCTATACGGAGAGAGGGGCAGGGTGAGGTAGTTGTGGATCTGAGTGCGTTCATGTGTGTGAGTACTTAGTGTCTGTTCCCTGTGGGGTCTCTCTGAGTCTCCCTAAACATCTAAACATCTTCTATCTCTGCCACTTCCTTTCTCACACACACCCTGATTAAAATAGGTCTTATGTAGCGCAGGTTTCCCCAGAACTATCTATGCAGACAAAGCTGGCCTTCGATTCCAGATCCTTCTGCCTCCGCCTCTTTTTTTTTTTTTTTTTTTTTGTTCTTTTTTTCGGAGCTGGGGACCAAACCCAGGGCCTTGCGCTTCCTAGGCAAGCGCTCTACCACTGAGCTAAATCCCCAACCCCCTGCCTCCGCCTCTTATGTGCTAGGATAATTGGCTTGTGCCGTGACACTCAGCTTTGAGTTTCTCTTTTCCTACATTTCTGTCCAGCATCTGAGATTCTCTCTGCCTATATCACAATTTCAGTACTGGCATTGATATCTCTCTCTCTCTCTCTCTCTCTTTCGCTCTTGCTCTCTCTCTCTCTCTCCCCCTCCAATTTTTTTTAATTTCCTCTTCGGTGGATGGCAGTCTAATCCATCCAATGATAACTTTTGGTCTCTTCAACCCCTGCTTCCCTTTCTGTCCCTCACCTGTGTCCCCAGCCTCTTCCAGGCCCCTTGTCAGTACCCCTTTTCAGGCCAAGGGCAAGGAATCTGGGCCAGACTAGCTCTCGATATCTCTCCAGCCCCCCTCCCCTCCCAGCCTTAAAAATAGCAAGAGAAATTGGGACGGACGCCGAGGGGGTGAGGGCGGGGACGTGGCCTGAGGAGGAAGAACCAGGTGTCTGGGCACTCACGTCCGTCTGGGGGCCCTTTCCAGCGCCTGGACACTCGAAGGTCACAAATTCGTGGCATCGGCGGTGAACCACAAAGCTGCAGACTAAAGATAAGAAGAATGCAAGAGACACAGAGAGGGAGGGAGGGAGAGACAAGAGAGACCCCCCCCCCCCAACAGATGAAAAATCAGAGTCAGAAATTCCAGCCCAGAGAAAACCACAAACAGAGGAATTCCCACATGGAGAGTTCAATGGGAAGAAAATCAGAAGAGAGACCCAGACCAAGAGCCATATGAGACAGACACAGAGGCATAGAAAGCAGGACCCAGAACCCCAAGAGACAGACTTGAAGAAAGACAAAAGAGACAGAGAAACACAAAGTAACACAACCTCCAATGTGCCTCTGTGTGTGTGTGTGTGTGTGTGTGTGTGTATGCGCCCGTGTGCGCGTGTGCGCGCGCGCGGCCCCCCCCCCCGACAGAGAGAGAGAGAGAGAGAGAGAGAGAGAGAGAGAGAGAGAGAGAGAGAGAGAGAGAGAGAGAAAGTAGAGAGAAGAGAAAGAAGAAAACAAAGAGAGAAGATGACAGGTTTTGAAGAGAAACAACATAAATATCCTTAGGCGCAGCAGAGGGCAGCAACTTAAACAGAAGTGAGTCTGGGGGTGCTGCTTCGGCCCGCCTCCCACCTTGAGTCACTCTGTTCTCAGCCAAGTGGCAGCTGGTGTTTTAGGACTCGCCCCCCTTGCCCGGCCCCCACCCGCCCATTAGTGACCCCACCCGGCCTGCCCCTGCTTTAGGATGAATGGTGTTGTCATGACAACGGCAGTCTTGGGGGGGGGCTCTGACTTTGCATCTCTGAGCCCCTTCCCCCTTCAGCTCCCCTTTTCCAAATCTCCCTGTTCCCATGGAAACAGATTCTCCAAATATCTGTCCCCACCTGGAGCCGGCCGAGGGAGGGGCCCCAGCACCACCTCCGCGGTGGCCCTGCCATCAGAGTTTCCTCCCCACCACAGGCTGTGTCTCTGCCACACCCCCCGCCCAGGGCTCCCCCGCGCCTCTCTGGGGACCACAGAACACGTGTGTCAGCCGCCTCAGCTGTGAGGCCCCAGCCTCCACCCTCAGGGGTCCCAGGAGTCCAGGTCCCAGCTCTTACCTTGACATTGCAGGCCCTGCTTTCCAATGCCCCTGGAAGAGTCAAGGATCTAAGGTCAGTGCAAAGAGGGGTACCCGGGTCATCCCACCTTGCAAGACATAGGTCTGCAGTTTCCCAATCTCACCTAGATGTCCGAGTCCCAGTTGCCTTCTCAGAGAACCCCAAATTTCTAGTTCCAGCTCCTTTTCCCTTGGACTCTATAATCCAGCTCCTGGCCCCTCCTCCCTCAGATCCAGGAACCCAGGCTTCCACCCCCTCCCCCGTCGTCAAGCCGAGGAGTGGGAGCTGCAGCCCCTCTCTGTTCAATCGCTTGGGGGCCAGTGTGACTTGACTGTTCCCAAGTCCCCTCCTTCTCCAACCCTCTCTCCCAGCCCGCTTCCCTCACCAGATGAAGTCGGTACAGTGACTGCAGAAGGTTGGCTGCTTGAAGAAACGAGCGGTGAACTTGTGGCTCTTCACCTCGTGGACCACCTTCTGCCTCAGCGCCCCCTTTCTGCAAAACAGGGGTCGGGGTCCCCCTTCTGAGTCGCCCCCGCCAGGACCCAGACCCGCCATGGCCCCAGGAACGCAGCAGGGATCACGAGCTGGCCTTTTTTCTGAGGAAACAGGTGGACGGCGATAGGGGCACTCCGCAGACTCTGAGATCGGAAGGACAGGGGCAGGGCACCTAACGGTGCGCAGCGCAGGGCAGAAAGCAGCACCCCCCGGCACCAGCTGTACCGAGCCGGGAGAAAGCGGGTGGGGTCAGAGCAGTAGAAGACTGGGGCATCTAGGAGCCGCAGGCACGGGCGGCGGCGGGAGCTCCGCTATCCGCACCTGCTGAAATGTAGAAGTCGGGGGTGGGGGTAGGCGTTGCCATGACGACCAAGGGGCGGGGTTTCAGTTTAAAGGCGTCCCCCCACCCCCAAGAATCCCGGACAGTTGCCCCTCCCTCCTCTCCACGTGCACACTCCCATTCCGCAGGCTCTATGCAAGGAGGGGACGTCCTCCAAGCCTTGTCCACCCCCTTTCTCCCAAATACATTCCAGTCTGTTATCTTGGCTCCCACACCCATCTTCCTCCTCGACTCAGCCGCTTGTGTGGGTCTTGCCAGAATCTAGGATCTGGGGTAGACCTGTGTGTCTCTGGACATATTACTCTTTTAATCAAGAAACTTTGTCTTCAGTGCTGAGGACTTTCTGATGACCGCGGAGGCTAATGTCTCATTCTCCGTGATGCTTCGGGCTCTTTATCGCTCTTACAGCCTCTGGGCTTGGTGCCATGCCTCCCTCTGGGTGTGTCTCTTTCTCTGCCTTCTCTTGTCTCTCTTTTCCTCTCTTCTCTCCTATTTACTCTCTCCATTTCCCCCCTCTCTGCTTCTTTCCTTTTCTTGCTCACGTCTCTCCTCACGCCCCACATGGTGTACTGGAAATGTTTTCGTTTTCATCTTCCAGCCTTTCCCGGTCTTCCCTAATCTGCGTTCACCTTTGCCTATTAATTCAGCGTTTCCCGACGTCCGTCACTCCCTGCTTCTGTATTTCTCCCTTTTCTGTCGCAAGGGGGTGCTCTCTCTGAATAATCACCTTGTCCTTTCTGTCCTTTTCTCTCTGACCCATTCAGAGTTTATCCTTTTGGCCCTGTGACCCTCTTTATTTCTGCGGGTTCATCTCCATTCCTTGTGACTCTGTCTCTAGTGGTCTCTTCTCCTTCCTTGTCTCCCAATGACTGTCTCTGGAGGAATATCGACCCTTGTCGGTGTCTCCTTGGAACTGTCTTCAGGGGAATCTCGACCCTCCTAGGTGACTCCTTGTATTGTCCCCTCTTAGTCGTCTCTCTCTCTCTCTCTTTCTTTCTCATTTGCCTCCCCGTGACTCCGTCTCGGGTGTTCTCTCTACTGTCTCTCCCTATGGCTCTCCATCTCTGGCGGTCTCTCCTTTATCCATGTCTCCCGGTAACTCTCCATCTCTGAGGGCCTCGTCCCTCCATATCTCCCTATGACTGACTATACCTGAGTCTTTCTTGTCTCTGGATTTCCCTATGACTTTGTCTTGGGTGTCGTCTCTCGTGTTTCCTTGTGACTCTCCACCTGGAGCGTTCTCCCAACTCAGTCTCACTCTGGGATTTCCTACGCACACGCCCAGGTTTCCTCTCTTGAGTTCCTCCCCCAGGTCACGCCCCACCATGCGCCTTTCTCCCAGTTCCAGCCCTCCTATGGGTCCATTCTGGCAGGAAGCCGTTCTGGGGAGCTGTGGCCCGCCAGAGGCTGTCAAGCTCAGTGCACTCTGGGACTTATAGTTGGGGCCCTCGTGTACTCTATTCTTGGAACGCAACGGAGAACTACTGCTCCCGACGTGCAATGCGCATCAGGCTGGCCGCTCCGGTGATGCGGGTGTCTGTTCAGTCTTTGCGGTTTTGCTGAGGTCGTCTGGAATTCCAGAAGGTGCAGGGGAGGTGAGGGAATTAAGATCAATCCTCAAGCACCGTTCTCTGAACGCAGAGTTCCCTGACCACCCTGAAAACCTATAGATGTCTGTGGTTCCCTGGGACGACTGGTGGAGGGCACTAGGAGTTCAGCTTCTTCCTCTGTTGTTTTCCCTAGTTAATACAGCAGATCACTGGATACTATCTATTTTGCTTCTTAAAATAAGGGCTTGCACACTTGTAATCCCAGAGAGAGGCAGGAAGATCTCTGTGAGTTTGCTGCCAGCTGATCTACATAGCAAGTTCCAGAGCAGCCGGGGCTACACGATATCTGTCTGATAAATAAATAAGTAAATAGATAAATCTTTCTGTATTTCTGGCTGGCTTCAAACTTGTAAGGTATACGAAGATAACCAACGTCTGAGCTTCCTGCCTTCACCTCCCCAAGAACTGGGTTTATAGGCATATACCACCCGTGGGGGTGGGGGGAGGGGTGTTCAGGTACTGTGGATTGACCCCGGGATCTTGTGTTCGCTCAGCAAGCACTCTATAAACTGACCAACACCACAACCCTCTAGCTGTTCTTTCTCGTATTCTTGAACCGTGTATGGGAAAGAGTGAATGTGATGCCCTCCTAACAAGAGGAATTGATGTAGATATGCGTTGGTAGGCACTGAAGAAATAAGACTTCTTATCCCCTGAGTGTGTGTCCTCTTCCTTGTACTTCCTGTTAGGTCTCGAACATGGGGCAAAAGGCTAGCTGGGGTGCCTATTTAACATATCAAGGCATAACTGGCTGCCAGGTTCTCCCAGAATCCCTCAGTCTCTACCTGTTACAGAGTATGGCTAGTATACCTCATCCCTACCCTAAACTTCTTCAGCCCAGTGGCTGGGCTGCCCTTCCTCCAGTTGTTCTCCCCTGTATAACCCAGCCATTTTGGTTACCAGGCCCTTTTTGTCTACCCTTTACCTTCCTAGCCTCTTGGTCTCCTAGCTTCCCCTCTTTCTTCTCTGCTCTCCTCACACTCCACCTCAGAGTCATTCTGGACTCTCCTAGATGTCCCTGCCTCTGGCTGTGCTCTCCCTTTTATACAATAAACCTTTTCTTCCACCATACCTACGTCAGGCCCATTCATTTCTTTTTTTCATTCACTTCCAAACTTTGTAATGTTTTCCAAGTTGCTTTTGTGTGGGTGCAGGTGCAAAAGGAGATTTATGATCCTGAAATATCTCTCTCTCTCTCTCTCTCTCTCTCTCTCTCTCTCTCTCTCTCTGTGTGTGTGTGTGTGTGTGTGTGGTGTGATATGTGTGGTGTGTGTGTGTGTGTTACGTATGTATAATCTTATTCGGGTGGATTTCAACAGAGAAGAGCAAGATCTAATCTGGATAGGGTGGTCCCTCTGGGGCATGGGTGAGCTGGACCCAGGTTATTCAAAGAGAAGGCAGATATGAATGGTACTTGGGAGAAAGAACAGTGTTCCATGAATTGTCAAGAGGTTGTGCTGGGAAATATGGGGGACATGAATGCATTTTTGAGAAACCTGTTGCACTCTAACTCTACATATATGTAAAAAACCGTGTACACACACACACACACACACACACACACACACACACACACACACATATATACTCACACATGTATATGGTTTTGGGCTTTTTGTTTGTTTTTGAGACAGGGTTTCCCTGTATAGATCTAGTTGTCCTGGAACTAGCTCTATAGACCAGACCAGCCTTGAACTGACAGAGATCCATTTGTCTCTGCCTCCCAAGTGCTGGGATTAAGGGCAAGGACAACCATACCTGGCTTGGATATTTTTTAAGATGTATTTATGTATATGAGTACACTGTCGCTGTCTTCAGACACACCAGAAGAGGCACTGGGTTCCATTATAGATGGTTGTGAGCCACCATATGGTTACTGGGAATTGAACTGAGGACCTCTAGAAGAGCAATCAATATTCTCAATCGCCGAACCATCTCTCCAGCCCCCAATGTTGTATTTTTTTAATACTTTTTATTTCCCTGTGTGTAGGCCAAAGTGTATCAGTGTTTTTAATCTGAGTTATCTCTCCTGAAACTGTAGTTGTGAGCTGCTGATGTGGGTGCTATGAACTGGACAAGCATTTTTAATTGCAAAAAATCACCTCTTCGGCCCCAGGACATTGTATATCTGAATTGATAAAGTGGTATTTTTCTTCCTGACTCTGTGTGTGTTGCTAGGGACAAGCCTGACAGGGCCTTTGTACATGCTAAGCAAATTCTTTCCCCTTAAGGTACTTGCCAAGCCATAGTGCCTTATATTTCTCACATACTCATGGGACTCTCCAGGGGAGAGACCACATTCATGTCTTTCCTAGTCAACCTTCCTGGCTTCTTTTTAAGATTATAAAATGTATGTAGTCATGGAGGCCAGAAAATGGTACCATCTGTCACTTCCTTCACTGCCCATTTGTCTTAGGCAGGAAGCCAGCAAGCCCAACTGTGACCCCACCTTCACCATGCAGTGTGTTGTGTGCATTTGAGGGGATGTTCAGCTTGTTTCTTGGGTAGTGGGACCCGAACCCTGGTTCTCACATTGCCAAATCCTGTGCTTTTAACTAACCCCTGAGCACTCAAGGCTTCCACTCCCCTGTTTTGAAGAATTAAGAAGACTAATGGGCTATGGTATATAGTTCAATGGGTAAAGTGCTTGCCCAGCGTGTACCAAGCTCTGGGTTCAGTCCCCAAAACTGTATAAACTGGGTGTGGTGGCATATGCTTGCAACCCCAGCAATGGAGGAGGTAGAACTTGACTACTTGTTGAGTTTGAGGCCAGCCTAGTCTACATGAGACCGGCTTACAGGGGTGGGGAGAGGCTGGAGAGATAGCTCAGTGGTTCTCCTCCAGAGGACCTGGGTTCAATTCCCAGCACCCACATGGCAGCTCATAACTGTCTGTAACTCCTGTTCCAGGGGACCCGACACCCTCACACAGACATGCATGCCAGCAAATCCACGATGTACATATAATGAAAAAATAAATTATCTTTAAAGGCAGGGTAGGACCCAGACTCTGCCACTGTTTCTGATGTTTCTGATGTTGTCTTAGTCCCACCCCTCCTTCTGTCATCAAACTCAAGAATCTGAGTCTTACCCATCTCTTGGAGTCGTTCCTTCCTCCCCACCCACCCACCCCGAGATAAAGAAAGCATGACTCTTCCTGTCATCTTTATATTGAGATTTTTTTTTTAAAAAAAAGAACATTATAGATGTGAGGGGTGGGAAAGGATGACTGACAGCAGGTGCTATAGAAACCCAAAGCTCCAGAAAATTAAAAAAAAATAAAATATATATTTATACATTTATATATATATATATATACCAAGTAATGCATGTGAGTCCCAGAGAAGCAGAAAGCAGCAGCAAGAAGCAACTAGCACACAAGGACCTGGGTTCATGTACAGCACACACAAGCCATTCCAATCCTGATAACCCACCCCAAGCCCAGCCCCCACCCCCAAGAAAAGATGTTTAAGAAACTTCCCTCTTAAATGGGGCTGCACAACTGGGGTACTGTGGCACATCTGTAATCTCAGCACCTGGACGGTGGAGACGTTAAGATAAGGGTTCAATGGAAGCCTTAGCGACACAATTAAGTTTGAGACCAGCTTGGGCTACATTAAGAACATCTCCAAAGCTATTTACAAAAATAAAAAAAAACAAAAGAGCTTCTTAGTTGTTTGCTCTTGTCTCCGTGTTCAGAAAAGGAAAAGAGGATCATAGTGCCTTTAAGGCCGACAGAGGCCATTTCTCTTCTCATCCCTGCTAAACCAGACCATGTTATTTTTAACACTGAGATAAGATGGCCGCCATTACTGCCCCTCAGAAACACTTCAGAGTTGTCTTTAAGACCATGTGGGTGGCTGGGCAGTGATGGCGCACACCTTTAATCCCAGCACTAGGGAGGCACAAGTGGGCAGATAATCTTGAATTACAGGGCAGCCTGATCTACAGAGCAAATTCAGGATAGCCAAGGCTACACAGAGAAACCTGTCTCAAAAAACCCGGACAGAGAAGCAGGGGAGGGGGTGTCGGGAAGAGAGAGGTCCCATGTGGATATTTTTGGTGGGTTTGTTTGTTTGAATAGCACGAAGAATAATTTAGGCAAAGGTGTCCATCCATCGCTTCATCTAAGGTAGCCTCTAGGTAGTGGGCTTTCGGTAAAAGAAAAACCTAGAGCCACTTTGATGCAAAGCTGAGTGACAGGTAGAGGCAGACACTCTGTGCATAAAGATGACTCCTGCCCACTGGGAATTGCTGACCTCCAGAATTTTGTTTATTTTGGTTTGAACTTAAAGGAGAGAGGGACACTACATGGCCTCCTTCCCAAACCCCTTAACACACACACACACACACACACACACACACACACACACACACACACACACACTTCCATACATACTGACTAAGGCACAGCAAAGGCAGGCAGGCAGGCAGGCAGGCATGCTTTGGCAATGAGGCCCCTAAAGAGGCCCATGGGGTGAAGAACTGCAAAGGAGCGTGGGTAACTGCAAAGGAGTGTGGGATGTGTGGGGCCAGCACCTTTGAGGGGTAAGGAAGAAAAAGCAAGAATTCTGAGGGCTCCCAAGAAAACAGGCAGGTGACAGAACCCACAGGAAAGACTATAGAGATAGAAAAATGAAGGAGGTAAGCTGTGAAGCCACAGCTCATGGGTAAAACAGGCATACCAGAAGAGGAAAGGTTAAGAAAGGGATGGAGAAGGAAACAGGGAATAAGGAAGAGCATACGTATCCAACAGGGAGGAGGAAACGGGTGGGAGATGAGGAGAAAACAGGCCGATACCAATCACCTGGGTAATCAGATTGAAGAGGCTACAAGGAGAGAAGGGGAAGGGAGCCCCTTGTCAAACTTAGACCTTGACGAACACCAGACGGGTGGAATACACCAGATCAGACACATATGCCAGCAGGTTGATACCTGTCAGGATGGACACCGCCAGCCGTCGGTCCCAGTTACACACTTCATTGGGTTGTACATAACTACGAGAGCAGCTTGGATCCATTGAACGGCGGGGTTGGCTGTTATACCTCTGATCAAATTGGTAGAGGGGCCAGAGGACGATGGCAGTGGCGTAAAGGAGCACAGACAGTAAGGCCAGGCCTGACAGGAAGGTAGGGAAAGGGATGGGCAGCATGTTGGTACAATCCCCCAGGTTGAGTAGGACGGTCACTGCTGCTAGGATGAAGCAGATGGCATAGACTGCCACACACCATTCCAGGGCCGGCCTTTGCTGGTACAGGCTCGGCTCACTGATGAAGGCAAAGATGATGCAGGCTACGAAGGTCTCGAACACTTTGAGCAGCCCTGGCACGGTAGCCATGTAGCCAGTGATCTCACCAGGCCTTGCACGAGTCCAGGCCACTTCAGTAGCATACGCCAAACAGGCAACGCAGGAGAAGGTGGTGGCAGCGATGGCGTGGTCCCGGGAACGTCCGTGAGGTAGGAACTGCACGTAGGTGGTGGGATAGATGATGGAAGACGACAGGCAGAAGAGGGCCGCGTAACAGGCGAAGGTGATAGGGAAGTTTCGCCATGACAGGGGGAAGCGGGCCTGGAATCCACCTAACTCCACAATCAGGATGATGAGGGTAACAGCAAAGCAGAAACACCAGGTGAACATGGCCCAGTTACCCATGGGCCCTGTCCAAGCACCCACACTGGCCACCAGTGAGAAAGCCACACAGGTGGATACTAGCTGCAGGAGGCGGAGGAGGCCCAGGGGCTGGGTCAGCGCCCGGGCGGACCCCACAGTGGTGGAGGATGATGATGTAGTTGTGATGGTTGTACGGGTGACTGTGACCGGCATGGCTGAGAAAAAGAAAAGCATTTGGATAAGGTCTGGTATACTGAGGAATCCAGGTACCCAGCCCTCATCTGTTTTGGAACAAATTACTTTGAACTCTGAAAGGGTTATGTCTTAGTATGTGAAACTTTTCTATAAGCTATAAAAATGGATGGGTCATGTAGATTCCAAGCTCATCCTAGCCCTGCCCATGAGAAACTCAGAATCCAGATACCCAAAGCAATACTCCTTGCTTCCCTTCCCCAGGGAGTCGGCGTCCTACCCACTGGAGTGCGTTTGTGATACCGGGCTGGAAAACCTGAGTTGGATCTCTGGGACATACCTGGTGGCAGGAAAAAGACTACTTCTTCAAGTCAACTCTGACCTCCTCCACATGAGCACATAAGACTCACACCGAATATAAACCTACAACTGTGGTCTTGGGGATGTGGCTCAGTGGGCGACATGCTTGTCTACCATTCAGGAAGCCCTGGATCTGAACCTAGCACTGTGCAAAGCAAGGGGAGAAGTGCGCACTTGTCATCTTAGCATTTGGAGCACCAAAGTAGGAAGATTACTATGAGATGGAGGCCAGCCTGGGTTCTGTGGTAAAATCTGGGCTGGCTTGAGCTACAGAATGAGATTCTGCCTTAAACAAAACAAAACAAAACAAAACACAGCCCCGGTCTACCTAGTGAGTTCCAGGACGGCCAACGCTACTCAGAGAAACCCCGTTTTGTAACAAACAAACAACAATAAAACCACTCAGTCACAAGAGATATGGTCAAGGTTCCAGCCTGTACTTCACTTCCTCCTGTGTGTGACCTAGGGCTTTTACCCCAGGCCCTGTGAACAAAGTTCCCCCTTTCACCCACAGCTCAGTCATCTCTAACTTCTCTATAGCCAAGACTCCAACTTCCTTATACTTTATGCACTGTGAAAAGATTTCTTTTATGGAAGAGCGACGTAGACATTAGCAGCCCCCTATCCACCCAATATTCAAACTTCCATTCTGCCTTCCACATCTAACCAAAGTACTGGACCTACATCCTTCTCCTTACTCCTCTCCCAGAGATCTCTGACGGGAAACATCAAGCTTTCTCCCTCCCCCTTCCTTCAAGCTCTCCCCACCCCCCAATCCTACCTCAGACCTGGAAAATCCAAAGACAGCTCAGTTTCCGCTTTCCTATCACTGAGCTTATCACTTCCTCCAGGGACTCAGCTAACAGGTACCTCAAGTTCAGGAAAATTCAACTTCCTCCATTCTCAGTGAGTGGCCCAGCTCCTTCCACTGAAATCTCTAGTTTTCAAGGTCAGTTATGCAGATCCGGACCTCAGGACAGGTATGTCAGCTTTCTAGCCTTCTAGCGTACCATGTGACCCAGACATGGGGTGTGACTAGAAGGACTAACATCTTTTTTTTAACACTGTAAACCACAGCTTCTGTCTTCATATCCTAGAAGCACTAGGACCAGATGCCAGAGCCTTCCTCGGGATGCTAACTATCTGACCTCTCAGCTGATGACCCTAAAGGTATGAGAAGGTGGCTTCCAGATCCACTTTTCTTATTACTATTGTCAGTTCTGTGGTTATTTCTTCTGAATCGAACATCAGCTGCTGGAGGGAGGGGAGAGGCTCAAATAACTCAAAAGCTATAGAGACTTGCGGCCAACTAGATGGCTCAGTGGGTAGAGAAAACTTACAACAGAGCATGATAAGCTGAATTCAATCCCGAAGACCCACATGGTAGATAGAACCAAATTCTGCAAATTGTCCTCTGACCTCCATACACTTGCTATGGGGTGTACCCATACACGCATGCACGCAATAATTACATGTTAGAAAGGAAAACCATAGAACTTCCAAGGCTCAGGAAACATACTCAGAACGTTACAAGGCTGTGCTATGGGGCTCCTCCCAAAGCTGAAGTAATTTATGAGCATCAAGCGACTAAAGGAGGACAGGAAGGCTCTTCTGCCCAGCTACCTACAAGTTGAGCAGTGTGCCCCAGAAATGCACCTTTCATGAGTCCTCACCCATGCTGGGGTGGGCTTTTTCGTTATACCTATGGCCCTGCAAGTATTTCCTGTCAACTCACGGCTTCACCAACATGCACTTTAGTTAACTTAGGTTTCTCTGATCTAACATCTCTTTTTTTGTTTGTTTTGTTGTGTCCTGGAACTCACTATGCAGACCAGGCTGGCCTTGAACTCATAGAGATCCGTCTGCCTCTGCCTTCAGAGTGCTGGAGTTAAAGGTGCCTGCCACCACCGTGCAGCAGTCCATCTCCTGTGCTCTGAGATGAGCATAAAGTTATTCATAACTCCCCCCACCCCAGGAGAAGTCCTGCTAAGGTTGAGCCCATGGAAAGACTGAAGGGCATGTTTTTTTTTTGTTTTGTTTTGTTTTTTGTTTTTTGTTTTTTTTTTTTTTTTGGTTCTTTTTTTCCCCGGAGCTGGGGACCGAACCCAGGGCCTTGCGCTTCCTAGGTAAGCGCTCTACCACTGAGCTAAATTCCCAACCCCTGAAGGGCGTGTTTTAACCTCTGGAAGAGCACACTGTCCCAGAACAGCTCCCAAAGTACACAGGAGCCAGCTCCTGGATACAACTTCTTAAACACATGGATTCTCTGATTCTATTCTTTGGAACCCTCCCAGGTGCCTCGTCTCTGAGGGTCTAGGAATCTAGGCACCATTCCCCTCCTTCCTCATACCCAGGGATCCAAGCTCTGGTCCTTCCTCTCCTCCTGTAAATCCAATTCAGCATTCCTGGCCAAGTTAGATAACCCAGGAATTCCCAGCCCTCTTATCATGGACTCAGTTCAGTTTCTAGGCACTATGCTCCTAAACCGAGCGGTCAAGGCCCCTGGTAAACCTCCATCAGACTCAGAACAGGGCTCTAAACCCTCCCCTCTTATACTCCCGGTCTAAAACCCCAGTTCTCTTCCCTTAAAGTTGGACACCAGCCCCCCACCCCAAGTCCTTGGCCCTCAGAACTGTAAGTCCAAACTGCAGCCACTCCACCCTCACTCAAGAGCTAGGGCTCAGACAACACTCACCTGCTTCCTTAACAGAGGATCGGAAGGAGAAAGTTCCGGCTGCGAAGGCCGATTGGGTTGCACACCTGGAAAAGGCAGATCAGAAGCCCTGGAGGAAGAGAGGGAGGGTCAGAGGGAACTCAGACAGCCTTCCCTTGCAGCACTGTGACCCCGGAGCCCTAAACTGTACAGCTGGGACATGTCTCCTGGTGGGGACGCATTCTTGGCAGAGATTCCCGAGGGAGGTCCCAGAGGTTGCCCAGGGGAAGCGCCGCCCCTCTCCTTCCTCTCGGAGAACTTGCTGCGTGGGTGGGGTGTAAGCAAATATGGGTAAAGGGCCCGCCCTCAGGCTCGAGAGGGGCGTGAGTGCTGTTAACCGAGCCCCAGCTTTGCCGTCTGCAGAGGGAGATCCCAGGGCGGTGGTTGTACAGGCGGGAGGCCCAGCCTGGCCCGGAGTCTCCGCTCCTTATAAGGGCTTTAAGTCACCACAGCCAGGGCAATGTGGCAGGGACCAGGAGGTGGTGCCAAGACCCCCGTCGCCGAGAAAGCGAGAGTCGGGAGGGGGGAAAGGGAGGGACGAAGGAGGGGGTGTTAATGTTCCTTGAAAAGTGTGAGTTTAGAGCCAGGCAGAACGACTCCCACAAGTTGTCCTCTGACCTCTTTCAGTGCCCTGCGGTACATGCGTCCCTCACCCACTGCAAAAATATATTTTAAAAATTATTCTGAGATAAACATTTGCTATGTAAGCCTCGCTGGCCTGGAACTTGCTATGTAGACCAGGCTGGTCTTGAGTTCCTGGGGATCTGCGTGTCTCTGTCTCCCAAGTGCTGGGATTAGGGTAAAAGAAAAAAAATTTTTTTTTAAACTCTGGGTCCTTCCAGAATGAGGAAAGTCTGGCCTGGAGTGCAGAACGGTGTTTCCAAAACACCGGTTGAGACAGGATTGGAAATTCAGGGTCTTCCTGGGGTCACAGAAAGAGTTCAAAGACCACCAACGGTGTGGGGGGGTGTTGTTGGGGCTTTAGCTCG
Organism: Rattus norvegicus; assembly: GCF_021556685.1. Lineage (NCBI taxonomy): Eukaryota > Metazoa > Chordata > Mammalia > Rodentia > Muridae > Rattus > Rattus norvegicus. Next base: position 77,004,192 of record NC_141534.1, read on the forward strand.
GTGGTCCTCAGCTCCGGGGGAGGGGGGGAAGACCAACAACGGGTGGGTGTGGGGTGAAAGGGAAGCTGCTGGTGGTGAGGTAGGTAGAGTATTTGACTAGCATGTGTGAGGTACTGGGTTCAACCTCTAAGAAGTGGGAACGCAGTTAAGGGATTGAGACTCTCCTGAGTATGACCAGCGCGGACTCCTTTAAAACTCCTAAATTTTGACTGAGCTCGAGGACACATCTCATTCTTGGCTCCAAGCTAGAACTCATGCAGGAGTTGGAACTCTCCGTGGGAACTAGAAGCCTCCAACACACTTGGGAGTTGAAACAGAAAGGCAGAAACCTCCAGCTCCCACAGGTATTGGCTTTTGGGAAGCTAGGCCTAACCTGACGCCTGCACTACAGTAAGTGGGCAACAGATTGCCTTTAATCCCTGCATTTAGGAGGAAGAAGCAGGCGGATCTCTATGAGGTCAGGGCCAGCCAGGTCTACATAGCGAGTTCCAGGACTACAAGGGCTATACATAGAGCCTGTCTTAAAAAAAAAAAAAAAAAAGGTGGGTTACTGTCCCACCACAGATACCAGAAGAGGGAAGAGCATAAATCCTTCTGCCCAGGAGAAAAGTTAGAAAAGAAGAGGTACTAGAAAGAAAAACCCTAGGAGAGATAACGGAACTAGTGGTCCAGAGGGCTTTCAGCACCGTTTGAAGTCATAGCTCAGGAATGCTCAGCTCAAGACATAAGCAGAGTGAGGAAACGCCCCTAGAGCTTCCTCCTAGATCTAGTTCCACTCTCGGGGCCACACCCAGCACCCCTGCTACCCTCTCCCATGCCACACTCCTGAGGTCATCCATCACTCCACAGGCTGGGCACATGCTGGGCACAGCCCTGATCAGACTCCGGGCCACTCCTCACACCAGTGGTGGGCTCAGCCTTAAACCCTCAAAGCTACCCCTACTCACTCTCTCTCTCTCTCTCTCTCTCTCTCTCTCTCTCTCTCTCTCTCTCTCAGACCCTCTGGAAGGAGGTTCAGAACAAGATCTTTTCCCCACCAGGTACAAGCATCCAGGAGCTCCATCTTCTCGGATTCAGATATCTATACTCCATTTTTCCAAGTCCTCAAACTAAAAGTCGAGATTCCAGCCCCTCCCTTCTTCTGCCCAAATTCAGACCCCAGTACCTTCTCCCTCAGAACAAATTCAGAACCCCGACTTCCTCCAGATTAAGGTCTGACTCCAGCCCTCCTCCCCTAAGACCCATCTTAAATCCAGATCCCAAGTCTTTTAGGTGAGACCTAGGAGTCTAGATCCCATCTTACCTCTCTCAGCCTCAGGGGTCCAAGTATCATCGTCCTTCCTCAGACCCACGTGCCCACTCCCCAGCCCCTTCTCTTTTCCATGTATGACCTCAGATGTTCAGCCTTTCAGCTATAACTTGAGTCCTGGCCCAACTGCAGTGTTTCTAGGGACCCAGACACCTGAATCCGTGCCCACTCCTCTTTCTAGACCCGAGGATCCTGAACCACTATTCCTTCCCTTCGGGGGTCCCTGCAGCCTCACCTCTCCAGTCAGTGGCGTCTGCAGCACAAACAAGGACGACAGCTGCAGACTAAAAGGGTCTTAAAGCTGGGTGGAGTTGGCCAGCTGAGGAGCGCGCGAGGGAGGAGTTGAGGGCGGGGTTTGGGCCTGGCTAGGGCGGTGAAAAGGGACTTTCCCTTCATTCAGTCTATCCCTGGCCCGGCCCGAAGGCGGGGCTAATGTCACACCACGCCCCCCAGAAGTGTCCTGGAACTCCAGCCCGACCAGTGAGGGGATTCAGGGCTGAGGTCACCGTTGCCGTGGAGACAAAACAGGAAGACACAGCAGCTGGAGGCGTGGGGGCTCCCGGGGGCTATCCTCCCTGACATAGCTCTGCAAAGAAATCTCTAGAGTAGGCTGGAGAATGCCGTTGCCAAAGAAACGTATGTGTTTATGGTTTGTTTTAGAGTCCCCCCCACTAAGCCCCATGCCTAGTTTCACCTCATTCAATTCTCCCTCTCTCGGCCCCCACAGCCTTGCCTATCAGTTCCCCCACTCTAACCAGAAAAGGGAAATCTTACACATCCAGGTCCCAGCAGTTTGGGGGCTAGACCTCTGTTTAACAGAGTCTGTGGGCTAGGGTCTTGTCTACCTGAAGAGAATTTAGGAATTTAGGGTGCCAGGCCTTAAGTGAGCAAGCTACCTTGACAGGTGAGGCCCAACCCCCAAAGAACAAAGACTAGATTCCCGTGTTTAGGGGTCTACCCAGAGGAGAGTGGGCCATAGCTCCAATTACACTGTAATCGTGGTCAGAGGACTGCTGGGCCACGTCTCAACAGATCACAGGCAGGAAGAGCGAAAGGATGATGGATAGTGTCTAAATTCCTGGAAATTTGGGGGGAGGGTCCCAGATTTCTGAGCGTTCAGACAGTTTTCAAAACATTTGTGGTTGGTTGGTTGGTTTTCCGAACCGCCTAGGTCTGGAAGGGCGCGCTATTTTGGGCCTGAATTCCTGCCTTCAGGACAAAGGGACTCAGAATCTTTATGAGGAAGACCGGGCTAGGGTTGGGAGCTCTGGATTCTAAAATCCCATATGGCAATATGGGAAGGATTTGGTGGACCCCGTTGTACCGGAAAGAGAGGTGCAAAAGAGGGAAAGAAATGCAGGGTTGGGCTTTAAAAAAAATGGTCGGATTTGAGGGCCTGAAAGGACTCGACTGAACCAAAAGGGAAAAGAAGCTGAAGGTCGCCGTGCTGGAGGGGACTTTAGGAGAGACCTAAGGGTCCCAATGCGGGCCCCCTGGGCAGGGCGGAGACCCGGGACAGCAGGTTCCCTCCCTCCTGGCTGCACTCACTCACCCCGCTCGGCAGCGGTCTCGGGCGCGGCCCTGATCTGCTGCTCCTGGGCGGGGCCTAGTGGCGGTGGCTGCTGATGGCTGCGGCTGCGGCAGCTTGTCTCTTCCCCACGGCTGCTTCTGGTCACCTTCCAGGAAGATTGAAGAGGCTTATAGACCTAGCTCTAGAGAGAAAACCGGGAGCTTCGCGAAGTGAGGGGTCCAAAGGGTCCAGGAGCTCACTACGGCCAGCTCCGTGTCCTACAGAGGAGGGAGGAGCTGAAGAGGGGACCTGGGCGCTTGCTTCGTGCTTTGCAGAAGTGGGGGTGGGGACCAAGGTAGGGATGGGTAGGCGAAGAGCTGTGTGCTCACTTTGCATGTCTGGGAAGAGGCACGGAAACAGACCCTTTTTGTCATTTTATGCCCTGCAAAAGGGAGGGTTTGGGTTAGTTTAAACACACACACACACACACACACACACACACACACACACACACACACACACACACTTTATGTGTGACAGTGCAAATGTGGAAGTCAGAGGACAACTTGTGGGAGTCAGTTATCTCCTAGTGAATGGGATCGGAGAATCGAAGGTCATCAGGTTTGGTTGGCTAGTCCTTTATCCACTTACAGTGCTCTGTCCTGTGGCGGAGGTATTTCCTGTGTAGGTACTGAGATGGCTCAGTGGGTCGAGCCAAGCCTGATGGTTTGTGTTGCTCATCTAGGACCCATGTGGTAGAGGAGAGAACTGATTCCCAAAAGTTTTCCTCTGACTGACACAGGCTCGTCGTGTCATGCAATGGCACGCACCACCACCACCACCGCCCCCCAAACATAAATGTAAAACAAACAAAAAGCAAAATGTCTCAGTGCCCAGGGTAGCATGAACAAGACACAAGCACCTGGGGTATGTAAGTGTGTGTTACTGAAGATTGAACCCCCTACCTCAAAAAAAACAAAAAAACCAAAAAAAACGCTAGAGTGAGCACGGTATCACTGAGCTCTCTCCCCTGCCCAGTTTGCAAACATTTGAAGAGTGAGTCACAGGGTGTAATTTTGGGGAAATGTAACCCTTGGCTTCCCAGGTCTGTGTAACCTGTGATTGGGTATGTGCTACTGGTTCAGTGTTTAGCCCACCTTTTAGGACAGAACCCCCACCCAAATGTCCCAAACCCATCACTACGACTCCCCGTCCAACAGGCTGTGCTTGTTTTCTAGGGGCTCGCAGGACGTGAGCAACCCCTCTCCAAACTCATACCAGCTTCCAAGTAAACGGACTTCCTTGATCAGAAGCAGTATTATGTGGTTGAACGCGACGGTGAATGGTGAATAGGGCCATTCATTGTGCGCACACAGGCTGCTTTTGGCAGGGGCGCAAAGGGGGAGGAAAGCAAATAACAAGTAGAGAGTTACTTATTCCAGGGAAGAAAAACTTACTGCCCAACCCACGATGGAAGAGGTCCAATGTAATCCTCAGCAGACTGGGCATTTGACTAACTGGTCTTCCTAGGAAGCTGTGCTTTCAGGGCCTCAGCAAGTGTTGCTGCCATCAACAAGGTGGACGTGTGGCTGGCTAAGATTGGTGAGATGAATCCACTATGGTCGACCATAGCCATCTTTGCTTAAGAGCTCACTGAGCCAACCCTGAAGTATCCAGAGAAAGGCTGACCAAGAGATACCAAGCAGCTATCTGGTCTATCATATGACATAGTAGAGGTGGTTACTGAAGAGTTAATGAGATACAGACTATGAGGTGGTTTTCGTTCTCACAACTAACACCTACTCTGTAAGTTTTATTTTCTGGACTAACCATCAAATCTTTTTCTGTCTTACAATTCAACTAAAATACTTTTTTATGCTAGTGTATGTGCGTGCGTGTGTGCGTGCGTGCATGCATGTGTGAATTTATGTGCACCACAAGCATCTCTTAGAGGCCAGAAGGTGGAATCAGATACCCTACGTGTTGACATATGGTTGTGAGCCATTGTATGTGTGCTAGGATCTGAACTCAGATTATCTAGAAGAGCAAGATTTTATGTTATCTGAGGCGGCCTCAGACTCAGAGATCCACCTTCCTCTGCCTCCTGAGTGCTGGGATTAAAGGCATCCCCTACACCACTGGCTGTGTAGATGTTGTTTAACAAAGGAAAAAGCTTCCATGGGGCTGCTAACGGCTTTGTGGTTAATTGCTCTTACTGCTTTTGCAGAGGACTTGAGTTCAGTTCCTAGCACCCACGATTGGTGGGTCACAATCAATTGTAACTCTCACTCCAGGAGATCTGGTGCCCTCTTCTGGACTTCAGGGACTTTGCATTCACATACTCACACACTTACAGAGATATACATTAAAAAAAAAAGATAAAACAAACAAATAAACAAATCTTTACAAAGCTTCCCATTTTTTTTTCGGCTCTAAACCATGAGAATGTTTGGTAGCTTCTGACCTCAGTGACCTACTGTTCTAACCTGAGGTTACGTCCCAGAAGTCAAGTATCAGTCACCTCTGCTATCCTTAATCACACCACAAAAAAAAACACTTCTTTGTTTCTTAGATCTTCAACAAGAGTGCTTTCTTTTCCTCTTTCTTTTCCTCTTCCTCTTCCACTTCCTCTTCTTTTTCCTCAACAGAGTTTGTCTGTGCAGTCCTGGCTATCCTGCAACTCACTAATAGACCAAGTTGGCTTCAAACTCACAGATCTGCCTGCCTCTGCCTCCTGAGTCCTGTGCTTAAATGCCTGTGCCACCACGGCCTGGTTCAAGATTGCTTTCTTATTTTGCACCTGAAGTTCCTAGTCCCTCAGCCTTCTCCTTTCACTTTTGCTTTACTTGGCTAAAGATTCAAAGTTCTTAATTTCAGATGACATGTTTACTCTGCCAGGATACCTGACATCCTCTGCCTTTCCATCACTGTATTGATATTGTCTCCATTCTCTCTCTCTCTCTCTCTCTCTCTCTCTCTCTCTCTCTCTCTCTCTCTCTCCCTCCCTCTCTCTGTCTCTCTGTGTCTCTGTGTCTCTGTCTCTGTCTCTGTCTCTCTCTTTCTCTCTTTCTCTCTCTCTCTCTCTCTCTCTCTCTCTGTGTGTGTGTGTGTGTGTGTGTGTGTGTGTGTGTGTGTGTACAGACATGTGGGTGCTAATCTGGAGCTTACAGTATAACTTGCAGGGATCAGCTCTCTCCCTCTATCATGTGGGTCTCAGGGTTTGAACTCAGGTCATCAGTCATGCAGGCAAATGTCTTTACCAGCCAAACCATCTCCATGGACCCATTGGTGTTTTTGAGACAGACAGGATTTCATGCAGCCCAGGATAGTCATACATAGCCTAGGTTGACTTGAACTCCAAATCCTCCTGCTTCCACCTCCTGGGTGCTGGAATTGTAAGTAAATTCCATTCTCCCCAGATGTTTTGAGATAGGATCTTATTCTGTATTCAGACTAGACTGGAACTTGACATCTATCCCAGGCTGGCTTTGAACTCATGACAGTCCTTTTTTCTCAAATGTTGGGATTACAGACTTGGGCTACAATGCCCACCTCTGTGGTTTAGATCTTAAATGCCCCACAGAGTTCCATGTGTGGAAGGCTCGATCCCCTGATGGCACCATTTTAGGGGAGGTTCTAGAAACTTTGGAAGGTGGGAAGAGCTGAAGGAAATAGGTCACTATGTGCACATCTTTGGAGGTTATACCAAATGTTCAATCCTTTCCCCTTCTCCCATTCCCAGATCATCTTGATATGAACTGCTTTGGCATGTCTTCTCTGCCATGGAGGACCCAACCCTCTGAAAGCATGAGCCTTTCCTCACATTGTTCTTTGGGGTATAGTCATCATAGGAACAGGAAGTACCAAAGACAACCAGCATCACTAACTACTCTCATGGTTTAGGACCACTGTTAAGTAAAATAAAGGTTTCTTGAACACCAGCGCTGTGATACAATGGCAGTCTGTCTTGTCCCCAAGTCAGCTACAAGTGCCCTGGGAATGTAACATCTTTAATTTAATTCCCAGCACCACATAAACCAGGTATTGTGGCGCATGGCTGTAATCTCAGTCCTTCAGAGATGGGGAAAGGACAATCAGCAGTTCAAAGTCAGCCTTGGCTATATAGTGAGTTCAAGGCCAGCCTGGGCCATGTGAGAATCTGTTTCAAAAGAGGGGGTAATATGAGATGGCTCATTGGATAAAGATGCTTGCATCCAAGCCTAATGATCCCAGTCGATCCCTGGGACCTATATAGTGAAAGGAGATAAGTAGAACTGGCTCCTTCAAGTTATCCTCTGACCTTCGTTCTTACAATGTATGATATGCAGGGCCTTTATTTCCTGGTAGTCAGGATCTCTGAGTTCAAGGCCAGCCTGGTCTACCTAGTGAGCTCCAGGACAGACAAATCTACACAATGAGACCCTGTTTCAAACAAAATCAAAACCAAAGAGTGACATGCACTTCTGTATGTGTACATACATAACAAATAAATGAAAGTAATTTTTAGTGTTATAAAGTACACTGGCAATGTTAGCTTAATGGCCGAGCTCTTGTTTGGTAATCTGTGAGGCCTAAACTTTTATTTCCAAGAGCAAGGGTGGGGAATCTACTTGCTTCCTTACACGTTATGAGTCGGTAATCTATTTAAGGAAACATCTTTTCCAGTTGCCCAGTACCTCCCTCTTTGCTTTTACTGGTGTATTTTGTAACTTTCCAGAAATACCCATTGCATAATACCCATTATTTATGTTTCTAGAACTATTATCCATGCACATGTATTCAAGGAGTATAGGTACCCATGTCAGAATACGCCGAGGTAAGATACCTTTAAATATCTGTGACGGCTTAATTGAGGAGTGTCCCCCATAATATCAGGCATTTAAACTCTTTGTGCAAATCCCCAGTCTACATCTTATAGACAATGGGCTGGACCGTACCCCCCCCCACGTCAATCACTAATTAAGAATATATGCAACAGGTCTCCCATACCTAGATCTTACAGAGGCATTTTCTAAATTGAGGTCTCTCCTCTGAGGTAACTGTAGTTCCTGTCAAACGGACATGAAACTCAGCTGCCACAGGAGGTGTGGCCTCATCGGAGGAAGTATGGCTGGGCTAGGGGCTGAGATAATCTTAGCTATCTAGTTCTTTCAGGTATAGCGACCATAGGAACAGGAAGTATCATTAACTGCTCTCATGGTTTGGGATGAGCTCACTCTCTTTGATCTATGCTTGCTGTTAAAAAAAAATGTGATCTGTAGGGGCTGGAGAGATGGTGCAACAGTTAAGAGCACTGGCTGCTCTTCCAGAGGTCCTGAGTTCAATCCCAGCAACCACATGGTGGCTCACAACCATCTGTAATGGGGTCCCATGCCCGCTTCTGGTGTGTCTGAAGACAGCTACAGTGTACTCATATACATAAAATAAATAAATCTTTTTTTTAAAAAAATATGATTTTTAAGCTTCCTGCTCCTGACCCTGGACATTGTGCCGACTGCTTGCTGTCATGCCTCCCACTGTGATGGATTTATCCCTCTGGAGTTGTAAGCCCAAACTTCTATAAGTTATGTTTGACCATGGTTTATCACAGTAATAGAATACAAACTAGGACAATATTTTATGCGCATGGAGTCAGGTAACCTATATACTAATTTGGTTGTGCGGCTTTTTTTGTTTGTTTTTTGTTTTGTTTTTGTAACACAAGGTTTCTTTGTGTAGCCTTGGCTGTCCTGGAGCTGTCTGTAGACTAGGCTAGCCTTGAACTCAGAGATCCACCTGCATCTGCCTCCTGAGTGCTGGGATTAAAGGTATGTGCTGCCACTGGCCAGCTATAATATACATTTAAGAAAAGAGTGTACTGATACATTTAAAATCAAAATATTAGACTGGACATATGGTACAATCCTTTGATCCCAACACCCAAGAGGCAGAGGCAGGAGGATCTCTGCGACTTTGAGACCAGCCTGGTTTACATAGTAAGTTCCAGGACAGCTGGGACCCTCCCTCAAAAATAAACAAACAAACAAACAAATAAATAAAATATACCTGGTGTGGCAGTCACCGTGTCATCCCAACATTTGGGATGAAGAGACAAGACCATCAGGAGTTCAAGGTCGTCCTCAACTGCATAGTGAGTTCAGGGCTAGCCCAGAACACAAGAGCCTCTGGGAGCAGAGGAAGTATAGAGTGAGCATGTTAAGTATAGATAAAACACTGAGTAGAGGTATACTGTTTTACATGGTCTGCAATGCCTCAGGCTTATGGAAGTGGCAAAGTCTCTCCCCAGGCTGAGCCTCAGAGTTATGGCAAAGCTTTTCTCTGATCTTAATGAGAATGCTGCCAGTGTGCACAAAAACTAGCAGCTGCAGATTCCTCCCACAATTACTGCAACCTGAAGCTGTCCTTTAGAAGAGATCGGTTACCAGTATTAGCTAACTACTCCTGGGCTGAACAGAATGAATGCACTGGATTTCAGGTTGTTGGTTAACTTATGCTGAACCATAAGAGCAAGAACAATCCACCCATCCCATCATTTCTGTAAGTGTGGCTGTCCTTTCTTCAGTCCCTTGTCACCCTAGTCATGTCAAATTCAGAAATCACAAAAGAGCCAGGTGACATGGCACATGCTTTAAAGCCCAGCACTCTGGAGGCAGAGGAGTCTTGAGGCCAGCCTTGTCAAGATAGTAGTTCCAGGTCAGCCAAGGCTACATAATGAGATCTTGTCTCAAACAATCCAATAAACAAGAAAAACAACAAAAAACAACAAAAGAACCCAAGCTCCTGTGCTTCTGTACTGTTTCAAACAGAAAAAACATTCTATTAGGCTTTTTTTGTTGTTAGTTTTTTTGTGTGTCTTTCCAGTTTTTAGATAAACCATAATTAAACAAGATCGATCTCTCTCTCTTTCTCTCTCTCTCTCTCTCCTCTCTCTCTCTCTCTCTCTCTCTCTCACACACACACACACACACACACACACACACACACACACACACACAGACACACACACACACACACACACACTATGGAGGGGAGGTGCCCTTGGACCATAATAAAGCCTTTTAAACGTGATATTTGGGCTGGAGAGATGGCTCGGTGATTAAGAGCACTGACTATTCATCCACAGGTCCTGAGTTCAAATCCCAGCAACCACATGGTGGCTCACAACCATCTGTAATGAGATCTGATGCCCTCTTCTGGTGTGTCTGAAGACAGCTACTTATCTTTTTAAAAAAAAATTGTATTTGTTTGTTTATGTTGTTGAGGAGAGGTGTGCCAGAGCACGTCTGTGGAGGTCAGAGGACAACTTACAGTTTTTTTCTCTCCTTCCAATAATTTGGGTCCTGGGGATCACACACTTGGGTTGTCTTTCTTGGCTGAAAGTACCTTTACCAGCTGAGACACCTCAATGGCCCAAATGTTCTCAATTTTCTCACAGTAAGATTGTGTGTTCACCCCAGGGTGAGATGGTACCCAAGGAGGGGGCGCCCCTTCTCCTCAGAGAGGGAAGAGGGTAATGTGGGGAGGAAAATGTAAGTGTAGAACTGGAAGGAGAGGAGGGAGTAGGAGGTACAATCAAGATGTAAAGTGAATGAACAAATAAATAAATGAAAAAAAAAAGAATTGTGTCTTCATACCCCATTTTATACCATGCCTTTTAAACTTAAGACTCTCCTGAACTTTTTTCCCTTTATGTAAACATAATTTCCTGATTCTATTTTTAAGCCGTGCACCTTGTCTGCTGTGGTTCTGCACAGTCATACCTGTAGTTTCAGCACTAAAGAGGCAGGGGCAGGAGGATAGCTATACTTTTGAAGCGCCAGGTTACCACTGTGGACCAGAGAAAGAGAAGGATGTATACATTGTTGCATTATCTTAAAAACGTCTATTTATTTAGTTTATTTTTTTATGTGTGTGAGTGTATCTATGTGCGCCATGTACATGCCTGGTACCCACAGAGGCCCCAAGAAGACGTCAGATACCTTGGAACTGGATGGTTGTGAGCTACCATGTGGGGGCTGGAAACTTAACCCCAGCCTTGTGCAGAGCAGACAGTGCTCTTAATTCCTGGGTTATCTCTCTGGCCCCTTAGTAATTTTAGGGCATTAACATATTTTTTTAGATTTATTTGTGTCCGGGATGTGTGTGGAGATCAGAGGAAAATCTGTGGGAGTCAATTCTCTCGTGTGGATCCTGGGAATTGAACTCAGGTAATGAAGCTTGGTAGCAAGCCTCTTTCTTCACTGAGCGATCTCAAAGGCCCACGTTTTTAATTGTGTGCCTGCGTGTGTATGACATGCTAGTCATAGGACCGTTTGTGAAAATGTCAGTTTTCTTCTTGCACCCATTTAGATTCTGAGGTAGTCAGGTTTAGCTACAAAGACCTTTACTCCTTTACTCACTGAGCCATCTCAACAGCCTGTTACATTGTTTTTAACTCTTCATTGTTAATGCAGTTCCCCCAACACTGAGGCTTGATTCATTTCCAATCTGATAAATGCAGTTAGCAGCTTTAGAAATCAAGTAGATTTCCTTCCTCCCCTGTCCCCCAATGCAGCCCACGCCTTCAAAACAGACACTTCATCCTCTTCAGTTTAAGGATGACAAAGCTGCCATCTGTTAATCCAATCTGCATTGTGTGGAAAGAAGGCTCACTTTACCACGTGAAAACCCCTCTTGCACTTGTCCAGGGGGAATTTCCCAGGGTCTCGGCAGGGCAAAGCAGCCATGGGGAGTTGTGCCTTTCCTGGCTCTTTGCAGATTTTGAATTTGCAAACCAGGAAAGGAGAAATGAGTCTGAGGAGGGTGCCAAATAAATCATGGGAAGCCTAGGGAAGACTAGAATCAGGCCCAGGGATTTGTCAGAAAGCCAAGCGCAGACAGCCAGAGGAATGCTTCCTAAGTCACATTGTATAGACAGCCTGTTTGTGAGGCTGCCTGTCACCAGCAACTCTGCTCAGGACACCCGAGTGACACTGATCTCACCCTGCTGCTGCTCCGAAACGTTCCCAGACTTCTTTGCGCCTTTCTTCTCTAATTGGTGTGGAGTGGATTATAGCTTGAGTGCCATCCACCACCACCACCACCACCCTGCCCCGCAAAGAGTGAGGTCTTAGACCTGAGTGTGGCAGAATTGAGAGGTGGTGGACTTTTAAGAGATTAGTCATCTAGGGCGATGTCTTCAGAAGAGATTAATGTAGCTCATGTGGGGGCAGCGCTCAGTTCCCCTGGAGTTATTGTGTGCCCTGCGGAGGAGGGGCACAATAGTCAAGTCTGCCATTCCAGCACTCAGGAGACTGAGGCAGCAGGATCTGTAGATCAAGGTCAGTCTGAGCTGCGTAGACAGTTGAAGGTTTAGCTGAGGTATATGACAACTTGTCTCAAAAACAAAAACAAAAACAAAAAACCAAACAAGCAAACTGTAAGTAAAATAACACGGTAAGTTTTACTTCCGGGTATTTGTGGTGTTTACCTTAAATCCCAGCACTCTGGAGGCAGAGGGAGTTTATATCCGTGAGTTCCAGCCCAGACTGGTCTACAGAGGGGAGTTCCAGGACAGCTAGGGCAATACAGAGAAACCCTGACAGGGTAGGGACAGGGAGGTGGAGGAGACCCCACAAGAATATGAAAGCCAGTATATGCAGACACTCTCAAAGAGCAAATCAAGGGAAGGGGCTAGAGAGACGGCTCAGCAGTTAAGAGCACTGGCTGTTCTTCCAGAGGCTTGGGGTTTAATTCCCAGAGTCCACAAGGCAGCTCATAGCTGTCTGTAATTCCTTTTCCAGGGGATCTGACACCCACCTTCAGACATACGTGCAGGCCAACACCAATGTACATTTTTTAAAAAGGCAGAGCATGTACTTAAAATGTATATGTATATGCAAATGCTCTCAGGGGAACGTGTACAAAATACATAAACAAATCTTTAAAAAATAGCAAAACAAAACAAAACCCCCAAGTCCTAGAAGTTTCATTCTGCACCTAAACACACAGATTTATTGTTGAGGGAGGGGGATGGAAACTTGCCAGCCTTGAACTCACAGTGTCACCAAATGTCTCAGCCTCCTGAGTCCCAGAATTACAGGTATTGTTCATCCCTTTCCTGTTAAAAGTTTTGGTTTTTTTTTGTTTTTGTTTTTTTTTACCACTTGGGCATAATGGCAACAAACACTTTTACCTGTTGTCATTTTGCCAGCCCCAAAGTTTGACTTTTTAAAAATCCAAGACAAAGGGGACTAGAGAGATGGCTCAGTGGTTAAGAGCACTGACTGTTCTTCCAAAGGACCTGAGTTCAATTCCCAGAAACCACATGGTGGTTCACAACCATCCGTAATGGGATCCAATGCCCTCTTCTGGTCTGTCCAAAGACAGTGACAGTGTACTCACATACATGGAATTATTTATTTAGTAAACCTTTTAAAAAATTTTTTTTATTTTTTCCATTTTTAAAAAATTGGGTATTTCTTATTTACATTTCAAATGTTATTAGATAAATCTTTTTTTTAAAAAAAATCTGAAACAGGGTTTTAATATTTAGCCGTGTGTTGCATTGTAGTACATGACAGATTTTGATTTACATATAGACTGTGAAATGATAAGCTACTTAGTGTATATATCACCTCACATACTGACAGGGTCTCCCCGAAGTTCTGCCTGGCTTGGAACTCTATATGTAGACCAGGCTGGCCCCAAATTGGTCACACTGATTTGCCTGCCCCTGCCTCCCAAGTGCTAGGATTAAAAGCACTTGCCTGGCATGTATTTTTTTTTCACAAGTTCAGACCACTTAAAATCTACTCCGATGGGGGTTGGGGATTTAGCTCAGCGGTAGAGCGCTTGCCTAGCAAGCGCAAGGCCCTGGGTTCGGTCCCCAGCTCCGAAAAAAAGAAAAAAAAAATCTACTCCGATGTTGAGGCAGCAGTGTAGGCTTGCAACCCCAACATGCATAGCTAACAGCTTGGCCTGGAACTCTCAGAGACCCTCCTGCTTCTACTTTCCAGACTGCTGGGATTAAAGACTTCTGCCACCCCGACCCCACTCCCATCCCCACTAATCAGTAATTTTCAAGAACACTAATCATTGTTATTAGCTAGAGTTGCCCTGTAAGACCCTTGGCTCTGTCTTCTCATGTCGCACTGAAACTTTGTGTCCTTTGAGCATCAGTACCCACAATTCTCTGTCCTCCCCTCCTCTGACCTGGGTGACACCCTTTACTCTTAACTTTCCTCAGTTGAACTGGGTTTCCTTCTCTGCATGTGAGTGATTTGTTCTATGTCAATTTTTTTTTTTAGATTTATTTATTTATATGAGTACACTGTAGCTATTTTTAGATGCACCAGAAGAGGGCATCAGATCCCATTACAGATGGTTGTGAGCCACCATGTGGTTGCTGGAAATTGAACTCAGGACCTCTGGAAGAGCAGTCAGTGCTCTTAACCGCTGAGCAATCTCTCCAGCCCTCTATGTCAAATTTATTTCAGTTACCATAAAGCCTTGCATAAAGTCTTCATTCATCGTGTGTCAAATGACAGGAACACAGGCTGGATGCATTTCCATGAGCCTTTAATCCCAGTCCTTGTGAGGAAGAGGTGAGAGGATGGATCTCTGTGAGTTTAAGGCCAATCTGGTCTAATTAGTGAGTCCAGGACAGACAGGGCTATGTAGAGAGGCGTTGTCTAAAACAATCAAACAAACACACAAACGAACCCCTCCAACACGGCAGGAGCCCTCTCCTCCTTCCCTCTCTCCCTTCCTCTGCCCCTTCCTTCTTCTCTGTCCTGAGAATGGAATCCAAATCCTTACATGCTCCAACCAAGAACTCAACCACTGGATTACATGCCTAGCCCAGCTTTAATTTTTTAAGACTAAATAACGCCCATTACAAATATATATCTCATTTCTGTTATCCATTCATCCCTTGATGGGTACTCAGGCTTCTTCTCTAGGCTGCTGGACCAGGGTCTCCACAAATGGTGCAGATGCCTCTTCCAAACACTGCTTTCATTTCCTTTGGATGTACACCCAGGAGTCAGATTCATCATATGGTGGTTCTATTTTTAATTTCTTAAGGATTTTGAAATGATAACATTTAAGCCAAGAACTGGAAGGATAAAGAAAAATCAGCCATGGGAATATCTCAGGGAAGGCTGGGCATCCGAAACAGATGGCAGAGTTGATGTAAGGGTCCAGGATGTGGAATCCAGAATGAAAAGTCCCATAGCCCAATGGTCAGTGTAATGGACTGCTGAGAGGGAAATATGACGAAAGGGGAAACCGGATATAAAGCAGGCCAGGATGTAAGGAGGAATCTGGCTTCCATTCAACTATAAAGGGAAACAACCAGAGGCAGGAAATGACACAATTCCGGCTCTGGTTTGAAACTTGTTGTTGTTTTGGTTTAGTTTGTTTGTTTGTTTTTTTTTTGGCGGGGGGGGGTGTTTGTTTGTTGTTTGGGGGGAGAGGATTTCTCGGTGTCCTCCTGGCTGTCCTAGAACTCACTCTGTAGCCCAAGCTGGCCTTAAACTCGAGAGAGTCGCCTTCCTCTGCCTCCAAGTGCAGCAACCTCTGGGATGAACGAATCTTGCTGTGGCAAAGCAGTGAGTGGAGAGATGGAGGGAGGAGGCTGATGGGCTGGGGCATGGGTTCAGGGAACACAGACGGACTGATGCTGGTGCTTTCTCATGGGTGGTCACACAGAAGCCCAACTCTGGAAGCTGTAAGGAAATTCCTTTATCTGGAAGTCTCTATAGGGGGCTTTCTGCCTTGTAAGCACTGATGAAGCTCTGAAGAAAACATAGTTCTTGTCCTGGCAGACACAGAAGAGACTGATGACTGGGCACAGGCTGCTCTGTGGCTAAGCCTTTTTCTTCTCTTCCTCTCTCCTTCCCTCCTCTCTTGTCCCTTCTCCTCCCCTACCTCTTCTTTCTTCTTTCTTTCTTCGTTTGCTTTTCTGTTACTGGGGTAAACCCCACGACCAAAAGCAGCTTAAGGAGTTTAGTTTGGTTCTCTTACACTTTCACTTCACTGTCCCTTATGAAGGGGAGCCAGAACTTGATGCAGAGGCCGTGGAAGAACACTGCTTGCTCCGCCTGTTTTCCTACACAACACAGCTTAGGGATGGCACCACCTACTGTGGACTAGGACTTCCTATATCAATCCTCAATCAAGAAAATGTTTCACAGACTTGCCTACAGGTCAGTCAAGTGAAAATGTTTTCTCAGTTGAAGATTCCTCTTTCTTTTTTTTTTTTTAAGATTTATTTATTATGTATACAGTGTTGCACCTGCATGTACACGTGCAGGCCAGAAGAGGACACCAGATCTCATTATAGATGGTTGTGAGCCGCCATGTGGTTGCTGGGAATTGAACTCATGACCTCTGGATGAGCAGTCAGTGCTCTTAACCTCTGAGCCATCTCTCCAGCCCCCAAGATTCCTCTTTTTAGATGACTCTATCTAGTTTAGGTTGATAAAAGTTAACTAGCACCCTCCCCCTCTCCCCACACCCCTATGTGTTCCTGCAGATGTCCTCTATCCAATGAGGCTGATCTCAAACTGAATATGTTGCTCTCTTCCCCGTCCTCCCCGTACTTCCCTCCCCCCTCCCCCTCCCCCCTCCCCCCTCCCCCCTCCCCCCCTCCCCTATCCTGGAACTCACTTTGTAAAACAGGTTGGCCTTGAGCTCACAGAGATCTGCCTGCCTCTGCTTCCTGAGTGCTGGAATTAAAGGCCTGAGCCACCATACCCATCTTGCCCTTCTTATCCTCCTGCTTCCTTGCTGAGTGCTAGCTTGTCACCAGTCCAGGTCTATGCAGGGATGAGGATGGAGAGCCACCTACATGCTGGCTACCATGTAAACGCCTACCAGCTAAACTACAGGTCCTACCATGTTCGTTTGTTTTTCTCTTTGTTTGAAAAATTATACTAACGTCTTTACCTCCCTGTGTCTGCATTCTGTGAACATGTGTGACACAGATGTAGACATGAAAGGACAGCTCTTAGGGAGTTGGTTCTCTTCTCCTACCAGATGGGTTCCAGGGGTGTTCAGAGCTGGATCGTCAATCTTGGTGTCAGGAACCTTTACCCACTTGCCATCTTGCCAGCCCATCTGCCTCTTAGGGCTTTTTCTTGATGCTTTATTTGTTTGCTTTTGAGGCAGGATTCTGCCATTTGTCGTGTAGTGTTTTTCTGGCCTACTACTCACTATGTAGTGCTACCAGGCTAGCCTAGAAGATGGTCCTGCCTTAGCCTTCCAAGTGCTGCCATGATAGGTGTGTACCACTCTGTCTGGCCTGACTAGCTGCACAGTTTTCATGCTACAACAAATACCAGCCCGTAAGAAATAATTTTATGAGAAACTAGCTTGTCTCGGAAATTCTGAGATTTAGCTTATTAGATTAGGGCAGAAAATACATCAGTCAAGTCTTAACCAGAGCACCAGATGCGGCAGGGCACAGCCGCAACACCAGTGCATAGGAAACCGAGGCAGGCGAATCTGGAGTTCCAGGCCAGCCTGCACTACAGAGTGAGCCCCGTTTCAAAATAAGGAAATAAAAGGAGAGCTCAATGGTAGAGCCCCTGCCTAGAATCCTCCAGTATGGGGCTGTGGGTATGGCTCAGCAAATTTTAGCTTAAAACCCACCAGGAGAGGCATGGGGTGGGGTGGTTCACTGGTAAAGGACCTGCTCAGAATTCACCAGTGAGGATTTGTGCACGTGGTTCAGTAGTATAGCACCTGCCCTAAAATCTAATCAGTGGGGCCTTGGGGCACAGCTCAGTGTTCTATTGTTGACTTAATATCTACTAGCAAAAGACAGGGAGTACAGTTTAATGATAGATCTCTTTTTTTAGAAAAGTATTTATTTATTTTATGTATATGAGTATACATATAGACACAACAGAAGAAGGCATCGGATTCCATTACAGATGGTTGTGAGCCACCATGTGGTTGCTGGGAATTGAACTCAGGTCCTCTGGAAGAGCAGTCAGTACTCTTAACCGCTGATCACCACAGAGATGCCAAGGGTGTGGCTCTGGTGTAGATCCTCTTGCCTAGCATCCATCAGTGAATGGCTTGGGGCCTGCATTACTGGTAGACCATTTACCTAGAATGTGTGAACTCTGATTTCCATTTCTGGCACTCATGGGCACGCGGGCGCCCACACACACACAACTAGAAAGGAAAAAACAGAGTTAGGCATTCATTATGACATATACTTTTAATCCTAGCACTTGAGAGGCACAAGCAGGTGGATCTCTGTGAGTCTGAGGCTAGCCTGGTCTACTTATCCAGTTCCAGGATAGCCAGTACTGTTATATGGATAAATCATGTCTCAAAAACAAAACAAACAAAAGGCTAAACAAAAAGACCCTGCTTTCTAATTAATTAATACAGTAATAATAATAGAAAGGAAGGAAGCTTGCTTCATTAGATCATACATGGTTCATTGTGTACATTTATAATCCAATCTCTCAAAAGTTAAGGCCAGAGGCAAATGGTTGGAACTGGAAAATATCATCCTGAGTGAGCTAACCCAATCACAGAAAGACATACATGGTATGCACTCATTGATAAGTGGCTATTAGCCCAAATGCTTGAATTACCCTAGATCCCTAGAACAAAGGAAACTCAAGACGGATGATCAAAATGTGAATGCTTCACTCCTTCTTTAAATGAGGAAAAAGAATACCCTTGGCAGGGAAGGGAGAGGCAAAGATTAAAACAGAGACTGAAGGAACACCCATTCAGAGCCTGCCCCACATGTGGCCCATACATATACAGCCACCCAATTAGACAAGATGGATGAAGCAAAGAAGTGCAGACCGACAGGAGCCGGATGTAGATCGCTCCTGAGAGACACAGCCAGAATACAGCAAATATAGAGGCGAATGCCAGCAGCAAACCACTGAACTGAGAATAGGTCCCCTATTGAAGGAATCAGAGAAAGAACTGGAAGAGCTTGAAGGGGCTCGAGACCCCAAAAGTACAACAATGCCAAGCAACCAGAGCTTCCAGGGACTAAGCCACTACCTAAAGACTATACATGGACTGACCCTGGACTCTGACCCCATAGGTAGCAATGAATATCCTAGTAAGAGCACCAGTGGAAGGGGAAGCCCTGGGTCCTGCTAAGACTGAACCCCCAGTGAACTAGTCTATGGGGGGAGGGCGGCAATGGGGGGAGGGTTGGGAGGGGAACACCCATAAGGAAGGGGAGGGGGGAGGGGGATGTTTGCCCGGAAACTGGGAAAGGGAATAACACTCGAAATGTATATAAGAAATACTCAAGTTAATAAAAAAAAATAAATAAAGAAAGAAAAAAAGAAAAAAAAATAAAGAAAAAAAGAAAAAAAAAAGTTAAGGCCAGAGGGACATGATCTCCAGACTTCCAGACCAACTCAGGTCACAAAGCTAGATAGCATCTCAGAGAAAAAGCTTGGGCCTGGAGAAGTGGCTCAGTGGTCAAGAGCACTGACTGCTCTTCCAGAGGTCCTGAGTTCAAATCCCAGCAACCACATGGTGGCTCACAACCACCTGTAATGGGGATCTGATGCCCTATTCTGGTGTGTCTGAAGACAGTGACAGTGTACTCATATATAATCAATCAATCAATCTTTTAAAAAAGAAAAAGAAGGGGCTGGGGATTTAGCTCAGTGGTAGAGCGCTTACCTAGGAAGCGCAAGGCCCTGGGTTCAGTCCCCAGCTCCGAAAAAAAGAACCAAAAAAAAAAAGAAAAAGAAAAAGAAAGAAAAGAAAAAGCTCTCTTCCTGCCTCTTCTTTTCCTCTTTTCCCTTCCTTGAACACTGCTTTTCTTTTCTTTTCTTTTCTTTCCTTTTTTTTCCCTTCCTTGAAACAGGGCCTTACTACATAGTTCAGACTAGCTTCAAACTTATCAAACTCACTATGAAGCCAGGTATGGTGGTGCACAAATTTATTCCCAGAGTTCAGGAAGTAGAGGCAGGCAGATCTCGGATTTCCAGTCTAGCTCATTATACATAGAAGTTTCGAGTGTAGCCAGGGCATAGGGATCAAAATGCATCCTTTCCTGGCTGGCCTTAAACTCTTCATGATCCTTCTACTACAGCCTGAAGAGTGCTGAGGTTATCGGCATGAACAATGCCCAACTTTATTTATCCTTTCTTATTTCTACTGACTGAATGAGCCCTAAGGCAGAGCTCCGCCAGACAACAGTTAAATGATTTTTGCTCATTACATTCTTCAGTCACTGAACAGTCCTGTGAGGTCCATGTTATAATAAATCACAATGAGAAAAAATAGAAATAATGAGACACAGACATGGTTTCATCTGTGGCCTCCCCACATCACATCCATTCCCTGTCTTTGCAGCCGGTCGCATTGCCTTTACATTCAGCTCCACACGTGGGGAGCACATGTGAGGATGACGTAGCCGGCGTCCATAACTCACACAGTCTAACCCCATAAAAACTTGCACAGTCTGCGTGAGGCAGAGTGGTACCACATCTAATTTTATGTCAGCTTGACACAGGCTAGAGTCATCTTAGAGGAGGGAATCTCAATTAGGAAAATGTCTCTCCATAAGATCTGGCTGCAAGCAAACCTGTCAAACTTTTTATTTTTAATTAGTAGTTGATGTGGGAGAGCCTAGCTCACTGTGGGTGGCGCCATTCCTAGGCTGGTGGTCCTGGTTTCTGCAAGAAAGTAGGCTAAGCAAACCATAGCGAGCAAACCAGTATGAAGCACCGCTCTGCGGACTCTGAATCAGGTAGGTCCCTGCCTCTAGGTCCCGGACCTATTTGAGTTCCTGTCCTGACTTCCTACAGTGATAGACTATGCTGTGGAAGCCTGGGACGAATAGCCGTTTCCTCCTCAACTGGCTTTTGGTAGTGGTGTTTCATCACAGCAACAGTAACCCAAACTAAGACAGTGTATGTAGCTGCATGCATGGATGTGAACCATATGCATGCAGGTGTTTGTGGAGGCCACGAAACGGTGTCTGCTGCCCTAGAAATGAAATTAGAGTTGATCATGAGCCACCTGACATGGATGTTAAAAATCAAACCTAGGCCGCAAGTGCTCTTAACTGCTAATTGGCCCACAAGTTTATGACCAGCCTGGGCTACATAGTGAGTTCTAGGCTAGCCAAAGCTGCAGAAAGTGTCTCAAAGAACAAAACAAAACAAGCCCACCTTAAAAAATAAAGAAAGAAAAACAACAACAACAACAACAACAAAAACCCAAGACATAGTCATCACCCACAGTTCCCAGGAGAAACAGTGACATTAGGCCATGTAGGGTTCCCTAACGCAGCATTTAGACAAGTCAAGAGTCAGAGGGAGGGGCTAGAGAGGTGGCTCAGTGGTTAAGAGCACTGACTGCTCTTTTAGAGGTCCTGAGTTCAAATCCCCAGCAACCATATGGTGGCTCACAACCATCTGTGATTCAATGCCCTCTTCTGGTATGTCTGAAGACAGCTACGGTGTACTTATATATAATATATATGATATTATATATAATAAATAAATATAAATCTTTAAAAAACAAAAAAACAAGCTCTTCCTGTAAGCGGCCAGAGGTGACCTGTGAAAATGGTTCGCTACTCCCTTGACCCAGAAAACCCCACGAAATCATGCAAATCAAGAGGCTCAAACCTTCGTGTTCACTTTAAGAACACCCGGGAAACTGCCCAGGCTATCAAGGGCATGCATATCCGCAAAGCCACCAAGTATCTGAAGGATGTCACTTTAAAGAAGCAGTGTGTGCCCCTCCGGAGGTATAATGGTGGAGTCGATAGGTGCGCCCAGGCCAAACAGTGGGGCTGGACACAGGGACGGTGGCCAAAAAAGAGTGCTGAATTTTTGCTGCATATGCTTAAAAATGCAGAGAGTAATGCTGAACTTAAGGGTTTGGATGTAGATTCTCTGGTCATTGAACACATCCAGGTGAACAAGGCTCCTAAGATGCGCAGACGAACCTACAGAGCTCACAGCCGGATTAACCCATACATGAGCTCCCCCTGCCACATCGAGATGATCCTCACTGAGAAGGAACAGATTGTTCCAAAGCCAGAAGAGGAGGTTGCACAGAAGAAAAAGATATCCCAGAAGAAACTGAAGAGACAAAAACTCATGGCACGGGAATAAATTCAGCCTAAATAAATGCAGATAAAGTAAAACAAACAAACAAACAAAAACAAAAACAAAAAAAGAAAAACAACCACAACAATAAAAACCCCCAATGGCTGCTCTTTCAAAGGACCCCCAGTTTTGATTCCCAGCACCCACGGGGCAGCTCACAATCATCTGTAGTGCCAGTTCCAGAGGATCTGACATCCTCACACAGACAGACATGTAGGCAAGATACCAATTCACATGAAACTTAAAGAGAAGTTGTACTTGGACTGTGAAAGAAAGTCAAGCAGGAGATTTAGGATCGACTTGTATGAATTACTTCAGAGAGCTCTGCAGCATTTTGGAATTCCTGGCTCTCTGGGACCTGCCCTGGGGTGACAGTAACCTTGGGTAGGAGAGCCTATTGAAACAGGTGTCACTTGGCATTGGCTCTGGGTTGTGTAACCTGTACAGGAATAATTGCCCTTTCCCTCTGGCAAGCTGTTTACCACACATAGAAATTTCTTAACTCTGGGAGGAGCAGAGCAAGAACCCCAACTGTCAGAAATCAGAAGTGAAGAGTCAGGCCGGGCTTGGTGGTGCACACCTTTAAAATCCTAGCACTTGGGAGGCACAGGCAGGTGGATCTCTGTGGATTTGAGGCCAGCCTGCTCTGCATAGTGCGTGCCAGGACAGCCAAAACTTCGTAACAGAGAAATTTTCTCTCAAATTGCCACCCCCAGCCCCTACCTCAAAAAAGTGAAGAGCAGATTACAGAGATGGAGACAGGAAGCTCAGGAGTTCAAATCCCTATGGTTTCACTTGGGTCCTCAGTTCCAGCAGGTTCCTTTACCCACTGTACCATCTTGCTGGGGCCAGCTCTACACTTTCCCTACAGCTCAATGCTAAAACCCTTGCCTAGCATTTTGAAAGCCTTAGATTAAATTCCCTGAACCAAAGAGAGTTGCGGGGAGGGGTTGGGGAAGGAATCAGAACAAACCAGGGGATGAGGTATGTTCCTATAATCCTAGCACTCGGGGATGGGGGTGGGGGGGCGGGGTCAAGACAGATGGTGAAAATAAAGTTTGTCTGGACTACATTGTGAGTTCCCCATTTCCAAATGAAACAACAGCGTGTGTCTAAAACAAGAATAGCTTCGGTGGTGGCGTCACGCACCTTTAATCCCAGCATTCTGGAGGCAGAGGCAGACAGATCTCTGAGCTCGAGGCGAGGCTGGTCTACAGAGTGAGCTCCAGGACAGTCAGCTACACAGACAAACCCTGTCTGGGAAAACAAAAAACAAAGCAAACAAACAAAAGTACACCCAACAAATAAAAGCTTAATATGTTACTATGTTACATCCCTGCTGGGGAACAACTACAGCTGCAGGAACTTGAGACACTTTGGGTGGGAACTCGGGATATTAGTGATAGATACTGAGATGAGGTCCAGATGATCTTACTAAATGTCCAAGCAGCTCTAACAACCAAGAATCACCCAGGCCATTTCAGCTATGCCAGGAACGAAATGGACATTACTTTCCCTCAGCCTGATTTATTACGTAGTTTCCTAATTCAGTAGACTTTTCTTCAGCTTCTTGTTCTAAAGAGCAAGAGATGATATCATCTGCTGGATGCTCTGGGGCCTTGGAGACAGCCTCCAGCCCATGTAACTGCTGACTCAATCTCTCCCTCTCCCAGATGTGCTTCAGCCAGGGGGGGAGTGCTGGCCCAGCACGCTTGAAGCATGGCACTCCCAACACCAAATAAACCGATTGTGTTGTTTTCTCTCTAGAATCCTAGTGTTTGGGAGGTGGAGGCAAGGAGATCAAAAAGTCAAGGTCATCCTTGGCTGTAATGGGATTGAGACCAGCCTTGAAGATGTGAGACCCTCCTCAAAAAAGGGACCGGATAGATTGGTTGCTCAGCCAACGAGGAGCTTGAGTGTTGCTCTTCTAGACAATTGAGTTTATAATTTCCAGCACCAGCATAAGGCATAAGGCTCACAACTGCTAGTGATTACAGCTCTGGGAAATTCAATGCCCTCTTCTGGCCTCTGGAGCCACTCCTCCTATACATATGAACTTAAAAACTATAAATAAGAGTTGGAAAGAACTAGGAAGCGCAAGGCCCTGGGTTCGGTCCCCAGCTCCGAAAAAAAGAACACAAAAAAAAAAAAAAAGTTGGAAAGCGGGCTGGAGAGATGGCTCAGCAGTTAAGAGCACTGACTGCTCTTCCAGAGGTCCTGAGTTCAATTCCCAGCAACCACATGGTGGCTCACAACCATCTGTAATGAGATCTGATGCCCTCTTCTGGTGTGTCTGAAGACAGCAACAGTGTACTCCTATACATGAAATAAATACATAAATCTTAAAAAAAGAAAAAGACTCTATTCATACTCTCCCTTCCCCTACTCTCCTGCTCTCAATCCTTCCCTTCCTTCCCTTTCTCCTTAACTAAAAATATTGAATGTCTGTAAATGCCTCTGTCATCTAGTAGTGTTGGATATCCCTGAGATTTTCTCTGTGGTACAATTACCTCACAAATATTTGCTAAGTAAGCATTTGGTAGAGTGTGTTTGGTTGTGATTAAAAGAAAATTATGTAGACAGGGTCTCCCTGTGTGGCCCAGAGCAGCCTTCTGCCTCTGCTTCCCCAGTCCTTCCATTACTGGTGGGCTCATCCTCTCTTAGTGCTAAGAAGCTTATGCAGGAGCCCACATGGGTTTATGTCTCTGAGTACTAATGCATGAGCTCTTTATTTCCTAAAATGCTGGCTGACCTTGTGAACTGGCTTCAGGCACTGCAGCTAATTACTGGCTTGTGGAAATTTAGCAACCCCTCCTCCCCCTTTCCCCTCAACAAACAATGATCTTTTAAATTTTGCAATTGATCTTGTTTTATTAAGGTCTCCACACTATTTCACCAACTAACACTTTTGTCTCTTAAGATGATTTCTGTTTATTTTTATTTCCTAACTGCACCCAGGGGTGAGTCACTTAGTAGTTTATGAGCAACATTTTTTACGAGGTCCACATCCTCTAGATTTAAGGCTTTTTCTGTTCCATCGCCCTCTGCTGACTTCCAAAGTCCTCTGCAGGTCAACAGCCAGTGGGGCGTTTGGCCTTCCGAAAGACAGAAATCAGAAGATGGCCTATGAAGTCCAGAGAGAAGGTGGGGATTTGATCCCCTTGGTAAAGTCCTGGCCTCACAGGAAAGCCGGGGTTTGATCGCAGCTCCTCATAAGCCTGCTCTACATAGTGAGTTCCAAGACAGCAGCAAACCATTTGCCTGCACAGAGCTAGCTTCCATTCAACTGAAAAAGATCCTCATGACGTTACGATGATCGTTTGTTCCTTTTTCTGTCACTGGGGAACTAAACCTTTGGTCTCATGCTTGAATGGCGAACACTACCAAATGAGCTTCGTCTGCAGCTTTGGGCTTATTACTCATCCATGCATTTATTTATTTGAGTATTTATTTACTTATTTAGAGACAGAGACTTTCTATGTAGCCTTGGCTGCCCTGGGACTCACTATGTAGAGCAGGCCGGCCTCAAACTCAGACATCCACTAGCTTTCCAATTACATTAAAGTCTTAGAGACCCGGTGAGGTTTGGGGGGTTACTAACTGGAGTGTGGATGAGGGGTTCTTACAGGAACAGGAAGGACTCAAAGGCAGGGGCAAAAGAGCCCCCTCCAGAATGGATACAGAAAATGTGGTACATCTACACAATGGAATATTACTCAGCTATCAAAAACAATGACTTTATGAAATTCATAGGCAAATGGATGGATCTGGAAAATATCATCCTGAGTGAGGTAACCCAATCACAGAAGAACACACATGGTATGTATGCACTCATTAATAAGTGGCTATTAGGGCTGGAGCGATGGCTCAGCGGTTAAAGAGCACTGTCTGCTCTTTCAGAGGTCCTGAGTTCAATTCCCAGCAACCACATGGTGGCTCACAACCATCTGTAATGGGATCTGATGCCCTCTTCTGGTGTGTCTGAAGAGAGCGACAGACTGTGTACTCACATACATAAATAAATCTTTAAAAAAAAAAATAAGTGACTATTAGCCCAAATGCTTGAATTGCCCTAGATGCACAGAACACATGAAACTCAAGACGGATAATCAAAATGCGAATGCTTCACTCCTTCTTTAGAAGGGGAACAAGAATACCCTTGGCAGGGAATAGGGAGACAAAGATTAAAACAGGACCTGTCCCACATGTGGCCCATACATATACAGCCACTCAATTAGACAAGATGGATGAAGCAAAGAAGTGCAGGCCAACAGGAACTGGATGTAGATCTCTCCTGAGAGACACAGCAAGAATACAGCAAATACATAGGCGAATGCCAGCAGCAAACCACTGAACTGAGAACAGGACCCCCGTTGAAGGAATCAGAGAAAGGACTGAAAGAGCTTGAAGGGGTTCGAGACCCCATATGAACAACAATGCCAAGCAACCAGAGCTTCCAGGGACTAAACCACTACCTAAAGACTATACATGGACTTACCCTGGACTCTGACCTCATAGGTAGCAATGAATAGCCTAGTAAGAGCACCAGTGGAAGGGGAAGCCCTGGGTCCTGCCAAGACTGAACCCTCAGTGAATGTAATTGTTGGGGGGAGGGTGGTAGTGGGGGGAGGATGGGGAGGGGAACAGCCATATAGAGGGGGAGGGGGTGGGGTTAGAGGGATGTTTGCCCGGAAACCGGGAAAGGGAATAACATTCGAAATGTAAATAAGAAATACTCGGGGCTGGGGATTTAGCTCAGTGGTTAGAGTGCTTGCCTAGGAAGCGCAAGGCCCTGGGTTCGGTCCCCAGCTCCGAAAAAAAGAACCAAAAAAAAAAAAAAAAAAAAAAAGAAATACTCAAGTTAATAAAAAAAAAAAAAAAAAAAGAGCTCCCTCCAACATGGGTGTTGACTCATGAAAGCTGGAACACTGGAGTTCTCTGCAGGACTTTCAACTCGCTAAAGAAGTTGTCAGACCAGAGAGTCCTGGGCAGGCAATTGGCTTCCTTGGGCACTAGCATGCCTTTGGTGCATAGACATAACACGCAAGCAAAACATTCATATACATCAAATAAAGTAATAAACATTTTATTTGGTTTTTACCTCACAAATTTATATTTTATTTAATTATTATTATTGTTTTTTTAACTTATTCACTTTACATCCCACCTGCTGCCTCCCTCCCACTCACCTTCTCCCACAATACTTCCCTCCATCCTCCCTCCCCTTCTCCTCAGAGTGGGTGGGGTCCCTGGGTATTCCCCCACACTGTCCCATCAAGTCTCTGTGGGGCTAGGTGCATCCTGCGAGACAAGGCAGCCCAGTTAAAACACACTCCACGTACAGGCAACAGCTTTTGGGATAGCCCCCGTAACAATTGTTTGGGACGCACACAAAGACCAAGCTGCACATTTACTACATGTGTGTGGGGAGGCCTAGGTCCATCCTGTATCTATTCTTTGGTTAGTGGTACAGTATCTGAGAGACCCAAGGGTCCAGGTTAGTTGATTCTGTTGGTCTTCCTGTGGAGTTCCTACCCGTTTCTGGGCCCTCAATCCTTTCTCCTATTCTTCCATAAGAGTCCCTAAGTTCCTTTCATTGTTTGGCTGTGGGTGTCTGCATCTGTCTGAATCAGCTGCTGGGTGGAGCCTCTCAGAAGACAGCCATGCTAGACTCTTGTCTGCAAGCATAACAGAGTGTCATTAATAGTGTCAGGGGTTGTTGTCTGTCCATGGGATGGGTCTCATGGTTATTGCTTTGCCATTCTCTTGGTCTCTGTTCCATCCCCTGTCCCTGCATTTCTTGTAGACAAGATAAATTTTGGGTGGAAAGTTTTATGTATTTATTTGTTTTTTGTTTTGTTTTGTGAGATAGAGTTTCTCTGTGTAATAGCCCCGGCTATCCTTGAACTTGTTTCGAAGACCAAGCTAGCTTGAAACTCACACAGATCCGCATAGCACACCTCTGCCTCCAGAGTGCTGGAAGTAGAGGAGTGTGCCACCATGCTTGGCTTTATTTTTTAAAAATTTAAAAAGAGTGGATACTGACTGGTCTTGCAGAGGACCAAAACCCACATAGGCTTGCTGACAAGCACTTGTCACTCCAACTCCAGGGATTTAGTGCCCTCTTCTGGCCTTCCCTGGCCACTACACTCACAAACTCATGCCGGGATCCTACAGACCCACATGAACACACATAATTTAAATAAAAATAAACCCTTTGAGAAATGGATGGAGGGGGCTGGAGAGCTGGCTCAGCGGTTAATAGCACTGACTGCTCTTCCAGAGGTCATGAGTTCAAATCCCAGCAACCACATGGTGGCTCACAACCATCTGTAATGAGATCCGATGCCCTCTTCTGGTGTGTCTGAAGACAGTGACAGTATACTTGTCATATATAAAATTAATAAATAAAGTCTTAAAAAAAAAGAACTGGACGGAGGAACTGAACAAACAGTTCTAGAAGAAAAAATGGAAATGAACAATGATTTTTTCTAATGTTAAACTTCCTTAACCACTGGGGAAAATGCAAAGTAAAACTACTTTGGGATTTCATCTCACCCCAATCAGAATGGTTATCACTTAGACAGATGGATGGATGGATGGATGGAGGATGGGTGGAGGATGGGTGGATAGATGGATGAATGACAAATGCTGGTGAAGAATGTGGAGAAGGAAAGCACTCATTCACTGTTGGAAGTGTAAACTGTGCAGCCACTATGTAAATCAGTCTGAAAGTTTCTTATAAAAATAAAACTACAGGGGGCTGGAGAGATGGCTCAGCGGTTAAGAGCACTGACTGCTCTTCCAGAGGTCCTGAGTTCAAATCCCAGCAACCACATGGTGGCTCACAACCATCTGTAATGAGATCTGATGCCCTCTTCTGGTGTGTCTGAAGATAGCTACAGTGTACTCATCTATAATAAATAAATAAATCTTTAAAAAAATAAAAATAAAACTACGACAGGACACAGCTATATCACTCCTAGCTGTGTACTCATAAGACTTGGGAACTGGGGGTTGGAGATTTGGCTCAGTGGTAGAGCGCTTGCCTAGGAAGCGCAAGGTCCTGGGTTCAGTACCCAGCCCTGAAAACAAGAAAAGAA
Organism: Rattus norvegicus; assembly: GCF_021556685.1. Classification (NCBI taxonomy): domain Eukaryota; kingdom Metazoa; phylum Chordata; class Mammalia; order Rodentia; family Muridae; genus Rattus; species Rattus norvegicus. The sequence continues at coordinate 77,033,226 of NC_141534.1, forward strand.
AAAAAAAAAAAAAGACTCGGGAACTGAACTATGACCCCTAGTTAAGATCCTACAGGGTTTTTAGACTTAAACACCAAATCCACAAACATCTGTACCAAGTTATTTCACCAGTCAGGATTTACCGATAGGGGATTTTCTTAGGAACATGTCTTTATTGTATGATTTTTTAAAAAAAGAACCATTTATTTATTTTACTTATATGAGTACCCTGTAGCTGTCTTCAGACACATCAGAAGAGGGCATCAGATCCCATTACAGATGGTTGTGAGCCACCATGTGGTTGCTGGGAATTGAACTCAGGACCTCTGGAAGGTCAGGCAGTGCTCTTAACCACTGAGCCATCTCTCCAGCCCTTTGTTGCACATTTATTCTGATTCCATTGGTTGGGGCATTCAACTGTGGCCTTGTCTAATATTCATATCTACACTTGTCTACCAGGATGGGACTTGTTTAATATTCATGTCTTAACATGCAACCAGGATGTCAGTTACCCATGTACATGTTTCTTTCTGCCAAGCAGGATGTCAGTTCCCAGGAAGGTCTTGGGAACTTACACTTTACTTGATCACTATTCAAAATAGAAGTCTTATTCGAAATAGATCTTCTACTGATGCTGGTGTCTCTTTTATGTTGGGGTCCATCCCAGGAGCAGCTTATAAAAGCTCATACATAGGTTTAGGAAGTGCTGTTGAGCAGTTGGCTCCGGTCCAAGCCTACTGTGGGTAACTATACAAAACAGTTCTACTGATTTCTATCATGACTGCTTTCCAAGGATACAGACTATAACAGAATGTGTAATCAATCTTGGCATTAGAAAGTTTCTTAGTAACAGCAGAAACATATGAGAAAGTTTCTTAATTTTTTTATTTTTTAAAGATTTATTATACACCAGAAGAGGGCATCGGATCTCTTTACAGATGGTTGTGAGCCACCATGTGGTTGCTGGGAATTGAACTCAGGACCTCTGGAAGAGTAGTAGGGTGCTCTTAACCTCTGAGCCATCTCTCCAGCCCAGAAAGTTTCCTTATAATGGCAGGCCAGCCAGGTAACTGTTACCTAGGTCTTAGCATTTTACCTAGGTCTTAGCATTTTACCTAGGCCTTAACATTTTACCTAGGCCTTAACATTTTAACTCGATCCCAACAATCACAAACAACCCTCCCCACCACAATGGTGTAAGGGGAAAGGTGCCTATAAATAAAACCTCTTATAAGCAGCCATAGTGAAACAGTGAAATGTTAAGAAAAATGTAATAAAAATAAAGCAGGTGTAGTGGTGCATGCCTGTAATCCCAGTATGCAGAAAGGTTAATGCAATTTCTACGTAGAGAATTCCAAGGCCAGAGAGATCCTGCCTCAAAGCAGCAACAAAAACTAATTGAAAGCCAATACCTGGTCTTTATTAGTGCTCTGCTCAAATAGTTTGTTTTCCATTTCCAAACAGAGCAACTCTGCTTAATTAGTACTTTAATGTGGACGTGGTGATCTATGCCTTTTTTTTTTTTTTTTTTTTTTTTTGGTTCTTTCTTTTCGGAGCTGGGGACCGAACCCAGGGCCTTGCGCTTGCTAGGCAAGCGCTCTACCGCTGAGCTAAATCCCCAACCCTCCCCTGTCTCTACCTTCAGAATGCTGGAATTAAAGACATGTGCTGGGGTTGGGGATTTAGCTCAGTGGTAGAGCGCTTGCCTAGCGACCGCAAGGCCCTGGGTTCGGTCCCCAGCTCCGAAAAAAAAGAAAAAAAGAGAGAGAGAGAGAGATGTGCTGTGGCTAGAGAGATGGTTCAGTGGTTAAGAACACTGACTACTCTTCCAGAGGTCCTGAGTTCAAGTTCCAGCAACCATATGGTGGCTTACGACTCATCTGTAATGAGATCTGATACCCTCTTCTGGTTTATCTGAAGACAGCTACAATATATATATATATATAAAATCTTTAAAGGCATGGGCCACCACTGCCTGGATTTTTTTTTTTTTTTTTGGTTCTTTTTTTTTCGGAGCTGGGGACCGAACCCAGGGCCTTGCCCTTCCTAGGTAAGCGCTCTACCACTGAGCTAAATCCCCAGCCCCAGGATTTTTTTTTTTTTTTTAAAGATTTCTTTTATTTGTGTAGGTATTTTGCCTGCATGTGCACCACCTTCATGCCAAGTGGAATGGGTCTCCTGGAACTGGAGTTAGAAACAGTTGTGAGCTGCCATGTGGATGCTGGGATTTGAAACCCGCTGCTCTATAGCCCTAAACTCTGAGCCATAATCTCTCCAATACCTTGATCTTCTTCTATACATAGTATCTAGATGTGCTTATTCCTTGATCCAGGTCTTCCAGCTCAGTGTTACTTTGCACTGTCCCCAAAGTGTAACCTCATCTTCACCCATTTGATCGATACTTTTCTGTGTTCCTGCAACAAACCCTTTCTTTGATGTCCAGCTCTGAATGTGTCCACCACCCACCTCCCAACCCATTCTATCCGGTTCTCAGAGGAGCTGCTTCCCGCCACCGCTCCCCCCCACAAGGGCTTTCTCACCTTCCTACAACACAAATGCTCAGCTTCATTTGCTCTTCCTACCATTAGTCTCTTTTGCCTAACCTTCATTCTTACTTACTTACTTATCAGTTTTTCAACACAGGGTTTCTCTGTGTAACCCTGGCTCTCCTGGAACTCTGTAGATGAGGCTGGGCTTGAACTCAGAGATCTGGCTACCTCTGCCTCAGGAGTGCTGGGATTAATGTGCATCTCCATGCCCAGCCTAACCTTCATTCTCCCCCTTACCTTCTCCCCCTCCCCCCCCTCTCCTAGCACTTTACTTGGTCTTCAGTGCATTTATCCTCCACACTTTCTCCTCTTCCACTTGACCCCTCCTCTTTGCCTAGCCTTATGCAAAGCGGATCTTTATCACATACACTTGTTCTCTGCCCTCTGGTCCCACCTTCATGCATCTTGACCTCTCCCTTGCTCTGTCTCCTTTCTGAATGGAGTCAGTGGCTACGCAGTTCTTGGAGAAACCAAACAAATGGATAAAATGAAACAAAACTAAATCCTGGGCTCTCTCCAAAACAGAAAGATCCAAACAAGTTCCCACAGGCAATGCTTGAAGGAAGTTGAGCTAATCAGTCCCTTAAGGATGACTGCAGTTTTACAAATGTCGTTTGTCCCCAAGGCCTGAGGAATTGGGGAACTAAGAGGGAAAAGCCCCTCCTTTCACACTGCGGTGTGATCTGGTCCCTGAGATAATAGCGTCTCTCAAAGGCTTTCTTTTGTTTCTTTCTGTATCTCTTTGTTTGCCCGCTGCCCTTCTGATCTCCTCTCTGTCTCTTTTTTTGTTTTTTTGTTGTTGTTGCATTCTATCTCGGATCTGTATCTTTCCCTCCCTCTAGCCCTCGGACCACTTGTTTCTCCCCAGCTGCCTCTCTTCCCCAGCTCTAGTCCTTGTCATGGTCTATCTGGCTGTCTTTGTATGTCTGCCCCTGTCTCTCTTTAGAGAGACCATTTCCTGGCACACCCCTCTGTGGAAAAATTCCGGAGTCAGAACTTTGACCTTGCGTGATAAAGGGGACTAATAAATTCCAGGTAATAATCTTTTCTTCAGAAGGGAGTCTTGCTCTGTAGTAGGCTAGCCTCCAACTCATAATGATCCTGCCTCAGTTGCCTGTGTGCTAAGATTATAGGCTTGCACCACCATGCCAGCCCTCTCCTGCTTTGTGGTCTCTATTTAACCCATTTGCTAGAAAGCTGGGGGCCACAGAGCAGAAGAAAATAACCAAAGATGAACTGAAGGAGAGCCTTGTGCAGGGCTTACCATAGACTTTTTAATGAGGCTAGAATAGGGTTATTGGAGAAGAAGTGGATGGTCAGATCACCTTTGGATGATCCTGAAGAGGTGAAGAAGGCAGCCTGGATATCTTTGGACACATCCTCTTGGCAAGCTACCGGTTTCTGATTTGAATGGCAAATCTTTAGCAGGATGGAGTTGGTAGAACCGAAGCACACTAATTCAGAGGCAGTGTGAACTCTGAATTAGCTTTCCTGTTTGTAGCACACATTATAACATAAATGACTTTATACCCATGGTTTTGTTAGGATGTCATCACATTGATGGAAAAGACCAAGGAGATGTTAGTGTCACCTTACAGGGAATAGAGACTGAGCCTCAGTCAGGGAAAGTCACTTCTTCCCAGCCACATGTGTGGGATAGGCTGATGTCCCTGTAATGGTCTGAGGAAAACCCTGAAGCACATACTGGCCCATAGTGGTCTTGTCCTTGTGACAGGCTGGGAGTGAGTCATATCTAAGATTCTGAACTATTCAGGGTGTCTGAGCCTGACAGAGTCATTCCTCCGCTTCCCTTCCCATCTTCTCATAATCCTCATTTCTTCCTGCTTTTTTTTCTTCTGAGAGCACTCAATTCATTATCTTATCTGTTGGATTCATTATCATCTGCTGAGGAGTTGCGGTGTGATGTACTTTCAAACCGTGGCTGAACAGTTAAGAAGGAAGCTTAGGTTGATAGAACACTAGCTTGCAAGATGCCTCGGGGATCTGTTTCCAACACCATAGAATATGTGATGTGATGGCACTGGTCTGCTAGCCCAGCTCTTAGGAGGGGGAGGTGTTTCCTTCCTCTTCCTCCCTCCCTCCCTCCCTTCCTTCCTTCCTTCCTTCCTCCATTCTTCCCTTCCTTCTTTCTTTTCATGATTTATTTAAAGACGTTTTTAAATTTTAATTATGTATTTGTGAGGGTTGGGGGTGCATGTGAGTGCAGGTGCCCACGGAATTCAAAGTAGTGTGTTGGGTCTCCTGGAGCTAGTGCTAGAGATTGTGTGAGTCACCCAAAATGGGTGCTGTAAATCAAAAATGGATCCTCTATAAAGCCACAATAGCTCTTAACTGCCTACCTGGTTTTCTAGCCCATCTGTCCCTTGTTTTAGAAACTAAACTCCCTTGCTTGATTGATTGATTGATTGATTGATTGACTGATTGACTGAAGGGGCCATGTGGAAGTTAGGGGACAACCTAGAAGAGTTCTCATGTCCCACTATGTGGGCCCTAGGGCTTCAATTCAGGTTGTAGCAAGCATCTCTACCCTTTGAGTCACCTCCTTATACCCTTTCTCATTCTTCTTTTTTCACCCTTCTTCTCTCCTTTCTTCCCTGTCTCTCTGTTTCCTCATTCCTTATCCCCTTCTCTTTCTCTCTTTCAAGACTGAGCCTCATGCCGTATCCCAGATTAGTTGAACTCATTCTGTATCTCAGGTTGGAGCTGAATTTGACAGTCCTTCTGCTTCAGCCTCCCCAGTACTGAGATGGCAGGTGGTTCACCTGCACAGGTTGTATTCTGTTTCTTCCTCTGTGTCCTGGCTGCATTTATGAAGACTCAGCAAGTGGCATGGAAAGGACATATGCCCTAAGCCAGGCACAGTGGCACACACCTCTATTCTAGACCTGGGCAGGCAGAAACATATGGATCTCTGTGAGTTCAAAGCCGGCCTGGTCTATACAGGCCTACCCACTATTTGGCTATTGGATACAGGGTTTCTGTGTGTAGCCTGGCCATCTTGGAATTCTCTCTCTGTAGACCAGGCTGGTTTCAAATTCAGAGACTTGCTTGCTTCTGCCTCCCACGTACTGGGAGTAAAGACAGGCATCCTCACCTCCCAGAGACATATGCCTTTATAAACACTGATTTTATCATCCAATGTATACTCAAACAACAGGGCAGTGCACAAAGAAATGAAATTCTCTGTAACAACTGACTAATTCCAAAATCTTTTGATTCATACATAAGACAATCCAAGCAAAGAGCAAGTCTCACCCAAGTAGATTGTCAAATCTACCAAAGATTATCAAAGTTTCTTCCCAGTACCTAATAAACAACTTGGAAAGCAGGAAGCAAAACTCTTCCTCCTCCTCTTCATCTTCCTCCTCTTCTTTTCTCTTCCTTCTCCTTATTTCTACTTTCTGTTTCCTCTCTTTCTTCCTCCTTGCTTCTTTTTTCTCTTTTGCTATTTCCTCCTTCTCTTCCTCCTCCTCAACCTTCTCCTTCTTCCTTTTTCCTTCCTTGTGGGTTTTTAAAATGGAATCTCATGAGTCCCATATTAGCTTGCAGTTTCCTGTGTAGCTGAGGATGTCCTTGAATTCCTGGCCCTCCTCTCTTAGCCTCCCAAGTGCTGGGTTCAGAACATTACAGGAGTAACGGCATGACAGGAGTCTAATACTTTCCCATCGTTTTCATTTAAGGCGTGCAGAAATTGACTTTGGTGCGGGTGTTTCCATATTACAAATGCGGTTCTAAATGTCATGTGTTTTAACTCCAGTACTCTTTCTGACAGATATTGAATGCCTCCAGTATTTCCAGGTTACTGAGACTCACACAGAGTCTCTGCAGTCCTTGCAGATGGAGGCCCCTGTGCCCATCCCCACAGCCAACCGCACCTCTGTGCTAGAATTCCTGCTTCTGGGGGTCACAGAAAAGCGAGGGCTCCAGCTCCTGCTCTTCGGGATCCTCCTGATCACCTACACGCTGACCTTGCTGGGGAATCTCTTCATCATCGCTCTCACCTTGGCGGACCGCCGCCTGCACACCCCGATGTACTTCTTCCTGCGCCACTTCTCGCTGCTGGAGGTGGGTTTCACCTCCACCGTGTCCCCACAGATGCTGGCACACCTGCTGGCAGCGCGCGGGGCCATCTCCCGCCACCGCTGCTTTGCCCAGATGATACTCTACTTCACCCTGGGCGCAGTGGAGACCCTGCTGCTGGCAGTGATGTCCACTGACCGCTTTCTGGCCATCTGCTGGCCTCTGCGCTACCCAGCACTCATGACTCCCCGCGTGTGCTCTGCCCTGGTGCTGGCCTGCTGGGGAGCCAGCCTCCTGGCCCTGCCTGGGCTGTTTGCCTGGATGTTGTCTCTCCCTTTCTGTGGCCCACGTGTCCTCAACCACTTCTTCTGCGACAGCTCCCCTTTGCTGGAGCTGGTGTGCGCAGACACCAGGCTTCTGCAGCTGGTGGCCTTCCTGGTGGCTGTCTGCACCCTGCTCACTGCCACGTTGATCACAACCTTATCCTATGGCTGCATCATCAGCACCATCCTGCGCCTGCCTACACCTGGGGGTCGCAGCAAGGCCTTCTCCACCTGTTCTTCCCACATCTTGGTGGTGTCGATGAGCTATGGAAGCTGCATCATCATGTACCTGAACCCCACGCAGACAGGAAAGCTGGACCTCAACAAAGGAATAGCTTTCTTCAACACCACGGTGTCTCCCCTGCTGAACCCCTTCATCTACTGCCTCAGGAACCAACTGGTTCATAGAGTGTGCAGGGATTTGCTGCTCAGGGGAAGGGAGCTTTCTTCCAAGATGTTCAGAGCATAAGACTGCAAAGCTGTGCTCCTGGCCTAATGCCATTGTTATCGATTTGCTTATTAGTTACTTTGTATGTATGTGCTGTGAATGCTTGTGGGTTGAACACAGGGTTATGCTCATGCCGAGGGCAAGTGTTCCACCAAGCTGCACTCTCAGCCCTTCTTTTCTTTCTTTTTTTCTTTCTTTCTTTTTTCTTTTTCTTTTTTTTTTCGGAGCTGGGGACCGAACCCAGGGCCTTGCGCTTGCTATGCAAGCGCTCTACCACTGAGCTAAATCCCCAACCCCTTCAGCCCTTCTTTTCCTTTGTTATTTTCACACATTGCCTTGCCTTGGGAAGTTACTGAAGCTGACCTTGAACTCACTGCAGATGATGCAGGCCTTAGCATTTCTACCCTCTTGCCTTAGCCTCCTGAGTAGCTGGAATTGGCATGTGCTACCAGGCCTGACTGGTTTAAACAAAGAGAGGCATATCTCTCCAGCCAAAGGAGGGTATATTTATTTGAGTATGGATGGCAAAAATGAAGAAACAAACAAGCAAACAAAAACCACTATCAAAAAAACAAGACGGGGCTGGGGATTTAGCTCAGTGGTAGAGCGCTTGCCTAGCAAGCACAAGGCCCTGGGTTCGGTCCCCAGCTCCGAAAAAAAAAAAAAAGAAAAAAGAAAAAAAAGAAAACAAGACAAGGGCTGGAGAGATGGCTCAGTGGTTAAGAGCACTGTCTGCTCTTCCAGAGGTCCTGAGTTCAATTCCCAGCAACCACATGGTGTCTCACAACCATCTGTAATGAGATCTGGTGCCCTCTTCTGGCCTGCAGGCATACGTGCAGGCAGAACACTGTATCCATAATAAATAAATAAATCTTTAAAAAAAATAAAAAACAAGACAAAAAATGTAATTAATTTTATAGCTCATGTTGCCAGGCATACATGTGCTTCCGAAATTGCATTTGCAATCTGTGCCACAAGAAGCCAATTTGAGCCACTCATCCTTAAGGACCCAATTAAAACAGCCAGGTTAGCAATAAAAAGCAGACTTATTTAATTCAGCCACATTGGAAAGAAACCACAAAGTGATCCTGTGACACCCTTACATACATCCACTCAAATCTGTATTCAGGGTCCTAAAAAGAGATGAAAGTTTAAATAGAGGGCCAGAGATGTGCTCACCTAAACTCTCTTAAATACTGAGTCTCTAGGAGGTCACAGTTCATAAAGAAGCATCTAATGCTGTGGCTTGGTTTAAAGGTATGGACTAGGAGAAACTGAAGAAGTGGCTGCTCTTGAAGAGGACTCAAGTCCAATTCTCAACACCCACATGGTGGCTCACACCCTCTGCAGTTCCAGCTCAAGGGCATCTATTGCCCTTTTCTGACCTCCCAGTGCACTGGATGTGTGTCCCATGCATGCACCAAAACACTCATGCACATGAAATAAATAGATCTTTAAAAAAAAAGGTAGTGTTGTGTAACTGCCTTCTGAATACTGACGTTAGTACTCATAGATGAACCTTACTCCTAACCCTCACCGGCACAGCCTCACTCCTGTGTGGGTTAGAAGGTAGAGACACACGGTCAGTCTAAGTGCTGAGAACAAGTGACTGCTGGGTGCTCAGCCAGAAACCAGGTATTTCTACCAACTCCCTCCTGCAAAGGCTCAGGGAATGTCTCTGAAGTGGAAAGAAGGTAAGCTCTGGAGAATGGAGAGGAGTACTGTGGAATCTGTCTTCTGGATACGACGGGGCTGATGACCCCATGAACTCACAGCTGCTGTAGTCAGCCAGCATTCCAACAGGGAACCCTGACTGGACTCAGTGGTTTACCAAAACAATAAACACCAAACGTGTTGGGCAGTGTTGATGCACACCTTTAATCCCTGCACTTGGGAGACTGAAGCAAGTGGATCTCATAGAGGCCAACCTGGTCTACAGAGCAAGTTTCACGACAGCCAGGGCTATACACAGAGAGACCCTGTCTCGAAAAAGCAAAGCAAAGCAAACCAAACCAAACCAAACGCCAAACAAAACAAAAAAGGGAAGAAAACATTATGGTGGGAAAGGGACCAGTGTATGAGTCTATGGGAGTGGTGGTTGAGAGCTAGATAGATATACGCAAACATTGTAGGTGTGTGAAATTATCAACGAATAAATAAAAAGGATATTCTTTTAAGTATTTGTAGGTTTATTTGTTTGTTACACGTGGGTGTTTTGACTGAATGTATGTACGTCTTTGTACCGTGGACAGGCCTTGTGCACACAGGAACCAGGAGAGAGAGATCGCCCGGTACTGGAGTTACAGGTGGTTCCGAACAGCCACGTGAGCCCTGGGAAACGGATTAGCAAGTGCTCTTAACCAACAAGCCAATGTTCTAGTGCCCAATAGATGATAGTCTAAAAATAAATAAATAATAACTAAAAGTAAGACTCCAAACAAGTTCCCATGGGCGATCTCTGAAGGAAGTCAAGCTAATAACTCCCATAAGGAAAATGAAAAATTTACATGTTCTCTGGGTCTCTGAGGCCTGAAGCTTTGGGGAAGCCCAGAGCAAGGTCCTTCATCTTCACCCTGGCTTCTGTAGTAACAGTGTCTCTGGAGACCAGGATAGCTCAGTGTCTCCCAAGGACCGGAAAGACTTTCTTTTGTCTCTCTCCTTGCCTTCCCGTGGACATTCTGATCCCTTCCCTTCTCTGAGCCACAGTTATTGTTGTTGTTGTTGTTGTTGTTGTTATTATTATTATTATTATTATTATTATTATTATTATTATTATTATTTTGTCTTCTGTATTCTTCCAGTCTGTGTCTTCCCTTTGCTACTCTCTGACCACCCCTTGCTGTGTGTTTTCCCCAAGTTTCCTCTCTTTCCCATCTCCATCTCTGTGGCCCCTCCTCCCTCTCTTGCCTCAACCTTCCCAATGCTGCCACCCTTTAACACAGTTCTTCGTAAATGCATTTTCTTTTTTTTCTTTCTTTTTTTTTTTTGGTTCTTTTTTTCAGAGCTGGGGACCGAACCCAGGGCCTTGTGCTTCCTAGGCAAGCGCTCTACCACTGAGCTAAATCCCCAACCCCGGAAATGCATTTTCATTGCTACTTTGTAACTGAAATTTTGCTACTGTTCTGGAAAGTAACATAAATGCCTGATATGCAAGGTATCTGATATGGAACCCCTGCAAAAGAGTCATTTGTACCACCAAAGGGGTCGAGACCCACGGGGTCTGATGTGTGTGTGTGTGTGTGTGTGTGTGTGTGTGTGTGTGTGTGTGTTTATTCCATTCTGAAAACTCCTCATTTCTGTCACTTGGGCTGTTTGATTCATGACCTTCTTCTCTATTTGGCCCGTTTCCTGTAGTATGCCTATGTGGAAAAACTGCCCCTTCTTCATAAGAGACTGTGAAATTCCAGGTAATTTTTTTTTTTAACTCTCAGAGCAGAGGCTCAGGCTAAGCCTCAGACCCCTGGTGTGACTGCCTCAACCTCTCATGCATTGAAAGTGATTGCAGGTGTGCATCATCGCTCCCAGCGCTCTCCTGCTTTGAGATCCCCAGTCAATCCATTTGCTATGCTGGAGTGGGCTACAGAGAAACAGGAAGCCATCCCAGTTCTGAGATAGTGGGTGTGTGTAGCCAACCCTGGCTGGCATCATGGCTCTCCGTCCATGTGCTGGCTATAAGGAAGCAGAGGACACAAAAGTGGTTTATGCACTTAGCAAAAGTACATTTTACCATTGAAACTTATACTCACCATAGTAGTTGTAGGAAATGAAACAAAAATTCTCTCTATTACCTGGCCAATTCCAAACTATATAGACTCAGTCCATGTACAAGAAAAATCTCTGCGAAGGATAAAGTCCCTCCTCCAAGTCGATCATCATATCTATCAAGCTGGAGTAGCAAACTTTTCATTCAGTACTTGACAAGCATCTCGGAGTGGCAAGAAGCAAAAATCATCTAATATTTTGTGAGAAATTTTTATTTATTTATTTGAAATGGACTTTCATATAGCCCTGGTTGCCCTGAAACTTCCTATGTAACTGAGGCTCATCTTGAACTCCTGATCGTCCTGCCTCATGCTCCCTGGTGCTGGCATTAAAGGAGTGCCTTACCATGGAGGTCTAAAGTATTTTCCATCCTTGTAAGGTAGAATGCTGGGGAAATCTCACATTCACACGGTATTCAAGTGTTCAGGATGGTCCAAGAGTTGTTCTAAAAGCCCTTTGATCAGCAGTATGCTTTGTAACACTGACTGAGCCTGCATTTCTGAGTTTACTGAGACCACACCAACACTCGGCAAACGTTGCAGATGGAGTCCCCGACGCCCATCCCCACAGCCAACCGCACCTCCGTGCTAGAGTTCCTGCTTCTGGGGGTCACAGAAAAGCGAGGGCTCCAGCTCCTCCTCTTCGGGGTCCTCCTGGTCACCTACACGCTGACCTTGCTGGGGAATCTTCTCATCATCGCTCTCACCTTGGCGGACCGCCGCCTGCACACCCCGATGTACTTCTTCCTGCGCCACTTCTCGCTGCTGGAGGTGGGTTTCACCTCCACCGTGTCCCCACAGATGCTGGCACACCTGCTGGCAGCGCGCGGGGCCATCTCCCGCCACCGCTGCTTTGCCCAGATGATACTCTACTTCACCCTGGGCGCAGTGGAGACCCTGCTGCTGGCAGTGATGTCCACTGACCGCTTTCTGGCCATCTGCTGGCCACTGCGCTACCCAGCACTCATGACTCCCCGCGTGTGCTCTGCCCTGGTGCTGGCCTGCTGGGTAGCCAGCCTCCTGGCCCTGCCTGGGCTGTTTGCCTGGATGTTGTCTCTCCCTTTCTGTGGCCCACGTTTCCTCAACCACTTCTTCTGCGACAGCTCCCCTTTGCTGGAGCTGGTGTGCGCAGACACCAGGCTTCTGCAGCTGGTGGCCTTCCTGGTGGCTGTCTGCACCCTGCTCACTGCCACGTTGATCACAACCTTATCCTATGGCTGCATCATCAGCACCATCCTGCGCCTGCCTACACCTGGGGGTCGCAGCAAGGCCTTCTCCACCTGTTCTTCCCACATCTTGGTGGTGTCGATGAGCTATGGAAGCTGCATCATCATGTACCTGAACCCCACGCAGACAGGAAAGCTGGACCTCAACAAAGGAATAGCTTTCTTCAACACCACGGTGTCTCCCCTGCTGAACCCCTTCATCTACTGCCTCAGGAACCAACTGGTTCATAGAGTGTGCAGGGATTTGCTGCTCAGGGGAAGGGAGCTTTCTTCCAAGATGTTCAGAGCATAAGACTGCAAAGCTGTGCTCCTGGCCTAATGCCATTGTTATCGATTTGCTTATTAGTTACTTTGTATGTATGTGCTGTGAATGCTTGTGGGTTGAACACAGGGTTATGCTCATGCCGAGGGCAAGTGTTCCACCAAGCTGCACTCTCAGCCCTTCTTTTCTTTCTTTTTTTCTTTCTTTCTTTTTTTTTTTTTCTTTTTTTTTTCGGAGCTGGGGACCGAACCCAGGGCCTTGCGCTTGCTAGGCAAGCGCTCTACCACTGAGCTAAATCCCCAACCCCTTCAGCCCTTCTTTTCCTTTGTTATTTTCACACATTGCCTTGCCTTGGGAAGTTACTGAAGCTGACCTTGAACTCACTGCAGATGATGCAGGCCTTAGCATTTCTACCCTCTTGCCTTAGCCTCCTGAGTAGCTGGAATTGGCATGTGCTACCAGGCCTGACTGGTTTAAACAAAGAGAGGCATCTCTCCAGCCAAAGGAAGGTATATTTATTTGAGTATGGATGGCAAAAATGAAGAAACAAACAAGCAAACAAAAACCACTATCAAAAAACAAGACAAGGGCTGGAGAGATGGCTCAGTGGTTAAGAGCACTGTCTGCTCTTCCAGAGGTCCTGAGTTCAATTCCCAGCAACCACATGGTGTCTCACAACCATCTGTAATGAGATCTGGTGCCCTCTTCTGGCCTGCAGGCATACGTGCAGGCAGAACACTGTATCCATAATAAATAAATAAATAAATCTTTAAAAAAAATAAAAAACAAGACAAAAAAATGTAATTAATTTTATAGCTCATGTTGCCAGGCATCCATGTGCTTCCGAAATTGCATTTGCAATCTGTGCCACAAGAAGCCAATTTGAGCCACTCATCCTTAAGGACCCAATTAAAACAGCCAGGTTAGCAATAAAAAGCAGACTTATTTAATTCAGCCACATTGGAAAGAAACCACAAAGTGATCCTGTGACACCCTTACATACATCCACTCAAATCTGTATTCAGGGTCCTGAAAAGAGATGAAAGTTTAAACAGGGGCTGGAGAGATGGCTCAGCGGTTAAGAGCACTGTGTGTTCTTCCAGAGGTCCTGAGTTCAAATCCCAGCAACCACATGGTGGTTCACAACCATCTATAATGAGATCTGGTGCCCTCTTCTGGAATTCTTAATCATAATAAATTAAAAAAAAAAGTTTAAATAGAGGGCCAGAGATGTGCTCACCTAAACTCTCTTAAATACTGAGTCTCTAGGAGGTCACAGTTCATAAAGAAGCATCTAATGCTGTGGCTTGGTTTAAAGGTATGGACTAGGAGAAACTGAAGAAGTGGCTGCTCTTGCAGAGGACTCAAGTCCAATTCTCAACACCCACATGGTGGCTCACATCCTCTGCAGTTCCAGCTCAAGGGCATCTATTGCCCTTTTCTGACCTCCCAGTGCACTGGATGTGTGTCCCATGCATGTACCAAAACACTCATGCACATGAAATAAATAGATCTTTAAAAAAAAATGGTAGTGTTGTGTAACTGCCTTCTGAATACTGACGTTAGTACTCATAGATGAACCCTGCTCCTAACCCTCACCGGCACAGCCTCACTCCTGTGTGGGTTAGAAGGTAGAGACACACGGTCAGTCTAAGTGCTGAGAACAAGTGACTGCTGGGTGCTCAGCCAGAAACCAGGTATTTCTACCAACTCCCTCCTGCAAAGGCTCAGGGAATGTCTCTGAAGTGGAAAGAAGGTAAGCTCTGGAGAATGGAGAGGAGTACTGTGGAATCTGTCTTCTGGATACGACGGGGCTGATGACCCCATGAACTCACAGCTGCTGTAGTCAGCCAGCATTCCAACAGGGAACCCTGACTGGACTCAGTGGTTTACCAAAACAATAAACACCAAACGTGTTGGGCAGTGTTGATGCACACCTTTAATCCCTGCACTTGGGAGACTGAAGCAAGTGGATCTCATAGAGGCCAACCTGGTCTACAGAGCAAGTTTCACGACAGCCAGGGCTATACACAGAGAGACCCTGTCTCGAAAAAGCAAAGCAAAGCAAACCAAAGCAAAGCAAACCAAACCAAACGCCAAACAAAACAAAAAAGGGAAGAAAACATTATGGTGGGAAAGGGACCAGTGTATGAGTCTATGGGAGTGGTGGTTGAGAGCTAGATAGACATACACAAACATTGTAGGTGTGTGAAATTATCAACGAATAAATAAAAAGGATATTCTTTTAAGTATTTGTAGGTTTATTTGTTTGTTACACGTGGGTGTTTTGACTGAATGTATGTACGTCTTTGTACCGTGGACAGGCCTTGTGCACACAGGAACCAGGAGAGAGAGATCGCCCGGTACTGGAGTTACAGGTGGTTCCGAACAGCCACGTGAGCCCTGGGAAACGGATCAGCAAGTGCTCTTAACCAACAAGCCAATGTTCTAGTGCCCAATAGATGATAGTCTAAAAATAAATAAATAATAACTAAAAGTAAGACTCCAAACAAGTTCCCATGGGCGATCTCTGAAGGAAGTCAAGCTAATAACTCCCATAAGGAAAATGAAAAATTTACATGTTCTCTGGGTCTCTGAGGCCTGAAGCTTTGGGGAAGCCCAGAGCAAGGTCCTTCATCTTCACCCTGGCTTCTGTAGTAACAGTGTCTCTGGAGACCAGGATAGCTCAGTGTCTCCCAAGGACCGGAAAGACTTTCTTTTGTCTCTCTCCTTGCCTTCCCGTGGACATTCTGATCCCTTCCCTTCTCTGAGCCACAGTTATTGTTGTTGTTGTTGTTGTTGTTGTTATTATTATTATTCTTTTGTCTTCTGTATTCTTCCAGTCTGTGTCTTCCCTTTGCTACTCTCTGACCACCCCTTGCTGTGTGTTTTCCCCAAGTTTCCTCTCTTTCCCATCTCCATCTCTGTGGCCCCTCCTCCCTCTCTTGCCTCAACCTTCCCAATGCTGCCACCCTTTAACACAGTTCTTCGTAAATGCATTTTCTTTTTTTTCTTTCTTTTTTTTTTTTTTGGTTCCTTTTTTCAGAGCTGGGGACCGAACCCAGGGCCTTGCGCTTCCTAGGCAAGCACTCTACCACTGAGCTAAATCCCCAACCCTGGAAATGCATTTTCATTGCTACTTTGTAACTGAAATTTTGCTACTGTTCTGGAAAGTAACATAAATGCCTGATATGCAAGGTATCTGATATGGAACCCCTGCGAAAGAGTCATTTGTACCACCAAAGGGGTCGAGACCCACGGGGTCTGATGTGTGTGTGTGTGTGTGTGTGTGTGTGTGTGTGTGTGTGTGTGTGTGTGTGTGTTTATTCCATTCTGAAAACTCCTCATTTCTGTCACTTGGGCTGTTTGATTCATGACCTTCTTCTCTATTTGGCCCGTTTCCTGTAGTATGCCTATGTGGAAAAACTGCCCCTTCTTCATAAGAGACTGTGAAATTCCAGGTAATTTTTTTTTTAACTCTCAGAGCAGAGGCTCAGGCTAAGCCTCAGACCCCTGGTGTGACTGCCTCAACCTCTCATGCATTGAAAGTGATTGCAGGTGTGCATCATCGCTCCCAGCGCTCTCCTGCTTTGAGATCCCCAGTCAATCCATTTGCTATGCTGGAGTGGGCTACAGAGAAACAGGAAGCCATCCCAGTTCTGAGATAGTGGGTGTGTGTAGCCAACCCTGGCTGGCATCATGGCTCTCCGTCCATGTGCTGGCTATAAGGAAGCAGAGGACACAAAAGTGGTTTATGCACTTAGCAAAAGTACATTTTACCATTGAAACTTATACTCACCATAGTAGTTGTAGGAAATGAAACAAAAATTCTCTCTATTACCTGGCCAATTCCAAACTATATAGACTCAGTCCATGTACAAGAAAAATCTCTGCGAAGGATAAAGTCCCTCCTCCAAGTCGATCATCATATCTATCAAGCTGGAGTAGCAAACTTTTCATTCAGTACTTGACAAGCATCTCGGAGTGGCAAGAAGCAAAAATCATCTAATATTTTGTGAGAAATTTTTATTTATTTATTTGAAATGGACTTTCATATAGCCCTGGTTGCCCTGAAACTTCCTATGTAACTGAGGCTCATCTTGAACTCCTGATCGTCCTGCCTCATGCTCCCTGGTGCTGGCATTAAAGGAGTGCCTTACCATGGAGGTCTAAAGTATTTTCCATCCTTGTAAGGTAGAATGCTGGGGAAATCTCACATTCACACGGTATTCAAGTGTTCAGGATGGTCCAAGAGTTGTTCTAAAAGCCCTTTGATCAGCAGTATGCTTTGTAACACTGACTGAGCCTGCATTTCTGAGTTTACTGAGACCACACCAACACTCGGCAAACGTTGCAGATGGAGTCCCCGACGCCCATCCCCACAGCCAACCGCACCTCCGTGCTAGAGTTCCTGCTTCTGGGGGTCACAGAAAAGCGAGGGCTCCAGCTCCTCCTCTTCGGGGTCCTCCTGGTCACCTACACGCTGACCTTGCTGGGGAATCTTCTCATCATCGCTCTCACCTTGGCGGACCGCCGCCTGCACACCCCGATGTACTTCTTCCTGCGCCACTTCTCGCTGCTGGAGGTGGGTTTCACCTCCACCGTGTCCCCACAGATGCTGGCACACCTGCTGGCAGCGCGCGGAGCCATCTCCCGCCACCGCTGCTTCGCGCAGATGATACTCTACTTCACCCTGGGCGCAGTGGAGACCCTGCTGCTGGCAGTGATGTCCACTGACCGCTTTCTGGCCATCTGCTGGCCTCTGCGCTACCCAGCACTCATGACTCCCCGCGTGTGCTCTGCCCTGGTGCTGGCCTGCTGGGGAGCCAGCCTCCTGGCCCTGCCTGGGCTGTTTGCCTGGATGTTGTCTCTTCCTTTCTGTGGCCCACGTGTCCTCAACCACTTCTTCTGCGACAGCTCCCCTTTGCTGGAGCTGGTGTGCGCAGACACCAGGCTTCTGCAGCTGGTGGCCTTCCTGGTGGCTGTCTGCACCCTGCTCACTGCCACGTTGATCACAACCTTATCCTATGGCTGCATCATCAGCACCATCCTGCGCCTGCCTACACCTGGGGGTCGCAGCAAGGCCTTCTCCACTTGTTCTTCCCACATCTTGGTGGTGTCTCTCACCTATGGGAGCTGCATCATCATGTATCTCAACCCCACGCAGACAGGAAGGCTGGACCTCAACAAAGGAATAGCTTTCTTCAACACCACGGTGTCTCCCCTGCTGAACCCCTTCATCTACTGCCTCAGGAACCAACTGGTTCACAGAGTGTGCAGGGATTTGCTGCTCAGGGGAAGGGAGCTTTCTTCCAAGATATTCAGAGCATAAGACAGCAAAGGTTTGTTACTGTTTTTTTTTTTTTTTTAAAGATTTATTCATTTATTTTTGTGTACAGAATTCTGCCTGCATAGGTGCCTGCAGGCCAGAAGAGGGCACCAGATCTCATTACAGATGGTTGTGAGCCACCATGTGGTTGCTAGGATTTGAACTCATGACCTCTGGAAGAGCAGTCAGTGCTCTTAACCGCTGAGCCATCTCTCCAGCCCACTGGTTTATTTTCATTGTGACTGCTAGTGACTTGTTTGCACTGTGAGAACTGTTATTGGAGCCACTCAAAGGCTAGAGATATGCCACCACTAAACTACATTGTCACTCAAGCCCACCCTCAGCCCCCACTTTTGTTTCTGAGAAGAGTTTTCTGTAGATTAGGCTGGCTTGAAAAAATCTCTAAGTAGCTGAGGATAACCTCTATTTTCTTATCTTCCTGTTTTAGCCTCTTGATGGCTGGGATTTGGGCAATGCCCTATGAAACCTGGGCCTGTTTTTCAATTTTATTTATTTTTTGTTTGTGTAATGAAGGGTAACCTTCAATTTATTATGTAGCCTAAGATGCCATTGAATTTCTTCTTATCTTAGTGCTCTTCCTCCTCCTCTTCCTCCTCTCTGTGTAGCCCTGGCTGTCCTGGCACTCATTATGTAGACAGCCTGGCAAAGAACTCATGAGGGTCTTCTTGCCTCTGCTTCTGGATGCTAGGATTAAAGACATGTACCACTATGCCTGGCCCTGAACTCTTAGTTTCTAAGATTCTTTAAAAATTTAGACTGCACAGAGAGAGAGAGAGAGAGAGAGAGAGAGAGAGAGAGAGAGAGAGAGAGTGTTGTTGCTCTTACAGAGAACCTTTGTTAAGTTTCCATCACCCACATGATTGATTATCTTTAACTCTAGTTTCTGGGTCTCTGTCACCCTCTCCTGGCTTCCTCTGGGCCAGGCTTGCATCCAGTACCCATCCATATATGCAGGTAAGACACATAGACACAGAAAATGAAAATAAGTATTACATTTTTTTAAACGTATATGAATGTGTGCATGTGGTTTGAGTTTATGCGAATCACATGCCTGCAGGTGCACACTAGGACCAGCAGAGGGCATTAGATCCCATTTGAACTGAAATTACAGAGAGTGGTGAGATCTTTATCACGGCCCTCTGCAAGAGCATTAAGTACTCTCAACACTGAGCCATCTCTCTACTCTAACAGTATAAGGATGTTTTGTTGAGGAGGGAAGAAAAACTAACAATCTACACTGATTTAAAAGCTGCTGCTGGGGACTGGAGAGATGGCTCAGTGGTTAAGAGCACTGACTGCTCTTCCCGAGGTCCTGAGTTCAAATCCCAGCAACCACATGGTGGCTCACAACCATCTGTAATGAGATCCAATGCCCTCATCTGGTGTGTCTGAAGAAAGCGACAGTGTACTCACATACATAGAATAAATAAATCTTAAAAAAAAAAAAAAGCTGCTGCTGCTTTGTGGTGGAGCAAGCCTGGTATTTCAGTATTGATGAGAGTGATGCTGGAACATCAAAGATTTGATGCCCCTTGGCTACATATCAAATTTGATGCCACCCTGAGCTACATGAGTCACTGTCTCCAAAAGATAAACACAAAGAGCTCCTGGCTCTCACTCTGTCCCCTCACCCCTTTCCCCTCCCTCTGTACTCCCCTCACCGCTCTCCACACGCTCATGGCTGGCCTCTACTTCTCTACTCTCTCTTTCTGCCTTTCTCTGTCTCTACTGTCTCTACTACCCTCTCAGCTCCCCTCCCCATGCTCTGAATAAACTATTCTATTAAAAAGGCAGGGGGGGGGGTGTTGGGGATTTAGCTCAGTGGTAGAGCGCTTGCCTAGGAAGCGCAAGGCCCTGGGTTCGGTCCCCAGCTCCAAAAAAAAGAAAAAGGAAAAAAAAAAAAAAAAAAAAAAAAAAAGGCAGGCAGGGGGTTGGGGATTTAGCTCAGTGGTAGAGCACTTGCCTAGCAAGCGCAAGGCCCTGGGTTCAGTCCCCAGCTCCAAAAAAAAGAAAAAAGAAAAAGAAAAAGAAAAAGAAAAAGAAAAAAAAAAAGGCAGGCAGGCAGGCAGATAAACATAAAGAAGAAGGCAGGGTATGTGTCGTGTGATCTGAAGGACTCTTATGATCCAGGCCAGTCTTAAAGCTCATGATTAACAAGTGTGTCCTGTGGGGTGGTGATTTAATCCTGGAACAAGGATACTTTAGTAAATAATAAGGAAATTGGATCAAAACTATAGACTGGGGCTGGAGAGATGGCTCAGAGGTTAAGAGTACTTTCTGAGTTCAATTCCCAGCAACCACATCTGTAATGGAATCTGATGCCCTCTTCTGGTGTGTTTGAAGACAGAGACAACGTGTTCACATACATAAAATAAATAAGTAAATTAAAAACAAAACAAAACTACAGACTGTAGATTCTGCCTGTTTTGTTCCTAATTGTAACAAACACACAAATGTTTCTTGTCACATTGTGACCAATTAGAATCAAGCAAGCCTCATGGGGAAGGCTCACCGGCTGTATGAGTGGAACTTTCTCATAGCAATTCAGATGTAAAGGGTTTAACAGATGACTCCCTTAGCCATCCTTGTTGCAACTGCTGCCAATCCCTTCCCTAACAGCATAGCCAGTCTTTCCAGGCTTCCATTCCAGACTGAGGACCAGAAGCACTGCAGGGAACTTCCACATCTCCCGGGCCAGATTGGGACTGCAGAGGCCCAGCCCCTTGGAATCAGTCATCCTGGGTTGACAGCCTCTAAGCGAGAAGCAGCTACTGCCTCCAACTGCTGAGGTACTCAGCTTCAACCACATGAATTCTGCACCACATGAACGGCTACATTACCTGCCTATGATTCCAGCTCCCAAGAGGAAGAGGCAGGAGGGTAAGGAGGGTCAGAAGTTCAAGGTTATCTTCAGTTACTAGAGTAGCTTGTGTATGATACTCTTTCTTTTTTTTTTTTTTTTTTTGGTTCTTTTTTTCGGAGCTGGGGACCGAACCCAGGGCCTTGCGCTTCCTAGGCAAGCGCTCTACCACTGAGCTAAATCCCCAACCCCCTCTTTCTTTCTTTTTTTTTTTTAAAGATTTATTTTATTTATGAATACACTGTAGCTGTTTTCAGACACACCAGAAAAAGGCATCTGATCTACAGATGGTTGTGAGCCACCATGTGACTGCTGGGAATTGAACTCAGGACCTCTGGAAGAGCAGTCAGTGCTCTTAACCACTGGGCCATCTCTCTAGCCCAAGGTACTGTTTCAAAAACAACAACACTGATGTCTCCTCCCTCCTTCCATCCCTCCCTTCCCCCTCCCCTCCTCCTTTTTTCCTTTCAAGAGAAGGGGTCTCTGAGTAGCCCTGACTGTCCTGGAGCTCCCTCTGTAGATCAGATTGGCCTCAAACTCAGAGATCCGCCACATTCTGCCTCCCCAGTGCTGGGGATTAAAGGTCTGTACCACCACTGCCCAGCCTCATTCTTAGTCTGTAGTTCATGGAAGGCTCACTGGCAGATGCCTCTCCTTCCTGAAGTAAAACTTAGTCTGTCAAATCCAATAGCCTGATTCTATCCACATGAATAAAAACATGCCTTTACCACCCCATCTAACGAAATTCCTCATTGCAAGATGAGAACGGCTTTAACTGCCAATTCAACTCCAATTCTAAAAATACCTATCCGGATTCATTGGCAGGGGCACTTGGGAATTCAAATATCACATTTGCCCATCTTACCATATTTTCCACATTCCTCTTTGGTTTTGAGGCAGACTCCTGGGAACCTGAAGAGGAGGCCGACTGTAGAGTCTGGCTAGCTGAGAGTCAGAAATTCCAGAACATTTGCTGTGCAAGTTGCCAACCTAGAAACAAACTCTTATATAGGAATGTGTTCAGGGACGGCAAGATGTAAAGTGGTAAAGAGCTTGTCGAATAAGCCTGATGGCCCGAGTTCAGTCCTCAGAATCCACAGTGGAAGGAGAGAGGTGACTCCCAAAACTAATATTTTTCACCTCCACAGGTAGGCTCTGTATGGCATCCAATAACTGCACGCCATATGGTGGCACAGCCCCTTTAACCTCAGCCCTCCAGAAACAGAGGTAGGTGGATCTCTGTGAGTTCAAGATCCATCAGGTCTATATAGCAAATTGCAGGTCAGCTAAGGCTACACAGTAAAACCTTGTCTCTAGGGGTTTTTTTTTTGTTTGTTTTTTTTTGTTTTTTGTTTTTTGTTTTTTTTTTTTTTTTTTTTTTTTTGAGACAGGACTTCTCTGTGTAGCCCTGGCTGCCCTGGAACTCACTCTGTAGACCAGGCTGTTCTGGAACTCAGAAATTTGCTTGCCTCTTTGTCCGAGTGCTGAGATTAAAAGCATGGGGCACCATCGCAATGACTATTACTTTTCTCTGGGAGCTGAGGGGGTAGTTCAGTTGGTAGAGTACTTGTCTTGAATGCATGAAGTTTGATCTGAAGCACAAAGTAAAATCTGCATGCCTGTAATCTTAACACTTGGGAAGATATCGGCCGAAGGATCAAAAATTCAAGGTCATCCTTGGTTACAGTGAAATGGAGGCCTTTTGGGGTCACATGAGACCATGTCTCAAGAAAAAAAAAATCCCAAAACCTAAAACAGGATGGTAATGGTGCACACCCTTAATTCCAGCACTTGGGAAGCAAAAGTAGGCAGATCTCTGTGAGTTCAAGGTCAGCCTAGTCCAGGACAGCCAGGGCTATTCAGAGAAACATTTTCTTGAATCCGTCTTCCCTCCAAGAAAAAGAAAGGAAGGAATCAAAGTAGAAAGGGAAGAGAGAGAGAGAGAGAGAGAGAGAGAGAGAGAGAGAGAGGGAGGGAGGGAGGAAGGAAGGAAGGAAGGAAGGAAGGAAGGAAGATCTGAAGAAAAGCAGGGTTGACTTTAGGCTTATTGACTAAAAGTACCTCTACTCTTCAGTTCCTAGCACTGGCATCAGGAAACTCACCTCACCTGTAACTCCAGCTTTAGGGGCTCAGATGCCTGTCCTCTCTGTGGATACCAATAAAAGGGCCAGAGTTGAAGACCAATCTAAGGCCAGTGGGAAAGTTCCACCACAAACTTCCAAGTTCAAACTCCTACTTCAGTAGGAGTAGAGTTAGTTCAGTTCCCAGAGCAACTGCAAACCAAACTGTCATCTCTAAGCACAAAGACCCCTCTCTTCCAGGGAGTAGTTAGTTCTCAGAGCAACTACAAACCAAAGTGTCAAACAAAGCTACCTGTGACTCCCAACCAACATCCCCTTGACTCCCCACCATCCTCCTGGAAAGTCCAGAACTGTCCACTGATAGTGAGTCAGCTTAGAGGTCACTTTGGTCCATCAATAATACCCTGCCTAGTTACCAATTGTTTGAATTCTGCCCCAATTGTTTGCAAGGTATATAACTCCCTGTCGGAGTCTGCTCAGGGTTGTCTCCCCTTGAAGTGGGAGGACCCCGACATGCTAGAATTAAACTCCTCTTACTATTGCACCGATCACTGTCTTTGTGAGTCTTATTCAAGAGGTCCTGGAAGAGGTTCAATTCGGACCTCACACCAACACTCATGCACATAGACACACACTTTTTTATTTTTCTTTTTAGACAGTTTCTTACTATGTAATTCTGGCTGTCCTGGAACTCATCATGTAAACCAGGCTGACCTTGAACTCACAAGTTTGCTTACCTCTGCCTCCTGAATTCTGAGATTAAAGGTGTGTGCCAGTTACATCTGAGGGTTTTTGTTTGCTTGTTTTTTTGTTTTTGTTTTTGTTTTTGTTTTTGGTCTTATTGTTTTAATTGTTTGGTACATACACATAATTTAAAACAAAACAAACCCCACTATTTACAGTAAAGACACCTATCCTGCATCCCTGAGATCTAGGCTCTTATTTTATCAATTATAATCTTGTCAGGTGCCCCTCAGGAGTCACCCTGTGACCGAATTTAAATTTCTTTTTTTTTTTTCTTTTTTTCGGAGCTGGGGACCGAACCCAGGGCCTTGCGCTTGCTAGGCAAGCACTCTACCACTGAGCTAAATCCCCAACCCTTTAAATTTCTTTTAAAAAAATGTTTGTTTGTTTGTTTGTTTATTGTGTGTGAGTGTGTGTGTGTGTGTGTGTGTGTTGGTATCTGAATGCTGTGGCACACTTGTGGAGTTTAGAGAACAACTTTCAGGAGTCAGTTTTCTCCTTCTACTGTGTGGGTCTCAGGGATAGAACTTCAGTTTGCAAAGCTGGTGGCAAATACCTTTCTCTTGCTATCTTGCTGGCATTGTGTGTGAATGTGTGTGGTGGGATTGTATTTGTGTTTTTACCCAGGTGTGTATATAATTGTGAATCTGTGTATGTGCGTGTGTGGTGGTGGTGAGCTTGTATATGTACATTTGCATGGTTATGTGTATGTGCATCTGTGTGGGGGAATGGTAGGCTTCTATATGTGTGTTTGCATGGTTGTGTATGTATGTCTGTGTGGTGGTGGGCTTGCTTGTTGTATATGTATGTTTGCATGTATATGTGCATGTGCGCATCCATCTCTCTGTGCATGTGTGTGCCTCTGTGGTAGTAGGTTTGTATATGTGTGTTTGCAGTGTATGTGCAGGTGTGTGTGCACTTGTGTGAATCTGTGTGTGCGTGTGTGTGTGTGTGTGTGTGTGTGTGTGTGTGTGCGCGGTGGTGGTGGTAGGCTTGTGTGTGTTTACATGGTTTGTATGTGAATGCATGTGGGGACCAAGTTGCTTCTGGCCTGTCCTTTATCACAGCAGCAGTTAGGAAAATGAGGACATCCTGCCTCTACCTCCCAAGTGCTGGGATTATAGGCCTGTGCCAGCAATCGTGATTTCTGTCTTCTAGGCCTATCATGTATCTTGCTTGCTTGCCATTTCTGTTTATCTCTCCTATGCTTATGTGTTTCCGGAGAACCATACCGCAGATGGAGGAGTCTTGCCTGAGAACTTAGGAGCATGTTGCATTTTCTCCACTGCTACCCACTGTGTCCTGATGTCACCTTTTGACATCAGCACAGTGGCTGAGCCCTCCCAATTTATTAGGACAAGATGGTGGAGGCTTAGGGTGGGAGTGTATTCTGCTTGTACCAAAAGCTGATAACTCGGTGGGGGGAGGAGATGGCCAGGATGCTAGGCTTCCTGACAGCCCCTGTGGTCTGAGAGTGAGTACACACACAACTCACAGGAAATTTCTCAACCTCTGTGCTCAGCTTCCCACAGAGATGAGGTGACTGGAGGGGTGAGGCCCTGGGCAACAATCAGCAGCTTTGGGGTTGTATGATTGTCTTCAGTTGAGGAACTCTTAGGGCATCAGTTTACCCATATGTTTAATTTAGAGGATTAGACGGCTGGGTATATACCATCGCAGCTGATAAGAACCAAAGATTTTGGAGACAAACAGATTGAGGGGTTTTTTTGTTGTTTTTGTTTTTTGGGTTTTTGTTGTTGTTGTTGTTGTTTTTGGGGTGTTTTTTTTTTGTTTGTTTGTTTTTGGTTCTCTGTCCTCCCGGCCCCCAAGACAGAGTTACTCTATGTAGCCTAGGCTGGCCTTGAACTCAGAGATTACCTGTCTCTTCATCCAGAGGGCTGGGATTAAAGGAAACCACCACCACTACCTGGATGGATCTAAATTTCAAACCCAGGACCTCATTCGTGCTAAACAAGTGCTGTACCATTAAGCTTCACTCTCAGTCCTTGGTCTCAAGTAGGCCAGGCTGGCCTGGAATTTACTTACTGTGTAGCTGAGGGATAACCTTGAGATGCTGAAGCCTGAGCCTCCACCTCAGATTCCTGGGATTCCCGGTGTGCTACCCAGATGAAACCCAGAGCTTTGCGCACGCTAGGCCAGCACTCTACCAGTTGCGTTATAGCTACAACCCTTTTGTTTTCTTAAAAATTTTACTTTTAGGGCCAGGCAGGACAGCCAAGACTAAATAGAAAAACACTATCTCAAAAAAGCAAACGTGTGTGTGTGTGTGTGTGTGTGTGTGTGTGTGTGTGTGTGTGTGTGTATTCAGATCCACTCAAAGACTAGAGAAGGGTATCAGATCCCTCAGAGCTGGAGTTATAGGCAAATGTGAGCCAACCCTCAACATTGGTGCTGGGAACTAAACTCCAGTCCTCTGCAAGAGCAGGAAAAATCCTTAACTACTAAGCCATTTCTCCAGCCCCTTATTTTTTATATTTTTAAAAATTCTGGGCTGGAGAGATGGCTCAGCGGTTAAGAGCACCGACTGCTCTTCCAGAGGTCCTGAGTTCAATTCCCAGCAACCACATGGTGGCTCACAACCATCTGTAAAGAGATCCGATGCCCTCTTCTGTTGTGTCTGAGGACAACTACAGTATACTTATATATAATAAATGAATAAATCTTTTAAAAAAATTCCTGTGGTTGCAAGTTTACCTGCTGTCTATATGTGCAGCACATGCATGCAGTGCCTGCAGAGGCCAGAAGAGGAGTTGAATTCACTGGAAGTGTAATTACAGGTCGTTGTGAAATGCCCAATGTGTGTGCCTAGAACAAAGTCCAGATCCTCTGCAAAAACAGTCAGTGCTCAGTTAACAGTCAGTTAACAGTTAACTGCTGAGTCAGCTCTCCAGCCCCGAAAGTATCCTCATTTTTATTTTATTTTATTTTATTTTATTTTATTTTATGGACATTGGTGTTTTGTCTGCATTCATGTCTGTGTGAGGGAGAGTATCAGATCCTCTAGAACTGGGGTTACAGACAGTTGCGAGCTGCCATGTGGGTCCTGGGAATTGAACCAGGTTCTGGAAGAGCAGCCAGTGCTCTTAACCTCTCAGCCATCTCTCTGGCCCTGCCTTGTGTTTTTTGAGATAAAGTTTTGAACTGTAGTTCAGGCTGGACTGAAGTTTGAGGTTTTCATGCTATCAATTCTCAGCGATGGAGCTAAGATTGAGTGTGAAACTTTCCTGCTATAAACTCTAAAGTTGTGTGATTCCAGACATATACTGCCACACCCAGCTAACTTCAGTTTATCTGCTCTAGAATGTCTTATTCTCTGGACTTTCCCCTGAGCCTAAGTTTCTCCATGCTCACATTAGGAGCAGGTCCCATTTTCTGGCCATTTGACTGCCAACGGATGATCCTGGAGTTGTAATGGCAAAGTTTTTGTTTTGCAATTTTCTTTTTAAATTATTTTAAAGATTTATTTTTTATATTTTATGTGTATAAGTACACTGTGTCTGTCTTCATACACACCAGAAGAGGGCATTGAATCTTGTTCAGATGGTTGTGAACCACCATGTGGTTGCTGGGAGTTGAACTCGGGACCTCTGAAAAAGCAGCCAGTGCTCTTAACCACTGAGCCATCTCTCCAGTCCCTGCAATTGTTGTTGTTCTGATTTTGCCAAGACAGGGATTCTCTGTGCATCTAGGAGTGTCAGGGCAAGTGTAAGGTCAGTGTAGTCTAATTCTGGAGTTCCAGACAGCAAGCAGGACTACATAATGAGACACTGCTTCAAAAAAAAACAATGAAAAGAGTAAATAATATGCACTCATTTTGTTGTGTGCTGTAGTATACTGTTCCTGGAACCCAGCTCTAAAAAAGGAGGGGCTGGAAAGATGGTTCAGCAGTTAAGAACACTGACTGTTCTTTCAGAGGACCTGGGTTTGGTTCCTAACATCTAACATGCCAGCTCACAACTGTCTGTAATCTGTAATTCCAGTTCCAGGTGATCCTACGCCCTCTTCTGGTATACACTCAGGCAAAGCACTGATGCATTAACAAATTAAAAAAAAAAAAAGGGGGGGGAGTCAGGTGCGGTGGTGCATCCTTTAATCCCAGCAATCAGGAGGCAGAGACAGGAGGATCTCTGGGAGTTCAAAACCAGTTGGGCTACGAATCTAGTTCCAGGCCAGACAGAGTTACATAGTGAGACCCTGACTCAGAAAACAAAGAACCAAACAAAATGAACAATAACAACAACCAAAAAGCAAAAACAAAAAAAACAAACAACCCCCAAAACAAACAAACAAACAAAAAAGCAAAACAAAAACAAACAACCCCCCCAAACAAAACAAAACAAAACAAAACAAAACAAAAAAAAGTAAAGAGCTTGAGCATCTTTACTTTTTTGAGGGGTGGTAAGTGGAGATTGAACGCTTACTCTCTGGGCCTTCCCAGTAAGGGTAAGGTTTTTGTTCTGCAGTTTGTTTTCGTGCCTGTACACGCCAGGAAACTATTTCGCTACTGAACTACACTCCAGCCCTGACCTGCTTTCTGATGACTTATTACCCCCATCTGATAGCTTCCAGCTGACCCTGGGACCCTGGGACCCAGCAGCATCTCTTAATTCTCCAGGCTCCACTTCCCAAGGGCTGAGCTTCCGGTGTGCCATCACTCCCAACCTCAAAGCCTCGTGGGGAGCGGTTCTGACACTTTTGTCTCACTGAGAATTCCTGGGTTAGAGTAGTGTTAATACATGGTCAGGGTCTGCGGTGGGGGGTTTTCAGGTTCCCAAGAATTAAAAATAAAGCCAGGGATTGTGGTGCACACCTTTGATCCCAGCACTCAGGAGGCAGAGGCAGGCTGATCTCTAAGTTTGTGGCCAGCCTGACCTCAGAGTGAGTTCCGGGACACCTAGGTTTACACAGAGAATCCCTGTCTCAAACAAGCAAATGAAAACAGATCCTATCTCAAAAATGAGCAAACAAAACAACAAAGAAAATAAAACAAAGAAAATAAAAACAAAGAAAGGAAGGGCTCACATAAGGGACAGGGATTATCAAGATTGACAGTGGCCATGAAGTGAAGACAGTACTCAAGTGTCCTATTTACTGTTTGGGCTTCCCTTTTACATGGTTCAACAGAAGAAGTACCATAGTGAAAGAGTTTCTCTGGGGGTGGAGAGATGACTCAATGGTTAAGAGCACTGACTGCACTTCTAGAGGTCCTGAGTTCAAATCCCAGTAGCCACACAGTGGCTCACAACTGTCTGTAATGAGATCCGATGTCCTCTTCAAGTGTGTCTGAAGACAGCTACAGTGTTTCATCTGTTATAAATGATAGATTAGGTCATATAATCATTTAATTCTTTATTTTAAACATTTTGAGTGTGTGTGTGTGTGTGTGTGTGTGTGTGTGTGTGTGTGTGTGTATGTGTGTGTGTATGTGTGTACGTGCACGGACAGACCTAAAGAGAGAGCATCAGATTCTTTGGAGTTGGAGTTACAGATGGTTGTAAGTTACCAGATGTAGCCAAACCCAGGTCTTCTGCAAAAGCAGTATATACTGTTAACTGATAGGACATACTCCAGTGATACTAAGTTTTCTGCTGCATGGATCCCTTTCTATAATGCACCTGCTGTTAATCATATGCAAGCCCAATCCTGCATAGGCATAAGATGGTAAACAGACAATTTCCCCTAAGAGTGCACTTGAGGACACAGTGGTAGCACACTCACCCAAAACCCAGGTCAGGCCAGATCAGCATTTCGTTTCTTCCTATTAAATTACACCGGGGATGCCATTAACTAAGAAACTATCTAAATTTGATTGTTTGGGGTCAGAGAAACTATACTATTGCTCAGAGGTATGATATTTGCACAGCCTGGTGCAGGTCAGGGGACAGGGAGCCTAAGAATGGAAAGTGTATTGTTTGGTGCATGTACACAGTCTCCACAGATAAAGGGAGTGCATTATTACAGGAGAGGGGGATGCATAACCAAAACCAAACCGGCTCTCAGGCTACTAGATCATTCCTGCACTTGACTGCTTCAGTGGCGGTCCCGGCTCCAAACACTTCAGCAATCAGGAGGGACAAGCTAGAAGCATGAGAGGGAATGTGGATGAGCTTCATACTGTTGAGTGGGTCCCAAATTAAACGTGAATACAGATGAGTACATGAATTTAGAATACTGAAAAGCCGAGAGTGCGGTCTTGGAAGTTGGATTTGGTTGATGCACAGGAGGGCTAGAGAGCAATGCCTGGGAGAGAGTGGGCTGTGCATGTGGGTCTGTGGGTACAGTGATCGGATCGCCTAACGTGAGCTAAGTCTTGGGTTGGGCTCCCAGCACTGGGCAAACCTCTTCTGCTGTTGGATACCTATAAACCCAGTGGGGGAGTTAGAGGTTCAAAGTCATCTGGGTTACATAGTGAGGTTAGGGCCAGATTCCATTATATGAGACTCTGTCTCAAAAGACAAACTAACAAATGGCTGAAGAGAGCCTCAGAGGGCTTCTGTGAAACTACTCACCTCTTATTATATCAGGGGGGTATTTTTTTTTAATTTTTAAAATTATTTATGTTATGTATATGAATACACTGTAGCTGTCCTCAGGTGCACCAGAAGAGGGCATCAGATCTCATTACAAATGGTTGTGAGTCACCATGTGGTTGCTGGGAATTGAACTCACGACCTCTGGAAGAACAGTCAATGCTCTTAACCACTGAGCCATCTCCCCAGCCGAGGCTGGATGAGTGTGGTGGTACATGGCCTTTAATCTTTGTACTTGAAGGACAGAGACAGGAGCATTTCTAAGTTCAGGGCTAGCCTGGCCTACAAGTCCAGTTCTAAGACACCCAGGGCTTTTACAGGGAGAAATCCTGTCTTAACCCTGATGGCAGAAGTTGATGCAGAGGCCATGGAGGGCGCTTATTACTGGATTGCCCCCCATGGCTTGCTCAGCTTGCTTTCTTATAGAACCCAGGACCACCAGCCCAGGGATGGCCCCACCCACAATGGGCTTCCTCCCCTTCCACCATTGATCGATAATTAAGAAAATGCTCTACCGGCTTTTGTACAGCTCAATCTTTTGGAGGCATTTTTTTTTTTTCCAACTGAGGTTACCTCCACTCAGATGATGCTAGCCTGTGTCAAACTGACATAAAATTAGCCAGAAGTGTGGGCAGAGGTCAACACCAGGTGTCATTCCTTGCCTTGGGACAAGGTCTTTCATTTGCTGCTGTGCTATCAGACTCATATTTACCCACTGCATGTCCAGATTCATCAAGCTCTGGAGATTTGAATCTAGGTCCTCATGCTTAAGTGGGAAACTCTCTCCCTGTTCAGCCATTTTCCCAGCTATAGGGGGATTTTTGTTTTGTTTTTTTGAGACAGGATCTCATTGTGTTGTTTAGGCTAATTTTGAATTTGCAACCCTCCTATTGGGATTACAGGCATGTGCCTCCACAACCATTTAAGTGTGTGTATGTGTGTATGTGTGTGTGAGTGTGTATGTACGCGCGTGCGCGTGTGCGTGTGCGTGTGTGTGTGTGTGTGTGTGTGTGTGTGTGTGTGTGTGTGCACATTGGTGCATATATGCCTGCATATATGTCTGTGTGAGAGTGTCGAGAGTGTCACAGTTGTAACCTGCCTTGTGACTGCTGGGAATTGAATCCTGGTTCTCTGGAAGAGCATTCAGTGCTCTTAACAGCCGAGTCATGTCTCTAGCCCCTTTGTTATGTTTTGTTTTGCTTTGCTTTGTTTTATGGACAGAGTGGTAAAGTGCTTGCCTAGCAAGTGCAAGGCCCTGGGTTTGGTCCTCAGCTCCAGAAAAAAAAAAAAAAAGGACAGAGTCTCAACCAGGCAGGGGTGGCACACAAAGATGGGAGGATCTTTGTGAGTTTGAAGCCATCCTGGTCTGGACTGCAAGCTGCAGGATAACCAGGACTACACAGAGAGAAACCCTGTCTCAAAAAAGAAAAACAAACAAGACCCAGTCTCACTATGTGTCATGGCTGACCTGAATTCACTATGTAGATCAGGATGACCTCATCCTCACAGAGATCACCTGCCTCTGCCTCTCAAGTGCTGGGATTAAAGGCACGGCACCCATGTCATCTCCCCAAACCTCATGTATCCCAAATTGGCTTTGCACTCACTATTGAGCCTGGTATGACCTTGAACTTCTGGTCCTCCCTCCTCTACCTCAGGAGTACTGGCCTTACGGGAGAGATACCACCACACCTTCTCAAGGCAGTGGTGGGTTAGAACCCCGGGCTTCACTGGTGCTAGGCAATCACTCTCCCCACGGAGCCACATCCCTAGGCCCCATGCATATTTCTGGAAGAGGCCAAGATTGTCTTCACACCTCTTTCTGAGTTAGAAGGACATGTGGAAAGACAGAGAGCGTGGTTGTTTTGTCAAGGGAGCTGGGAAAACAGCAGAGGCTTGCTCAACATGTGGCGTGCTTACAGTCAAGCGCTCCATGGATTACCTCACACCAACTTCCCCATCTTCACAGCAAACACTCTTGTTGAGAGGAGCAGGTAGCAGAGAAGCAAAGGGTGTGAGACCGTGATTTCTCAAAAGATCTTGCCTCTGTCTCAACCTCAGTCCTACCCCTCGTTCCCTTCTGCCTGTCAATGAAGCCGTGGCAGCATGCTACAGTGCCTATGGTCCTTTTAGAGAAAGGTTAGAGGGGCTGGCCCCATTACTTCGTCCCCATGTTGCCAGCTACAGCCAAGGATGCCCTCCATCGACTGTCCACCTACCTGGAAGAACTTGAGGCTGGGGAACTGAAGAAATTCAAATTATACCTGGGGATTGCGGAGGAACTGGGCCAGGACAAGATCCCCAGGGGACGAATGGAGATGGCTGGTCCTCTGGAAATGGCCCAATTGATGGTGGCCCATATGGGGACAAAGGAGGCTTGGCTTCTGGCTCTCAGCACCTTTGAGAGGATCCACAGGAAGGACCTGTGGGAGCGAGGACAGGGAGAAGACCTGGTGAGGGGTAAGGAGATGGAGGGAGAGCCCAGCCTGGAATACACCCATTCTCTTAGCTTTACAATTATGAGCCGGATTCAAATTTCAGCCCAATGGTCTTTTTCCAGTCTACAAATCCCCTCTCTCTTTTTTTTTTTTTTTCCGGAGCTGGGGACGGAACCCAGGGCCTTGTGCTCGATAGGCAAGCGCTCTACCGCTGAGCTAAATCCCCAACCTCCCCCTCTCTTTTTAAAGGGCTGTGTGTGTGTGTGTGTGTGTGTGTGTGAAGAGAGAGAGAGAGAGAGAGAATTTGCAAAAGTCCATTGTCTCCTGCTACCATGGAGGTCCTAAGGATCAAAGTCACGACCCCAGGCTTGGCCATGTCTCTGACCCTAATCATGTTATTTTCATATGTGTACATACTGTGGATCACACACACCTCTTATTACTCTACCTCCCACTCACTCCTGTTGACCCCTTCCTCTCCCAAATAGTCCTCTTTCTACTTGTCTTTTTAAAAGAAACATTTTCTTTTTCTTTTTTCTTTATTTTATGTATAAGCGCTCTGCCGCACATACAACTGCCGGCCAGTAGAGGGCATCAGACCCCTTTATAGGTTGTGAGAATTGAACTCTCGACCACTGGAAGAGCAGCCAGTGCTCTTAAGCGCTGAGCTGCCTCTCTAGCCATACTTTGATGTCTTTTAAAATTTTTATTTATTGCTGATAGAGTATGCATGGCCCGTGTGAATGAGTGCGGGCACTTGGGTGCCACAGCCGGTTTGTGGAGTCAGAGGACAACTCTACTTCCAGGGGATCTGACACCATACGGCATCTATGGATACCGTCATGTGTATGGTGCATGTAAACTCAAGCTGCCTCACACACATACACATAATAATAATTTTGTTTTCTTTTGCTTGTTTTTGGAGGCTGGGTTTCTCTGTGTAGTCCTGGCCATCCTGGACCTTACTTTGTGGACCAAGCTGGTTTTGAACTCAGAGATCCACTTGTCTCTGCCTGCTGAGTGCTGGGATTAAAGGCATATGCCATCACTATGTGCCCTAAGAATAATTTTTTAAGTGAAAAGCTATTACTACAAAACTCTATCTATCCATGCATCATTTATCTATCTCTCCATCTTTCCATCTATCCATCCATCCATCCATCCATCCATGTATCTTGACTTGAGATACAGTCTTACTCTGTAACCTAGGTTGGCCTCAAACCTGTGTTGGTCCCATTACCTCAGCTTCCTGAGTTTTAGGATAACAAGTATGAGTCACCACAATAAGCTGTTTATTAAACAGCACTGAGTATTGAGTTCATTTTTTAAAAAAAAAAATATTTATTTTATTTATAGGAGTACATTGTAGCTGTCTTCAGACAGACCAGAACAAGAACAAGGCATCAGATCCTATTACAGATGGTTGTGAGCCACTACGTGGTTGCTGGAAATTGAACTCAGGACCTCTGGAAGAGCAGTCAGTGCTCTTAACCGCTGAGCCACCTCTCCAGCCCTGTTTTTTTGTTTTTTGTTTTTTTAGAATTTTTAAAGAATTATGTGTATCTATGTGTGTATGGAGTTGGGGGTCAGGTTGTTGATTCATACAAAGTCTAGAAGAGAGTGAATCCCCTGGAGCAGGAGTTACAATGTAGTTGTAAGTCATCCAGTATGGGATCTGGGGAGCAAATCTCTTGAAATGTGACAGGCACTGTTAACTGCTGAGACATCATTTCTTCAGCCCTGGTTGGTTTGTTTTGAGGCAGGGTCCCATTCCTGAGGCAGGGTCCCATTCCTGAGGCAGGGTCCCATTCCTGAGGCAGGGTCTCATTCCGTAGTCTTGGCAAGCCTGGAACTCAGGAGGAACCTCCTGACATAGCCTCCTGATTGCTAGAATTACAGGGGTGAGCCAGTGTGCCCAGCTCGACAGAGTCGCATCTGTAAAGCCTAGTGACTCATAACTGATGAGCTGAAACAGCTGTGCTGGGCTGACAAGTAGTTAGCATCCCTGCAGAGGGAAAAAATATCCTTATTATAAGATTACTATTGTAGGGGCTGGGGATTTAGCTCAGTGGTAGAGCGCTTACCTAGGAAGCGCAAGGCCCTGGGTTCGGTCCCCAGCTCCGAAAAAAAGAACCAAAAAAAAAAAAAAAAAAAAAAAAAAAAGATTACTATTGTAATGAACTCACCAAGAAAAACAGCACACAGATGGGTTAAAGAAGTCCAGCCCCTAAATTCGCTACATCTCAGTGACATTGTATATAGTTAGAATGACCAGGTAAAGCTTGAAGTTTCACTGAAGGTTTTATACTTCATAGATCTATCATATTCTAATGTACTTATCAACCACAAAAAAACAAAAACAGGGGTTGGGGATTTGGCTCAGTGGTAGAGGGCTTGCCTAGCAAGCGCAAGGCCCTGGGTTTGGTCCCCAGCTCCGAAAAACAAAAAAAAACAAAAAAACAAAAACAAAAACAAAAAAACACTGACAGAATTGAAACTAGAAAAACAATGAGTTTTGTCTCCTCTTCCTGAGTTGTGAGATCTTTTGCCTACATTCTGTCCTTGTGCATCATCTAATATTAACCTCTCTTTGTCTCTCAGACTTTAAATGTTATTAAATGTTTAAATGTATGAACTATATTCATACTTACAGCTCTTTACACACACACACACACACACACACACACACACACACACACACACACACGGGTAAAACACAAAGGCACATCAAAATAAGTCATTAAAAATAGTTTTAACCTGCCTCTCCCTGATGGCTAGGGATGTTGAACAGTTATAAAAATAATTGGTCATTTGTGTTATTCTTTTGTAAACTGTCTGTTCGTTTCGTTAGACCATTTGTTGATTAGGCTGGGCATGGTAGCACACACCTATAATCACAGCACTTTGAGAAACGTAAACAGCAGTAGGGGTAAAGGGGTGGACTACTGAAAGTTGAAGGTCAGTGTGGGCAATACAGCCAAACCCTGTCTTAAAAACCAAACATGTGGGCTGGTGAGATGGCTCAGTGGGTCAGGTAGCTTCTGTCACCAAACCTGATCACCCCTAGTTTCATCCCCAGAACCCACATACCCACATGGTAAAAAGAAAGAACTGATTCCCAAGGTTGTCTTCTGACTTCCACATACTCCTTATTGCATACATACCTCATCCCCCCCAAAAATAAATAAATAAATGTAATAAAATATATATATATATATATATATATATATATATATATATATATATATATATATATATATGGCTGATCATGGGACACACACACACACCCCCACACCCCTCCAAGCTGCTGGGTGAGATGTTGTCCACCCTTAATTCTTCAGGGAAAGAAAGGCAAGTGTATCTCTGTGAGTTCAAGGTTAGCCTGATCCATATAGCTAGCTCTAGCCCAGCCAAGGTTATATAATGGGACCCTGTCTCATTAAGAAAAAAATTAAGGGTTGGGGATTTAGCTCAGTGGTAGAGCACTTGCCTAGCAAGTGCAAGGCCCTGGGTTATGTCCCCAGCTCCGAAAAAAAAAAAGAAAGAAAAGAAAAAAATTAAATTACATGTCTGTGTATTTTATGCATATAAAAGGTTTCCTATTTACATTTATATTTATTTCTCTGTGCTTATTTTGTGTGCATGGGATGGGGGTAGGAGATGAGGTGACCCTCAAGACTGTCTTCTGTGCTCCAGGGTGGCCTTCAAGGCCCTTTGTAACCAAGGATGACTTAAAATCCTTGTCTTTCTGCCTCTGCCTCCTCTCCTAAGTGCTGAAATTCTCCCTCCCTCCCTCCCTCCCTCCCTCCCTCCCTCCCTCTCTCTCTCCCTCTCTCTCTCTCTCCCCTCTCTCTATATTTATTTGTATATATGTATATTTATACATATTAAAGAAAATTCTTTCCTAGCCACCTTCAAAACAATCTTACCCCAGATACGATTCCATTTCCTCAAGCTATTCCATTGCTTGACTTCCGGCCTATCTCTCATCACTGTGAGTCTGTGAAGTTGCATTATTTATCTTTCGGTGTGTTGCTCTCCCCGGCACCCTCAGACTACCCATTTCTAAGTGAGTGAGGTGAGTGCTGGATACTCTAGCATGGAGGGCAGGAACTACAAAGCCACAGTTTGATGTAACAACAACTAATATCAGGGCTGGAGGTATAGCTTAGTGGTGGAGTGCTAGAGTGCTTGTCCTGGCACGCTCAAGGCTTTGGATTTGATGATGCCCAGCAATGAAAATAAAAAGAAGAAAGAATAAAATATAATACAGATTGGTAGCTGACCTCCTACATGTTTCTTGCAGTGACTCCAAGTAATGGTCTATGCTCTCTTGAGAGCCAGTCAACGTGCCTTTCGGACGTCTCTCCTGATGCTCCAAGAAAAGGTGAGCTATGAGCCCTGTACCTATTAGGATATACTAGCTGCACATAAGTAATACCCCAACTGAAAGCGTATATATATATATATACTCTCTATAATATATAACATAATATTTATTATATTTTTTTGAGCTGGGGTATTTCTATATAATCTTGATTGTCCTGGAACTCACTATAGAGACCAGGCTGGCTTTGAACTCACAGAGATACTGGCATTAAGGCATTTGACACCATGCCCAGCCAGAAATGGTACTTAATGTTGACATATGGCAAGGAGTCTTAGGTGAATAGATTCAGAGTTTTTGTGGTAGACAAACACCATTAAAGACTTCACTTCTTTTGCATTTTTTTATTTTTTTTATTTTTTCTTTTCTTTTCTTTTCTTTTCTTTTCTTTTCTTTTCTTTTTTTTTTTTTTCCGGAGCTGGGGACTGAACCCAGGGCCTTGAGCTTGCTAGGCAAGTGCTCTACCGCTAAGCTAAATCCCCAACCCCATTTTTTAATTTTTTATGTATTGCTTTTTATTTTATGTATGTTTGTCTGTAAATGCACCACACTGAAGCCTAACGAGCTAGAAGGCCTCTTGTTACATGTGGAGTCACACGTGGTTGTGAGCTACTGTGTAAGTGCTGTAAATCAAATGTGGGTCCTCTGTAAGAGTAGCACTTGTTCTTAACCACTGAACCATTTCTCTAGTTCCTTTAAAAACACTTAAATTGGCTGGGGATTTAGCTCAGTGGTAGAGCGCTTACCTAGGAAGCGCAAGGCCCTGGGTTCGGTCCCCAGCTCCGAAAAAAAGAACCAAAAAAAAAAAAAAAAAAAAAAAAACCACAAATTTACTTTGTGTGCAGGGGGTTGGGAGATGTGCCTTGGTACATGGATGAAGATCATAGGACACTATGAAGGTCACTGTGTGAGTCCTGGGGACTGAACCACAGGTTAGCAAGCTCAGTGGCGAGCACCTTCACTGGCTGAGCCATCTCAGCCAAACTTTATTGAATCAACCAACTGCTCTATGTCAGCCATATGTCAGCTTTTTAGTTTGTTATCCAGCCTGGAATTTACTATATAGCTGAGGCTAGACTTGAACTCCTGACCCTCCCACCTTTAATTTCCAAGTGCTGGGGTGACAGGTTCTTAGCTAAGTCCTAAGACTTGTCACTTTGAGGGTGTGAGATAGCTACCAAACTACTACTCACAAACAAATTGCAGTTTAGGAGCAGAAAGGGAGGGAGCTGGATGAGTTGGCTATAATCTCAATGTCTCAGGAGGCTAAAGCAGATAGATTTTAGCAAGCTTACACTTAGTTTGAACTGATTATAGAGGTCCTCTGAAAGAACATTACACACCTACAACTGCTAAATCATCTCTCCAGCTCTACCCAACCCCAT
Organism: Rattus norvegicus; assembly: GCF_021556685.1. Lineage (NCBI taxonomy): Eukaryota > Metazoa > Chordata > Mammalia > Rodentia > Muridae > Rattus > Rattus norvegicus. The sequence goes on from NC_141534.1 coordinate 77,071,611, forward strand.
GATTCTCAAATGTTACAACCCAGAAGAATCACCATTCAACTGATGCGAGCTCCATTGAAGCATCTCTTCTCCAGCAACTGTCTATTGTCCATCGCTTACATAAACTTAGGGAGAGACCTTATAAACCCTGGAGCTTTCTGAGTGCCATGAGTCTTGTAAATTTCATGAACTTCTTGAGCCTAGTGTTATTAGCTACTGGAGCCTCTCTCCAGGAAGACATGTTTCAAGACAGAGAAATCAGTCATTTGGGCCTTATGAGGTCTCTTGGGGGAAAACATGTTTTAAGTCAGAAGAATCAATTGCTGCACAACAAATGCAAGGAATATGCACTCACAGAGCTATGCTTGAGTGCTTCAACTTCCCAGAAGGGTTCTCAGATTGCAGCTAGAAACTGCTCTGAGGACCTGGCTCAACAGTTCCTCAACTAGAAAAACAAGTAGCTAATAGACCATGCTTGGCAGTCACTGAATTCATTGTGATTTGCTGATAACATCTGGGAGTGGTGGCTTACTCTAGCAATCTAATAATCACAGGGCTTGCAGGGTTTGTGGTAGGGGGTAGGGGGAATTGAGACGGGAAATCAAGAAAAGTTAGAAACCATCCTGAAGTACAGAGAAAGACTGTTGCTGAAAAATGGAAGGAAGGAAGAGATTAAAGGGGAGGGAGGGAGGGAGGGAGGGAGGGAGGGAGGGAGGGAGGGAGGCATACAAGCAAAGTGGTTTGTGCCTGTGATTCCCAGAACTAGAGAAGCAGAAGCAACAGGTTCAGTGGTTCAAGGTTATCCCTGGCTACACAGCTAGTCTGGAGTCAGTCTGAACAATACGAAACCCCATCTCAAACAAACAAACAAAAAGTGAAAGGGGTTGGGGCATGTAGCTCAGTTGTTTAAGAACTTGCCTACAATCCATGAAATCCCACTCCCCAGCATCATATAAATTGGATGCGGTGGTGTAGGCCTGTAATTCCAGAATTTGTGAGGTATTGACAGGAGGATCAAAAGTCGTCTTTGAATATACAGCAAGTTTGAAGCCAGCCTGGGCTACACGAAACCTCATCCCAAGTGGAAAAATGCTGGTATCAGAGAGATGGCTCAGTGATTAAGAATGTTTACTGCTCTATCAGAGGACTGGAGGATAGATCCCAGCACTCAATATCAGGCAGCTCCTGACAGCCCTTAACTCCAATGCTGGGGATTTAAAACCCTTTTCTGGCCTCTCTGGGCACTCCAATTTATGTGCACATGCACATAATTAAAAAATAAAAATAGGGGTTGGAGAAATGATTCACAGTTAACAACAGTGGTTAAAGTTTCAGGGGATCTGAATTTGATTACCAGCACTCACATAGCACACCTCTAACTTTAGTCCCTGTAACTTTTGGCCTCTACAGGCACAGGCATACATGAGGTGCTCAGACAAACATTTGAGTAAAACACCCATACACATTAAAAAATGTAAACCGAATTAAAAATAAGGGGCTGGATTGATGGCTCAGTGATTTTTTTTTCTTTTTTTCGGAGCTGGGGACCGAACCCAGGGCCTTGTGCTTCCTAGGCAAGCGCTCTACCACTGAGCTAAATCCCCAACCCTGATGGCTCAGTGATTAAGAGCACTGACTGCTGTTCCAGAGGTTCTGAGTTCAATTTTGAACAACCACATGGTGGCTCACAACCATCTGTAATGGGATCTGATGTCCTCTTCTGGTGTGTCTGAAAGACAGCTACAGTATATATACATACATATACATATATATATGTATATATATATATGCATATATATATACATATATATATGTGTGTGTGTGTATATTGTGATTTGCTGATAACACATATATATAATATATATGCACATACATACTGTACACACACATATATATACACACACACATATATATATAATAAATCTTTAAAAAAAAGAAAGAAAAGACAAACAAATTAAAAATAAAATCTTTTTCAAAAAGTTGCTAATGGCTATGCCACAGACCTTTCCTTCCTCTCTACTAGATCCCCAGATAACCTACAAAGACTATGTCCGAAGGAAATTCCGGCTAATGGAAGACCGCAATGCGCGACTAGGCGAATGTGTGAACTTAAGTCATCGTTACACTCGGCTTCTCCTAGTAAAGGAACACTCAAATCCTATCTGGGCACAGCAAAAACTTCTGGAAACAGGGTGGGAACACTCCAGAACCAGGGGCCACCAGGCTAGCCCTATCCAAATGGAGACCCTCTTTGAGCCAGATGAAGAACGCCCGGAGCCACCACGCACAGTGGTATTACAAGGGGCAGCGGGGATGGGGAAGTCCATGTTGACCCACAAAGTGATGTTGGACTGGGCCGATGGGAGACTCTTCCAAGACCAGTTCGATTATGTCTTCTATATCAGCTGCAGGGAGTTGAATAGAAGCCACACCCAGTGCAGTGTACATGACCTCCTCTCCAGCTGCTGGCCAGAGCATGGTGCACCCCTCGAGGACCTCATCCGGGCTCCTGATCGTCTTCTATTCATCATCGATGGCTTCCATGAGCTTCATCCCTCTTTCCATGACGTTCAGGGTCCCTGGTGCCACTGCTGGGAGGAGAAACGACCCACGGAACTCCTCCTCGGAAGCCTGATTCGGAGGTTGCTTCTGCCCCAGCTCTCTTTGCTCATCACCACACGACCCTGTGCACTGGAGAAGCTGCACGGCTTGTTGGAACACCCTAGGCACGTGGAGATCCTGGGCTTCTCCGAGGCAGAGAGGGAGGAATATTTCTACAGATATTTCCACAACACTGGACAAGCGAGCCAAGTGTTCAGCTTCATGAGGGACTATGAGCCCCTCTTTACCATGTGTTTTGTTCCCATGGTGTCCTGGGTGGTCTGCACCTGCTTAAAGCAGCAGCTAGAAAGTGGGGAGCTTTTAAGACAAACATCTAGGACCACCACAGCGGTTTATATGTTCTACCTTCTGAGCCTGATGCAGCCCAAGCCAGGGACCCCAACCTTCAAAGTCCCAGCCAACCAGAGAGGCCTGGTCTCTCTGGCTGCAGAGGGCCTCTGGAATCAGAAGATTCTCTTCGAGGAAGAGGATCTTGGGAAACATGGCCTAGATGGAGCAGAGGTCTCCACCTTCCTCAACGTGAACATATTCCAGAAGGGCATCAAGTGTGAGAAATTCTACAGCTTCATCCACCTGAGTTTCCAGGAATTCTTCACAGCCATGTACTGTGCACTGCACGGCAGAGAGGCGGTGAGGAGAGCACTGGCTGAGTATGGTTTCTCAGAAAGGAACTTCTTGGCCCACACCGTCCGCTTTCTCTTTGGCCTCCTCAATGAAGAGATGAGATGCTACCTCGAGAGGAATCTCGGCTGGACCATCTCCCCTCAGGTCAAGGAGGAAGCATTGGCGTGGATCCAAAACAAGGCTCGAAGTGAGGGCTCCACCCTGCAGCATGGCTCCCTGGAGCTTCTCAGCTGCTTGTACGAGATCCAGGAGGAAGACTTCATCCAGCAGGCCCTGAGCCACTTTCAGGTGGTTGTTGTCAGAAACCTCTCAACGAAGATGGAGCACGTGGTCTGCTCGTTTTGTGCGAGGTACTGCAGAGGCACAGAAGTGCTTCACTTGTATGGGAGTGCCTATAGTACAGGCGCAGAGGATGGCCCGCCAGAACCTCCAGGAGCCCAGACGCAGTCCACACACTCGTAAGTGACCTTGGGGAGCCGTGCTCCAATGCAATGCCTTTAACCTGTGCTGTTCAACCGAGGTGATTTGGGAAGAGGTAGCACCTTTGGTTTGGCTTGGGAATATCTATCTATCTATCTATCTATCTATCTATCTATCTATCTATCTATCTATCTATCTATCTCTGAAGACCAGGTGAGATCTGAACTCACAAGAGTTCCACCTGCCTCTGCCTCCCTGGAATTAAAGATGTGTACCACTACGGAATTTTTTTTTTCTTTTTTTCGGAGCTGGGGACCGAACCCAGGGCCTTGTACTTGCTAGGCAAGCACCTACCACTGAGCTAAATCCCCAACTGCTTGGGGATTTTTAATTAAAAATATTTTCTATTTTTTAATTTGTGTGTGTGTACGTGCGAGAGAGAGAGAGAGAGAGAGAGAGAGAGAGAGAGAGAGAGAGAGAGAGAGAGATGCATGCAAGTACTCAAGCAAGCCAGAAGAGAGCAACAGGCTCCCTAGAAGCTAGAACCATTATGAGCCACTAGATATGGGTGCTGGGAACTGGTCAGATACTGTGGGAGAGCAGCAAGCTCTCTTAACCACTGAGCCATCTCTCCAGCCCTTATCTTATTTTTAATTGTGTGTGTGTGTGTGTGTGTGTGTGTGTGTGTGTGTGTGTGGCTGTGTTCACATGAGTATAAGTGCCAGTCAGAGACCATTGTGAGCTGATGTGGGTGCTGGAAACTGAGCTCAAGCCCTCTAGAAGAGTTCTTAACGACTGAGCCATCTCGAAGTGGTTTGAGGATTTTAAAGCTTTTGTTACATTTATTTATTTTGCATGTGTGGGTGTGGGTGTAGTGTCATGGTGTGTGGATTCAGGTCTGGGACAATTTACGGATCTCAGGGTTTGAACTCAGGTCACAAGACTCATTGGCAAGAACCTTACCTACTGAGCCATCCTGCCAACCCTTAAATTTTATTTTATTCATTTTTTAAAAAGATTTTTTTTTCCGGAGCTGGGGATCGAACCCAGGGCCTTGCGCTTCCTAGGCAAGCGCTCTACCACTGAGCTAAATCCCCAACCCCAAAAGATTTATTTATTTATTTTATATACAGCATTCTGTCTGCATATGTGACTGCAGGCCAGAAGAGGGCACCAGATCTCATTACAGATGGTTGTGAGCCATCATGTGGTTGCTGGGAATTGAACTCATGACCTCTGGAAGAGCAGTCAGTGCTCTTAACTACTAAGCTATCTCTCCAGCCCTATTTTATTCATTTTTAGCATCTGTGTGTGCCTTCTTCTCTCTGTGTGACTCTGTCTCTCTGTATACATGTCTGAGTTTCTCTGTGTGTCTGTGTCTCTGTCTCTCTGTGTCCGTGTCTCCTTGTCTCCATGTTTATGTCTCTCTGCACATCTTTGTCTCTCTGTATTTATGTGTGTGTGTTTCTCTGTCTATGTGTCTCTATGTGTCTGTATGTCCCTACTTTTGCCATGTGATAGGAAAGGCCTGAGGTAGGAGGATCTTTGTGAGTTAGAGGCCAACCTGGTCTACAGAGTTCCAGGACAGACAGTTCTGGGGCCACACAGAGTGAAAAACCTGTCTCAAAAATTAATTAGCTAATTAATTAATTAAAAACTAAAATAAAAACATTGGAAGTGGGTTTTCTGCTTTTTTCCTAATGTGCTAGCTCACTGGTCTGCTTTTGTATTCTGAGACAGGGTCTCCTGTAGCTCACTGTGTAACTGAAGCTGATAATTTGATAATTGAACCCCCAATCCTCCAGCCCCCACCTCCCAAGTACTGGGACTACAGACATGCACCACAATGCCCAGCTTGTTTTGACAGGGCCTCACGCTATCAATCCTCCTGCCTCAGCCTCTCAGGTGTTGGGATTACAAATGTGAGTCACCAGAACCACCAGCCAAGGATTTTGTCTCACCCTGGCTCTCCAGACAGACATCCAGGAAATCTGTGGAAGTGTTTTTGTTGCCACACTGGGAAGCTAGATGGTGCTACTGACACCTAGTGGCGATAAGTGGAGATGCTGCGAATAGGCCCATGTAGGCAGGTTGGTTCCAGCAAAACATTAGACAGTCTCTAAATACTCAGTGGGGTCCAAACAGCATACAAGGCGGTCTCCAAAACATGCAGGGTAGTCCCTATATAGAAAGAAAAATAGCAACTAGTGCAAGAGCAGGGACGTTTGCTTAATCAGTATTCACTGACACTAAACTGGAGCTGCTTATGATAGGGAGAATCTGTTACATCAAACCTTTGCAGGGGGGGGCTGGGGATTTAGCTCAGTGGTAGAGCGCTTACCTAGGAAGCGCAAGGCCCTGGGTTCGGTCCCCAGCTCCGAAAAAAAGAACCAAAAAACAAAACAAAACAAAACAAAACAAAACAAAAAAAAAAACCAAAAACCTTTGCAGGGGCTGGAGAGATGGCTCAGATGTTAAGAGGACTGGCTGTTCTTCCAGAGGTCCTGAGTTCAATTCCCAGCAACCACATGGTGGGTGGCTCATAACCACCTATAATGAGATCTGGTGCCCTCTTCTGGCCTGCAGACATACGGGTAGGTAGACTGCTGTATACATAATAAGTAAATAAATCTTAAAAAAAAAAAAATTAAAAACAAAACCAAAAACTTTTCAGGTGGGGTGTTAGTGGCATACACCTTTATCCCAGCACTTGGGGGGCAGAAACAGGTCGATGTCTAGGCCAGATTTATCTACAGAGTGAGTTCTACAGAGAAACCCTGCTTCAAAAAAGAATGATGATGATGATGATGATGATGATGATGATGATGATGATGATGAGACGATGGTGGTGGTGATGATGATAATAATAATAATAACAACAATAAATAAATAATTCAGCAGAGCATTGTGGTGCATGACTTTAATTCTAGCACTCCAGAGGTAGAGGCAAGACAATTGCTGAGTTTGAGGCGAGCCTGGTCTACAGAAAGAGAGTTCCAGGATAGTCAGGACTACACAGAGAAACCTTGTCTTGAAAAGCAAAACAGGGGGCTGGAGAGATGGCTCAGAGGTTAAGAGCACTGACTGCTCTTCCAGAGGTCCTGAGTTCAATTCCAAGCAACCACATGGTGGCTCACAACCATCTGTAAAGAGATCCGATGCCTTCTTCTGGTGTATCTGAAGACAGCTACAGTGTACTTATATATAATAAATGAATAAATCTTAAAAAAAAAAAAGAAAAGAAAGGAAAGGAAAGGAAAAGCAAAACAATCCAGTATAAGAAGGAACCAAACTGAAGCCATTTTGGATAAAAGTTCCATTTTGAATATGGGTCAAATAAAGTTTAAGTTCCCAAGACCTTCCTGGGTAACTGGCATCCTGATTGGCAGAGAGAGAGAGAGAGAGAGAGAGAGAGAGAGAGAGAGAGAGAGAGAGAGAGAGAGAGAATATGAATCCTGAATCCCGGTTGGCAAGTTGAAACATGAATCCATGAAGAGAAAGAGAGAGAGAGAGAGAGAGAGAGAGAGAGAGAGAGAGAGAGAGAGAGCGCATCCTGGTTGGCAAGTTGAAACATGAATGCATGAATGCTAGGCAAGTTGCCTCCTACAATTGACTAATCCAACCAAAGGGACCAGACAGGATAAGGGTACCACAAAGACATGTTCCTAAGGAAATCCCCTATCCCTAAATCCTGATTGGTGGGAGAAGATGGCACAGACATGTTGTGTTGTTTGGGAGCTTAGAAACTATGTAGCATTCTGACTCAGGGTTATGCAGTTCAGTGCCTGAGTCTGTTCTGTGGCCCTGACTGATCAGTATTGGCCTGAGTAGAAAACCAATTTGTTATCTGCTTAAATACTAAGATGAACATTTGAAGACGTCGCTCCTGAGTCTGTGCTGTTCTCCCTGGCTAATCAGTTTTGCTGCCTAGTTCAAATCTTGCTTTGCTGGACTCTGTGCCTGCTTGAGTCATTCTACATTTTTGGACCCAAAACCAGGTGCTGTAATGGCACATGCTTTTATTCCCAGTACTCAGGAGGCAGAGGCTGGCAGATCTGTCTCTGTGAGTTCAAGGCCAAAATGGTCTGCTTAGTTCTAAGGCAGCTAGAGCTAAACAGTAAGATCATGTTTCAAAACAAAACAAAACAAACTCATGTGCACACGCACACAGAGAGACAGACAGACAGACAGACAGACACACACACACACACACACACACACACACACGAATAATCTAATAGTCTTGGAGTTTGAGATAAACCTGAAAATCTTGAAAATAGCAAGGGGAAAAGAAACATTACATGAAGAGGCTAAAATGCTTCCTGAGTTGTTAAATGGAATACTTGTGTCAGCCTAATGACTATATGGACTACTAAACTACATGTTGGCCTTTGCAGACAGGAAAGGAACATCCTTCCTGACATTTACAGTGCATACCTCTCAGCAACCATCTGCACCAACTCAAACCTGATCGAGCTGGCCTTGTATCGAAACGCCTTGGGCAGCCAGGGCGTGAGGCTGCTCTGTCAAGGCCTCCGACATGCAAACTGCAAGCTTCAGAACCTGAGGTGAGTCCCGGCTGCAATGTGAGTTTCCCACCCTCTCCCATAGGCTCATCCAAGAAGAATACACAGGGTAACGTCTGTTTGCCGTGCAGCCTGTGGCAGTGTGCCACTGTAGGGAAGCCTCTTCTTCTACTTTTTTTAAATATAATTTTTATTCTGTATGTCTGTATAAGGCTGTCAGATTCCCTGGAACAGGCATTACAGATAGTTGTGAGCTGCCATTTGGTTGCTGGGAATTGAACTCCAATCTCTTGGAAGGTAATCCAGTGCTCTTAACCACTGAGCCATCTTTCTAGACCCTCTTCTTCCACTGAAAACAACAATAAAACAAAACAAAACAAACAAACAAAACAAAGCGGGGGTTTCCCTATGTAGCTCTGGCTGCTCTGGACCTCTCTATATAATTCAGTGTGGACTCAAGAGATCTACCTGCCTTTCCCTAGCCCCACCCTTATCTCAGGCGCTGAGATTAAAGGTGTGTGATTCTATGCTAGGCTTACAAACTTTAAATTTTTTGTATTATTTGTTTATATCTATGTCTGTCTATAAAGAGGACAGACAGATATTAGATTATCTGGAACTAGACTTATAAGCCCTTGTGAGTTGCCTGACATTGGTACTGGGAATAGAATTTGGGTCCTTTGCAAGAGCAATATGTGCTCTTAACCAGTGAGTCTTCTTTCTCCCCAGCCTTACAGCCTTATATTTTGAAGCAAGCTCTTAAAACTGAGTCTGGAGTTTACTCCTGGAATCTGCTTGCCTCAGCCTCCTCTATGCAAGGGTGGAGCTCTACCACTGAGTCACACTCCGGGCCCTACCCCCAACCCCGACTGAGCAATTCTAGGCAGGAATTCTGCCACTGAGTCATACTCCAGGCCCCCGACCGGGCAATTCTAGGCAGGAACTCTGCCACTGAGTCACACTTCAGTCCCACAGCCCCCAGCCCCCAGCGGGCCATTCTAGGCAGGAACTTCCACTGAGTCACGACACAGACCTTCACTGGGTGATTTTAGGCAGGGGCTCTACCAACGGAGCCACGTCCAGATTTTTCCTGGGGTGCTGAGGATTATACCCTGGTCTTCACTTCACACACGGAGACCTCTATCTAACCCCTATACCATTTTTATGATTTGGGAAAACTCCAAACAAAACCACCACCACCCAAGCCTCAATGCAGAAGGTCCTCAAGACAGAAACCCAGGGCTACAAATGTGCAATTTAATCAGAGAAAAGGGGAAAAACGACCCAGGTGTAGTGGCAAAGCCAGGCAGTCTATGGAGTTCGGGGCCAGTCAGCTCTGCAGAGCGAGTTCCAGGACAGCCAAGGCTATAGAGGAATCCTGTCTCAAGCGGGAAAAATCAAAACAAAAAAGAGGTGAGGGAGAGGCACCTGTAACCTTTAAAAAGAGAGACAAACATAAAGTAGAGAATTCCAGAACAGTCACCAAGTAAACGACTTGCTTCTGTCTTCCTTCCCACCTAAGGCTGAAGAGGTGTCACATCTCCGGATCAGCCTGCCAGGATCTCGCAGCGGCTATCATCGCCAATAGGAATTTAATCAGGCTGGACCTCAGTGGCAACAGCATTGGAGTGCTAGGCCTAGAGCTGCTCTGTGAGGGGTTACAGCACCCCATGTGTAGGCTGCAGATGATCCAGTGAGTGGGTCTGCACCAGGCATGCGTGTTCTTCCCCTGCTGCTCCTGCTCCTCTTGCTTACCTTCCTGCTGCTCCTCCCCCTCCTCTTTAAATCTTATTGGCATATTGTACACATTACTGAGATTCAATGTCTGATCCCCAACCCCTATTCTTTCTCTCTCTTTTTATTTATTTTATGTATATGAGTACACTGTAGCTGTCTTCAGCCACACCAGAAGAGGGCATCAGATCCCATTACAGATGGTTGTGAGCCACCATGTGGTTGCTGGGAATTGAACTCAGGACCTCTGGAAGAGCAATCAGTGCTCTTAACCACTGAGCCCTCTCATGTAGCCCAGGCTGGCCTCAAACTTGCTATGTAGCATAGGCTGGCCTTGAACTGCTCATTCTGTGATCTGTATATATGCTGGATGTGCCACCACACCTAACCTTCAGTGTGGTATTTTGGTATGTATATCACATGCACAGATCAAACCCAGCCCACCTTTCCTTACTATCCCAAAAAGGTTCATTTAAAAAAATATATATATTTTGTTTGTTCCTTCGTCTTTGTCTTCAGTTTTGGTCTTTTGAGACAAGGTCTCACTGTGTAGCCCTTCCTGATTTGAACTTGCTGTGTAGACTAGGTTGACTTTGAACTTACAGAGATCTGTGTGCCTCTGACTCCCAAGTGCTAAGATTAAAGGGGTACATGATTATACCTGTAAGGCTTGAAGCGTGTCTTTTTTTTTTTTTTTTTTTTTTTTTTTTCTTTTTTCGGAGCTGGGGACCGAACCCAGGGCCTTGTGCTTGCTAGGCAAGCGCTCTACCACTGAGCTAAATCCCCAACCCCTTCGAAGCGTGTCTTAACTATCAGGCAACCCCCTCCCCCACAAGTGAGACATGAGAACAGAGTTCGATGCAAAGGCAAGGCTTATTTTTCCTGGCGTGTGTTGGGGTAGACCCTCAATCAGCCCCTTGTGGCAAGTGACTAGACTGTGACCCCGAATGGCTATTAACAAGTAGTTTTATACGTTTTTAGGGGTACAGGTTACATCAGCAAGGTTACAGTTTAAACTTATTGGCTAAGCATATTGACCTTTGAATCTATTGGCTAGCAAGCATATGACATGCATTTGAACTCTATCTGGGGCCAGAGGGTCAGGTGACTATCAGTGTATTTTGCAGTTTTTCAAGTCCCTGCTCCTCCCGAGAACTGTGGATGAAGAATAGAACTTGGCCTACTCTTGACCCAAGGTGGGAAGCTGATACTTGGCCTAATCTTGACCTGAGGTGGTGGGTGTAAGGCTGGCGAAAGCCCCTAGGGTCCTTCACATGAACCCCACAACCTACCTACTTTCTACCAAGCCACGTCTCTTTTTTTTTTTTCTTTTTTTAAATTTCTTTATTATATGTATCTGTAGCTATATCTTCAGACACCAGAAGAGGGCATCAGATCCCATTACAAATTACAGATGGTTGTGAGCCACCATGTGGTTGCTGGGAATTGAACTCAGGACCTCTGGAAGAGCTCAGTGCTCTTAACCACTGAGCCATCTCTCCAGCCCCCAGGCCAAGCCTCTTAGTAGCTCTTACACTTCAGTAAGAACTAGGGTCCTTCATACCTGTTGCCAATAGATTCTTTAAAAATTATTTGAGGCCTTGTGTGGTGGCACATACCTTTAATCCCAGCACTTGGGAAGCAAGGGCAGGTGGATCTCTGTGAGTTCAAGCCTAGCCTGGTCTACTTAGACCCTGACTCACTAAAGAAAACCAACCAACCAAACCAAACCAACTACATAGGGAAGAGAAAAAACGACACAGGTTCATGTTGGGTAACTACACAGAACATGGCAGCCTCTTCACCTTCTCCCTCCTAGGCTGAGGAAGTGTTTGCTGGAGGCTGCGGCTGGCCGAGCACTGGCCTCTGTTCTCAGCAACAACTCACATCTTGTAGAACTGGATCTGACAGGAAACCCCTTGGAGGATTTGGGGCTGAAGTTACTGTGTCAAGGGCTGAGGCACCCAGTCTGCAGGCTGCGGACCTTGTGGTGAGTTCTCCTGGGGCCAGCTCAGAGGGCAGGTCTGTCTGTGTGGAATGAAAGTAGACAAATGAATCAGGAGTTACATTTCATTCCAGCTCAGGACCCTGAGGCGGGGCTGTTGCCAATGGGGTGTTTTCAGGTTCTTGGTGTCTTACTTAAGCCTGAAATAAAAGGGAACTGGAAAGATGGCTCAGAGGTTAAGAACCCTTGTTGGTAGGGTTGGGGATTTAGCTCAGTGGTAGAGCGTTTGCCTAGGAAGCGCAAGGCCCTGGGTTCGGTCCCCAGCTCCGAAAAAAGAAGCAAAAAAAAAAAAAAAAAAAAAAAGAACCCTTGTTGGTTTCACAAAAGGACCTTGGGGCAGTTCCCAGCATCCACAAGGCAGTCACAACTTCTGTAAAGCCAGTCCCACCAGATCTTGGAACCCAGGTCCTCTGGAAGAGCAGCCAGAGCTCTTAACCTCGAAGCCATCTCTCCAGCCCCATAAAATAATAATGTTTAAAATAAAATAATTGGGGCTGGAGAGATAGCTCAGCGGTTAAGAGCACTGACTGCTCTTCTAGAGGTCCTGAGTTCAAATCCCAGCAACCACATGGTGGCTCACAACCATCTGTAATAGAATCTGATGCCTTCTTCTGGTGTGCTTGAAGACAGCTACAGTGTACTCTAATACATGAAATAAATAAATAATTCTTTAAAAAAAAATAAAAATAATTGACAACAGGGGTCAGAAAGATGGCTTAGCAGGTAAAAGCGCTTGTCGTCAAGCCTGATGACCTAAATTCAATCCCCTGGACTATTACTGAGGAAATAGAAACCTTATCTTCACATACATAACCCCAAAGTGCTGGCATCAAAGGCCCAAGACGTATGCCGGTCTTACTTGTTTTATCCAAGGAAAACAAGTCTTACTAAAAAAATATCCGTAGGGGTTGGTGAGGTGGTTAAGGGTAAAGGTACCTGTCAATGAGCCTGTCAACCCCAGTTCAGTGCCAGGAGTCCATATTATGCAAGGGGAGAAGAGATGACTCTTGCAAGTTGTCCTGCAATGCTGCCCACAATGGGTTCCTGCGTCTGTCTGTCTGTCTGTCTGTCTATCTATCTATCTATCAATCAATCAAAACAAAACCAAAAAACTCAACCCTCGGGGACTGGAGAGATGGCTTGGTAGTTAAGAGAACTTGTTCTGTAAGCATCTACACATGTCTATCCACAAAATATTTTTTATTTATTTAAGTGCACTGTCGCTGTCTTCAGACACACCAGAAGAGGGCATCAGATCCAGTATAGATGGTTGTGAGCCACCATGTGGTTGCTGGGAACTGAACTCAGGACCTCAGGAAGAGCAGTCAGCGCTCATAACTGCTGAGCCATCTCTCCAACCCGGCCAAATACTTCTTGAGACAGGGTCTCACTGTATCTTTGACTAACCTGAAGCGTAATACGTTAGACTAGGCTGGCCTTGAATTCAACAGGGATTCCATCTGACTTTGGTTTTTGAGTGCTGGGATTAAAGGTAGTGCATGCACCACCACATGTGGCATCATTAAACAATTTTAACTGTAATTTGAAACACACACACACACACACACACACACACACACACACACACACACACACACACGTAATCTGACACATGTAATATTACTTGCCATCTTGAACAGTTGTTTGTTTTTTGTGTTTTCCTTGGGGTTTTATTTTGTTTTGGTTGGGTTTTTGTCATTTTTTGTTTGTTTGTTTGTTTGTTTGTTTGTTTTTTGGTGGTGCTGGGAATCAAACCCAGGACTTTGCATGTACCAAGCAAGTGCCCTACTATTGTGCTACGCCCCTAGCTTCTTGCTTTTTGAGACAGAGTCTTACTATGTGCCCAAGCTAGTCTCTAATCGAACATCCTCCTGCCTCTGTCTACCAAATGCCAGTGGGTATCACAGGTATGAGCCACACAGTTTGCTGAGGACATTTAACTGTGAAGACAGGACAGAGATAAGTTTAGCGCCCCCCAACAGGTCCCCCATCTTGCTTACTGAGCTGGATTTTATGCAGGCTGAAGATCTGCCACCTTGGACAAGCTTCCTGTGAAGATCTGGCTTCTACTCTCAAAATGAACCAGAGCCTGATGGAGCTGGACCTGGGTCTGAATGACCTTGGGGATTCTGGGGCGCTTCTGCTGTGTGAGGGCCTCAGGCATCCAGATTGCAAACTCCAGACCCTCCGGTAAGTGGGATTCTAAGTTTAGCATTCTAGCTCTCTCTTCTCTGGCACTGAGGCCGTGGTGCCTCCCATCTCCTCTAGATATAGCATCTTTATTTCAAGATTTCTTGCCACAAGGCCTTTTTTTCTTTTTTTTAATACAAACTACTGACATTCCTTGAAATTGCCCTTCTGCCCTTCTGTCTACCTAATTTCCAGGGACGATTGGCTAACAGAACAAACATCACTGACCAAACTGTACCTTCTGTTCTAGTTTGTTTTCTGTTACTGTGATAAACATCACGGCCAAAGCAACTTTGGAAGGCAAGGGTTTATTTTAGCTTTCAGGTTATAGTTCTTTATTGAAGGAACCCAAGGCAGAAGTTTGAAGCCGGGGAAAAAAAGCAGAACAAAACAACATGAAAGAGTGCTGCTTACTGGCTTGTTCGCTCTGGCTTGCTCTGCTAGCTGGCTTTTTTGTTTTTCTGTTTTGTTTTCCTGGTTTTTCTTTTCTTTCTTTTTTTTTTTAAGATCTATTTATTATATATGAGTACACTGTAGCTGTCTTCAGACACACCAGAAGGGGGCCATTGGATCCCATTACAGATGGTTGTGAGCCACCCTGTAGTTGCTGGGACTTGAACTCAGGACCTCTGGAAGGGCAGTCAGTGTTCCTAACCACTGAGCCATCTCTCTAGCCCTCCTGGTTTTTCAAGATGGGGTTTTCCTATGTAGCCCTGGCTGTCCCGGAACTCTGTAGACCAGGCTGGTCTGGAACTCTCATAAACCCACCTGTCTCTGAGTGCTGGGATTAAGGACATGGACCCCCATATACTCAGCTCTCTGTCACTGTCAGCTGTTTTATACAGGCCAGACCTACTGGCCTAGGGTTATACTGCCTACAATTGGTTCCTGCATTAGTTAACCATCAAGAAAATGCCTAGGGGTTGGGGATTTAGCTCAGTGGTAGAGCGCTTGCCTAGGAAGCGCAAGGCCCTGGGTTCGGTCCCCAGCTCCGAAAAAAAGAAAAAGAAAAAAAAAAAAAAAAAGAAAAAGAAAATGCCTATAGTGGCTAGAGAGAAGGCTCAGTTAAGAGATGCTCTGACAGAGGACCAGGGTTTACTTCCCAGCACCCACATCATGATTCACAGCCCACCATCCATAACTGACCAGCTATAACTCCAGTTCCAGGGAATCCGACTTCCTCTTCTATCCTCTGTGGGCACCAGGCCTGCATGTGGTGCACATGCATGTAGGCAAAATGCACATGCATTTTTACTTACACATTAAAGTAAAAATAAACATCTTTTATAAGTTATGCTCTTAGCCAAGTATGGTGTTGCATGCCTTTAATCCTAGTGCTTGGGGGGCTGAGGCAGATGGATATCTTTGAGTTCTAGGCTAGCCTGGTCTATATAGTGGGTTCCAGAATAATCAGAGCTGCATAAGACCCTGTCTGTAAGCAAGCAAACAAACAGAAAATCACCCTGGGCTTCACAGTGTTCCAGAACACCCAGGACTACATGCCTCACTGGGGGAAAAAGGTGCATTGTTGGCCAGCCTAAGGATCTAAATTAAACTCCTGAAACAGGTGACTGCCTTATGGGCATTATGCAAACCAGCATGTGCATAAATGGATGTGTGCACACATGCATACGCTACTAACTTTAAAAATGTAAAAACTAGGGGCTAGAGATTGGGCTAAGTGACTAAAAGCATTAGCTGCTCTTCCATAGAACTCAGGTTCAATTCCCAGCACCCATACGGTGGCTTACAACACCTGTAACTCCAGTTCCAGAGGATCTGCCACCCTCACACAAACATGTAGGTAAAGTAAACTAATGAACAACACCCCGCCTTTCTTTTCTTAATAAAAATGTTGTAAAACTACATATATCGCTTATTGCCCACATGTATGTGTATGACCACATACACGCCTAGTGCCCACAGAGGCTAGAAGAAGGATTTAGATACCCTGGGCCTGGAGTTACTGCCGGTTGTGAGCTGCCACGTGGGTGCTGGTCATCCAACCAGTGCTTGACAGTGCTGGGCTCTATCTCCAGCCCTTCTCCCATTCTGATTTATTTTGTACTTTTCTGGGTTTCATCCTACCTGGGCCCTTGCTTTCTCTCCTATCTTCCTCTCTGCCTTCTCTTTCTCTTTCAAAAGTAGGCAAAGCCATACCCCTGGACCCAGCATACAAATTTGGCACATTAAGCCCAGCCCTGGTGACATTACCAAAAGGCATAGGGCAAACTCAGCTTGGCCACCCCATCGCTTCCTCTAGGCTGGGCATTTGCCGACTGGGCTCAGACGCGTGTGCAGGGGTTGCTAGTGTGCTCCAGGTCAACACGTGCCTCCGAGAGCTGGACCTGAGCTTCAATGACTTGGGAGACAGGGGCCTGTGGCTGCTGGGGGAAGGACTGAGGCACCAGACCTGCAGACTCCAGAAGCTCTGGTGAGTGTTTTCCTGGTGGGGAGGAGAAGGGAAGGGTGGGGATGTTAATGGAGGCGTTTGTGTTTCTGTGTCCCTTCCCCTGCCGTTTTTTTTAAAGATTTATTTATTTTATGTATGTGAGTACACTGTTGATCCCTTCAGACACACCAGAAGAGGGTACTGCACCCCATGACAGATGGCTGTGAGCCACCATGTGGTTGCTGGGATTTGAACTCAGGACCTCTGGAAGAGCAGTCAGTGCTCTTAACCACTGAGCCATCTCTCCAGCCTCCCCCTTACCCCCCCCCCCCCCCCCAGTCTTCATAAAATCCAAACATAAATGAAAAGACAACTTTCGGTTTCGGGGAGGTGACTCACATGCTGAAAGCCCTGGGTTCCCTCCCCAGGATGTAAGCACAGCATTTGTGGGATGATAGGTAGGAGGACCAGAAGGTTAACTTCGAGGCCATCTTAGGCTATATAAAGTTCTGGCTTGGGGCTGGGGATTTAGCTCAGTGGTAGAGCGCTTACCTAGGAAGCCCAAGGCCCTGGGTTTGGTCCCCAGCTCCGGAAAAAAAGAACCAAAAAAAAAAAAGACTTTTAAAAAGGGGGTTGGGGATTTAGCTCAGTGGTAGAGCGCCCCTGGGGTTCGGTCCCCAGCTCCGAAGGAAAAAAAAAATAAAGTTCTGGCTTTAAGAAAAAAGTGTGCGGGGCTGGAGAGATGGCTCAGTGGTTAAGAGCACTGATTGTTCTTCCAGAGGTTCTGAGTTCAAATCCCAGCAACCACATGGTGGCTCACAACCATCTGTAATATACATTAGCTAAATAAAAAATTTAAAAAATAATAAAAAAAAAGAAAAAAGTGTGCAAGGTCAATTGGGTTACATCTTTAATGGCCTTGACAAACTCAGTTTGCTCCTTTCAGACCTACATGGTGAAGGGCCAACTTTGTCATGTGTGTCCTGGTGCACACGCACCATGGCTGTAGCAGGAAGCACATTAAATATAACTGCAGACAGAACAGCATCTCCCACTCAAAATACCCCCCAACCACCAAAAACAAGACAAAACCATAAAACAACAGGTGATGCACTTTTGAGGATGTTTAGAGGCTTCCAGAAAAAGAAAAAAAAAAGCAGTTAATAATTTAAGTAAGTAAAAGGATCAGCCTTAGGCATGGCTTGATCTGGGCATTTGATTTAGGTGAAAATTTTTGAAAATTGATTATTTGATTTTTATCTATGCATATGTGCATCTTGGTCTGGGTGTGTTCACAGAACCCAGGATATGACCTCAGATCCCCTGTTACAGGTTGTGAACCAACAAATTGGGGCCTGAAGCCAAACTTGGGTCCTCTAAAAGAGCGGTCTTAACCATTGAGCCATCTTTCCAGTTCTGGCTTGGGTTTCTCTGATCTCTTACTATATTGGCTCCACTCTCAGGCTAACCCTGCTTCATGGCAGAGTCCTTGTAGTTCTGTTTGGTCCCAAATATAACCTGATTTTTTTTTTATTTTTATTTTATGTATATGAGTACACTGTAGCTGTCTTCAGACACACCAGAAGAGGGCATCAGATCTCATTACAGATGGTTGTGAGCCACCATGTGGTTGCTGGGATTTGAACTCAGGACCTATGGAAGAGCAGACAGTGCTCTTAACCGCTGAGCCATCTCTCCAGCCTAATTTGTTTTTGAGACAGGGTTTCACTGATTAACCTTGGCTGCCTGGAACTCACTCTGTAGACCAGGGAACTTTGAGATCTGCCTGCCTCTGCCTGCCTGTCCAAGTTCTGGGATTAAAGGTGTATGTCACTATTCTCAGGCTTCCAAATTCACATCCTTAACAGGCTGCAGATATTAAGACTCATTGTTTACAGATGTGTGGTGAGCTTTGGGGCCCTCTTCTAGGAATTTGGCAGGAATTTGACTTTGGGCCTAAGACTCATTGTTTACAGATGTGTGGTTAGCTTTGGGGCCCTCTACTAGAAATTTGGCAGGAATTTGACTTTGGGCAGGGACAGGGAAGTAAGCTCTGGCAGGAATCTGATTTTGGGTTAGAACAAAGAAGTAGGCTTCAGGCAAGAGTTTGACTTTGGGCTAGGACAGGGAAGTAGGCTTAGGTCATCCTGACAAGCCCTTAGAAAGAGTGATCACAGAATTTCGTTTATTGCCTTGCTTGTTCCTTAACCTAGAAATGACCTTATTACTTGCATGTAATTAAAATGCTGTGGGGCTAGAGGTCCTGAGTTCAATTCCCAGCAATCACATGGTGGCTCACAACCATCTATAACGGGATCCAGTGCCCTGCTCTGGTGTGTCTGAAGACAGCAACAGTGTAATCACATAAAATAAATAAATCTTAAAAAAAAAAAAATAAGGGCTGGAGAGATGGCTCAGTGGTTAAGAGCACTGACTGCTCTTCCTGAGGTCCTGAGTACAAATCCCAGCAACCACATGGTGGCTCACAACCATCTGTAATGAGATCTGATGCCCCCTTCTGGTGTATCTGACAGCTACAGTGTACTTATATATAATAAATAAATAAATCTTTTAAAAAAAACATAAAATGGTATAAAAGCAGATTGGGAAAAAATAAACCCACTTCAATCTCAGAACTGGCTGGAGTCATGCTACAGTGTAATCTAATTGCCATTTTTCTTTTTAATTCTCACTCCTGCCCTAGAGAACCTGTTGACTGCCTGAGCTGGCTTGGTCAAGATGAGTTCCAAGAGACAGGGAACCACTGAGGGCTGACACAATTCCTAAATCTTCTCTATGAGGCCAAATTTGGCTCTAGACTAAAACTGAGGAACAATTAGCCACAAAAGCTCCAAACCACATGGGGATCCAATCTATAATCACTCACATTATTATAACTTGTACTATTTTTCTGTTGTGATAAGACACTCTGACCAAAAGCAACATGGAAAAATAGGTTTATTTGGCTTACAGTTCCAAAGGATAGAGTCTGGTTTGGTGACAGGATGGAAAGGCATAGCAGGAGCTTGAAACAACCCCAAGTCTTTGCTTTGGAGACCAGGGTAGCCTTGGGCTCAAGAGATCCAACTGCCTCTGCCCATCAAGTGCTGGGATTAAAGGTGTGTGACACCGCATCTGGCTTAAACCCAAGAGGTACAAACGCATTTAGCTGCTGAGCTCTCTCCAGCCCCTCTAAATCTTTGTGCTTGTGGCACACTGGAGCTAATTAGAACCCTTCGTGAGCATGATGGGAAGACTGCTGGTTAAGGGCTACAGCACGGGTTAAACATGATCAATAGGGCTGGAGAGATGGTTCAGAGGTCCAGAGCACTGGTCGCTCTTCCAGAAGTACTGAGTTCAATTCAGCAACCACATGGCAGCTTGTAGCCATCTATAATGAGATCTGGTGTCCTCTTCTGGTATGCACACATGCAGGCAGAACACTGTATGCGTAATAAATATATCTAATAAAAAAAAAGTCAGTTCTCAATAGGATCAATATGGCACGCCTCATTTACCTTCAGTTTTTCTTCTGCAGGCTGGACAGTTGCGGCCTCACTTCCAAAGCATGTGAGGACCTGTCTTCAGTCCTGGGAATCAGTCAGACCCTGAATGAGCTTTATCTGACCAATAATGCTCTGGGGGACACTGGTGTTCGTCTGCTGTGCAAGAGGCTGAGGCATCCGGGGTGCAAGCTTCGTGTCCTGTGGTGAGAAATGAATTCTGACTTCTTGGGGGTAAAGAGGATGTGGGATGCTGAGCTCAGATTTTGGGGTAGGAATACTAAATTATTGAGATGCATAAAACTAGATAAACAGCACTGGAGAGAGAGCTCAGCAGTTAAAAGCACTTGTTGCACTTCCAAGGACCTGGGTTCAATTCTTAGCACCCCAGTCAGCTGGTTTACAGCCACTTATAACCTTAGTGCCCACGGTTCTAACTCCGGTTTCTAGCTTTCATGGGCATGGCCCTACCTCATACCCATACAGACATACACATATGTAAATCATATTTCACTCACGGTGTTGCACTACATGATAGCTAGAAGTTATAGTCTCATCAGTTAGTCCTCAAACTTCAAACTCTCCATCCTTCTGCCTCAGCCTCCTGAATTCTGGAATGGCAAACAAGCTTGGTGCAGGATGCCTACCCCCCCCCCCCCCACTTTTTTTAAAGACTTATTTTATGTATTGTGAGTTCACTGCTGAAGTCTTCAGACACACCAGAAGAGGGCATCAGATCCCATTACAGACGGTTGTGAGCCACCATGTGGTTGCTGGGAATTGAACTCAGGACCTCTGGAAGAGCAGTCAGTGCTCTTAACTGCTGAGCCGTTTCTCAAGCTCCTCCTAAGGTTCTTCTTAAAGACTGAAGACACTCAAAATTGGGAGTAAGGAGCTGGGTGTGGCTGGGAACACATTTAAACCCAGCACTCCGGGTTGCTAAGAGACCTGTCTCAAACAGGCGAATAAAAAATTGGGAGTGAGGGGCTCTGTGCTTAAGAGCACTTGTTCTTGCAGAGGACCCAGTTTCCAGAACCCATGCAGTGGCTCACAGCCACCTATAACTACAGATCCAGGGGATCCAATAATCTCTTCTGACTTCCTTTGGCACTGCATATAGAAGGTTCAGGCATGGGCTGGAGAGATGGCTCAGTGGTTAAGAGCACTGACTGCTCTCCCAGAGTATGGATCCCAACTTTTACAGGAGGATCCCATATTCAAGGCCAGCTTGGGCAACTTAATGAGACCCGATCTTAAAATGTAAGCTAGGAAGACGGCTCAGCAGGAGAGCACTGAAGTGTACACAGGTTCCAGCACTGCCAGTATCTTAAAACATTTGCATATTATGTTCCTGAATCCCTGGGCACCTACTTGTAAAGTTTGAGGCTAAGTTTGAGATCAGTGCTCTCTGAATAGCAAAGCAGGCAGCAAAAACCTTTATCCTGAGCTGTCTCAAGTTGCCCATGCTCTCAAGATTATGTTAACTACGCCTATGTATGTGTATGTGCTTGTGGCAAAATAGGCAAGATGTCTGATCCCTGGGAGCTGGGTTTCAAAATGGTTGTGTAGATCTGAACCTTGGTTCTGTGCAAGAGCAGGAAGCATTCAATCAAGTCTCCATAAATATTTAAAAAGGAGTAGGGAGATTACTAGGCTAAAATACTGCATTTTTACCAGGATGCTGTCTTTTAAGTCACCACACCGATTCATGCTTGTCCCCAGGCTTTTCGGAATGGACCTGAACAAAGTGACCCACAGGAGGATGGCGGCACTTCGAGTCACAAAACCATACCTAGATATTGGGTGCTAAGCAGTAATGCAGAATGGACCAGGTCTTCCGGATGTTTCCGGCTATGACAGAACTTTAAGGCCTGTCTCTGGTATATGGTGAGATGAAGGTCATCCCCAGAAACCCGCTAGTGCAACCCTGTCTTGAGGTCAGGAGGCTCAGTAAGTACAGGTTGAGAAAAATTGAGACCTAAACGCTCAACCTTTGATGGAGCTGGTTGTGTCTGATGTAGACTCCATGCAGACAAATTGGCTGGTTAGGTTTGAAGAGCAATAAATCAAGACTACAGAGAAAACACTCTCCAGTTGAGTTCTAGATTATTTCCATGGACCAAGCCTGCCACCTACTGGCCAACATCTAGAACTACAGTCAGACTAGATTGCAAAAGAGCCAATGTGGGAACAGTACAAGGCAATTTCCCAGAGGCAACTCAGTATCAAGCAGTAAACCCTGCAGACTTTCCTGGGCACCCCCAGCTTGGCAAACTTGACTGGACTCAAAATTGGGTATTTTGTACAGCAGGGGGTTAAAAAACTGGGGTGGAGCTAGAAGTACAAGGCTCCAGAGACACAAATGAGGCGTCAAAATGTGCAATTGGTGAGCTAGGGTTCTGGACCAGTTTAAAAGCCTAGCATATGAAACCCTGAACCCTACTTTGCTCAACTATATAGATGTACACACCTCCCATAGACAGCCAATGATGGCTATGCCCAGCTATGTATGCTTTTGAATTAACACTTCAAAATATCGTGATAAAGATGGCCAGATTATATAAACTATAGCCATACATGGTTCATGAAATGGGGCCTGGCCCCAATAAACTAGTAGGGCCAGAGATTCTTGCTGGATTAGCAATTACATGGGTCATACCAGCAATGAGCTAATAGTAAATACCGGGTGTAAGCTCCCTTACAGGGTAGCTTGTTATACCATCCAGGCTTGCGAACATGCACACACAGGGTAAGTGTTGGAACCTGGATGCCACTAAGCAAAGACCAGAGATGGCAGAAATGGAAAGGGGACTTATGGGGGTCTGGTTACACACATGATTATATAGTGGCACCTTTAACCCCAGGAGGCTAGCTTAGTAGGGTGTTTTTCCCCTAAAAATTCCTTTAAGCATGCCTTGCTCTGGGGTAGTCAGTGCCTGTCCTATTCCTGCTGTTTCTAGCAGTTGTTAGAGAACTTTTGTAATTAGTTGATTATGATCAATGGAAGCAGGCAGACTTCTAATTCTGTACTTTAAAAACCCAGGACCTACCCCAACCATGTTGCTTCCTGAGACACTGAAGCACAAGTCTTCTCTTCAGCTGCTTAGTGATCCCGTGCAATTAAGCATGCAACCCAGGGAAGCAAGGGCAAAATATAGCAAATATGGGCCTTACAATGGGCACAATTTGAGTCCCGACCCCTAGGAACCACAGAAGCAAATCCTAAAGCCAAAATCTCAGCCAAAGACATTGAAATTTGAGAACAAGACTTTATTGAACGGTAAAGGTTTGGGGGCTGAGGGTATGAGGTGGCTCACTGGTTAAGAGCAGCACAGGTTGGCTCGTTCTTGTATGGTTCAATTCATAGCACCCACATGGGCAGGTTCCAGGGACTCCGAAGGCACTGATTGATAGGAGATCAACTCTGCTTAAACCAGCTGTACCCACCTAATGATAGGTAAACCTGGACATGTCTAAAGGTAAACCAGAAATCCCATCTATTAACCCATTTTAACCTACCCAGGCATGGTGCCCAAATTAGACTAAGTTGAATGAGCCCTTATTAGTGCATATATGTACAAGGCCACTATGAGCTCAGCTTCTGGGAGACCCACAGCTCCCTCATACACAGCTGGGACTTATTACCCCCAATCTAATTACAGTAAAGGCCCAGGCCTATTACAGTAATTTTAAAGGTACAGGGATCTGTGAGTAGTGCCCACAGGAGACACCCAAAAGTAGTAGCACTTTCTACGCATAATCCAGAAGTGTGCCCCACATTTGAGTCTCACCAAAATGAGCAAGTCGGGTTGATTGAAGTCCCGGATGCCTTCTTCCACACAGCAACACACAAAATGGAAGCACTTTCTACTTAAAAGCTTAGATAGGGCCTCCATTTTGAGCATGGCTATGGTGGTTTTTCCAAGATCCTCCATTCATGCCTGCAATTCAATCTCTCAATCTCATGAACACTTGCAGTTTAAATACAGTACCTCCTGTCAAATCCTTCCAGTCTCAGAAGGCTCAGTACTCTTTTCCCCTACCAACTCAACTTTCCCGGAGCTCACTTGTGGAAATCATAACCCACAGATGACACCCAAACGATGCAACACTTTCCACTTAAACCAGATCAGAAGAGCGCTCCTACATTTGAGTGCCACCAGGTGAGTAGCCACACAGCCCCCTAACTGCAGTTTTCTCCATCGGTAACACTGCAAACTTTGCGGCACTTCTTCCAAAAGAAACAAAGTGTCACACAGTTTGAGTATCACAGGTGGAAACACTTGCAAATAAGTTTCTAGCTTATAGCCAGGCATGCAGGTTGTAGAGTAGCCCAGGCTAAGTAGGAATACAGTTCAACTCACTGGAATCCTATAAACAAACCTGAAAAGACAAGGACAACGAAAATTCACTGTGGGTTGGGGATTTAGCTCAGCGGTTAAGGCCCTCGGTCCTCCGCTCCAGGAAAAACACTGCACCAGCCCTCATGGGAGGCTACCCTACTGAGAACATCCCCATTGAAGTGTGCATGGGTAGATAAATCACCATATCCACCCTGGTTGTCCAATTCTTTGTGCTCAGAGCCAGATTTAACGTGTACAAGGTACCAGAATGTCTGAACCACGTGGCTCCTGGAGGAAGAGGGCATCTGTCATGCCTTAACTGAATTACAGATAGCTGTGGCTACTGGGAATAGAAAAAGCCTGGAGCTGGTCAGGTGACAAAACCTGCAAACCTTTAACCCTTGCACCTGGCAGGTAGATTGCTACTCCAACCCCAATCCTATATAAAAAGAAATAACATGCACGTTTAAAAGTAGGCCTGTACCCAGACCAAAGACTTACTACCCATGGCCCTGTTAAAATAAAGGGCAATCATGACTTAAACTAGCCTCCTGTAGTAAAGGAATCCACCTCTGGCAGGCAGGTGAGTCCAGCGGGACACAGAGACTAACAAAATGGATGCACTTTCCCGCCAAGCCACGGAGAGGGCCTCCACTTTGATGGACCCTGTGTTCCAACTTCCAAGATCCGAGGTCAGCACCTCCCAGGCCTAGGCCGGCTTCCCAGCTCCTTTTTAATATGCGGAAGGCCTCTAGTCCCGCATGTGCCCAGCTGTTGACTCATGAAGCCCACCTGTGACATTTGCCCAGAAGTGCAATCCCATCAAGTGGTAACACATGAGTCATTAGAGCCTAGCTTTGCAGCAGTTCTCAATCGGTAACACTCAAAACCTGGCGGCACTTTTCTTCCAAAGAAAACCCAAAAGAGCCCCCAGTTTGAGTATCACAGGTTGGACGTCAAGGGTTAATGCGGGACACTTCATCTACAGCACACCCAAAGTCCTTATTATTTCAAAACTATTCGGTGTCTCTTATTTCACCCTAACTGGCTCTGTCGCTTTAGGATAGAAACCCTAAGCCTAGCTAACATGCACATGACTCTTGGGAGCCCAGGTAGCCCCCTCACGTGACAGATGGAGGGCCAGACGCAGATGCTTTCCCCATGCAGTGGCACACAAAGTGGAAGCACTTTCTAGCTCGGGCCCAAGAGAGGGCCTCCACTTTGATGGCTACTACACCGGCATTCAACAGCTCCAGGCCCCGACTGGGCGCCGGACTCCACAGGTCCCCTACAACCACCTCACTTACAGTTAACAGGATGTACCCACCCCGAAGCTTCCTTATACCCAGCCACTCATCCCTTGCCCCGAATCCCAACTTCCAACACAGTGCAGTCTACCCGGAACACGTGGTAGCAGGGCTGCTCGTGTCTAAAACTTGTTTCCGATCGCCGTTTTCTCAACCGGCAGGCCCTAAAACCTGGCGGCACTTTTTAAAGAAAAAAAAAGTGCCCCCATAGTTTGAGAACCGCAAGATGACAGACACGGTGGCAGCAAGAAAAAACATCGTCAGTCACTCCAGCCTGAGAAAACCTGGATGAAATCATGAACAGAGTTAGTATCAGATTCTAAGTTTGATCCAAGCCGACTGAGGCCTATTCAAGTTTCTACAATTAAAATCGACACTGCAGACTCTTGACCTGCCCAAGTGAATCCCAGCCTCCGTTTTGTCAAAACTACTACTCCCTCTCAAGTAGGTTTAAGTTTCTCCCAGTAAGAATGACCAGGCCGTACTTTCCCCAAAGGAAAGCCTAGTTTTTCTTTGTTGGCCAAGATCGGGTCTAACAGCCGCTGCCCTGGGATTAGTAAACCCGGCAGAAACGTGGAGGGTGGGCACGAGGAGTCCGTGGCAAGACCACTTAAAGGCCAATTTAAGGAAGGAAAGACGGCAACCAAGCCGTGGCGACCTTTAATCTGGAGGCGGAGGGGCAGGCAGATCTGAGTTAAAGGGCAGCCTAGCTAAAAAGTTAACAGGAAGATCTCTGGAAATCCTTCTCTTTTGGGCTCTCTGAAACCAGGTAGATTACACCCCAAAACTGAAGGAAAAAAGAAAAACCCGAAATAGAGATAACTACCTTTCCAATGAGGCGCAGCAAGCCGGAGGGGGCCATGAAGAGAGTCTCACGCAGCAGTCTCGAGGTGGAGAGTAGAAGACTCTGAGGTGGGGTAGGCTGTAGGTGCTTATATAGTCTGAAGGCTCATTGGCCCCCTGGACAGGGAGGCTCTGCTACCCCTCCCCCACCCGGGGAGAATCCTTACTCAACCCACCCTGCTTCCTCAGAGCTGAGTTTCCCTGGGGCAGAATGACCTTCACTGGGTTTTTTCCCGGGCTCCTCGAAGAGGAAATAGATTTGTTTGTTTGTTTTTAAACATCTAGAAGCTGGATATGGCCATGCCTTTAATTCTACAATTTTCTAGGCAGAGACTGGCAGATCATTGTTAGTTCAAGGCCAGCTTGGTCTACAATAGTGAGTTCCAGACTAGCCAGGGCTACATGGTGTAATTCAGCATTAAAATAATCATGAAATAAATAAGGAAGTAATACCACTACCTAGGAGGTTCAGTTTCCTTTCGTTTGGGTTTTTTTTTTTTTTTGAAATCCTGAGTTTCAAAAGTCCTTTCTCCCTCCTTTTTCCCTCACTCCCTCTCTCCCTAGTTTTTCTTGTTTGTGTGTGTGTGGGGGGGGGGCTGCTTTGCCAAACTGAATATGAAGGTCATGGTTTTCTTCTATCCTTAAATATCTTTAAATAGTTACACAGATTCAAATTAAGTCTCCAGGATTGTAGGACAAGGCTAAAGCTACGTAGCCATGTTACAGGCTTGGGTTTTAGGGTTTCTGTGACAGGGTCTCAGGTATGACAAGCTGGCCATAAACTCATTAAATAGCCAAGGATAATTTAGGACTCCTAAGTTTAAGTCTTTTTTTTTTTTTTTGGTGGAATTGGAAATTTTTTAAAATTTAATTTGTTTTTACCGTATTCACTTTACATCCTGCTCACTGCCCCCCCTGCGGGTTACCCCTCCCACAATCCTTCGCCCCTGCCTCCTCCCCTTCTCCTCTGGGGCCTCCCTGGGGACCCTCCCTCCCCCCCAGCACTTCAAGTCTCTGAGGGCTAGGTGCTTCCTCTCCCAGTGAGGCCTGACAAAAGTGCCCAGTTAGAAGATCGTATCCCATGTACAGCCAACAGCTTTTGGGAGAGCCTCTGTTCCAGTCGTTCAGGACCCACATGAAGACCAAGCTGCACATCTGCTGCATGTGATCCGGGAGGCCTAGGTCCAGCTTGTGTATGTTGGTGGGGACTCCTAAGTCTTTGTTTCCTATCTTCCAAGTGCTGGAATAGGCACACAATGTCCCAAACAGCAACAACAAGGAGGACATGGGTTTTACAGTCTAGAATACTGGATTCCTTATTTTCTTCTTCCTTTATTTCGAGACTAGGTCTTTCTAGGCTAGGCGAGGCTAGCCTTGGATCCTGTATGTAGCTAAGGATAACTGCTTCAGCCTGTCTTCGCTTTCCCAAGATGGCCTTGGCACCTCTATGCCTTTTTTATACTGTGTTGAGCATAACCAAGCAAAGCACTGGCTCCACCAACTTCATCTTAAGAACGTTATTACTTATTTATTTACTCACTCACATTTATTGTGAAGGGATCTTGCTGTGTAGCCCTGACTGGCCTGGAACTCACAGAGATCCATCTACCTCTCTCTGCCTTCCAAAACAAAGGCTTGCGCCACCAACCTGGCCTGCAGTGAGCATTTTAAAATTACATTTTCGTTATTTTGGGTGTGTGCTGGGGGAGGGGTGGAGGTTATCACAAGAAGGTGTAACGGAAGCAAAACAGGGGGCATCTGGGTGTCAGAGAATGACTTGTACCAGTGGGTTCTGTCTTAACCTCCTGGGGTTAACCTCCTGGGGTCCTGAGATTGCCTTTCCGGTCTCCCAGTTTGGCAGTACACATGTTTTTATTATCAATACAGCTCAAGGGCTCCACAAAGAAAGTTTTTTGAAAGTCCCTAGGGTTAAAAGTGTAGAATCATCTCTGAAGTCCTCCATGAGGCCTCCTTCGAGTTTACCTTTGACCCTCAGGCCTAGCAGGGAGCTCAGAAGTGGAGGGGCAAAGGTATGGCGCCACTCTGGCTCCTTTCACCTCTTTATCATTATCAGCTGCCTTCCAAGCAAGGTTCTGACCAAAACCTTTCCTCAGTGACTACAAAACAGGTGTTTGTCCGCAAAGGTTCTTGGGAGGAATTGAGTTAGGAGCAAAGTCAGCGTTTGGCTAAAGAGATTGCATTCAGCTATCATGACTTTGAGGCTAAGGATTGAAAAGTGTTTCTCCTGTATGTGCTAAACCCATCTATCTACCGGGTGGGGTCGCCTTTGCTATCTCGGCACTTAGGAGGTTTGGGCTGGAGGACCAGAATATCAGGGGCCAGGGTTGGGGATTTAGCTCAGTGGTTAGAGTGCTTGCCTAGGAAGCGCAAGGCCCTGGGTTCGGTCCCCAGCTCCGAAAAAAAAGAACCAAAAAAAAAAAAAAAAAAGAAAGAAAACCAGGGCCAATGTTGGCTATGCGTTGACTTTTTTTTTCTTTTTTTTTTTTTTTTCAGAGCTGGGGACCGAACCCAGGGCCTTGTGCTCGCTAGGCAAGCACTCTACCGCTGAGCTAAATCCCCAACCCCTTATGCGTTGACTTTTAAGACAGTCTGGGATATATGAAAATTAGCAAAAACATTGCTTTTGTCTGTCGTGCCCTTAACTTTCTGCTTCTGTTGCTTTTCTCTCATGCTTAGCTTCAGAGACCCCAGCAGACATATTGAGAAGGGCTTG
Organism: Rattus norvegicus; assembly: GCF_021556685.1. NCBI lineage: Eukaryota > Metazoa > Chordata > Mammalia > Rodentia > Muridae > Rattus > Rattus norvegicus. Next base: position 77,100,833 of record NC_141534.1, read on the forward strand.
TGCTGCAGCAAGGAAGTGAGGCATTGAACACTTGCTCCCCAGTCCTCTGGAGGCTCAAGTCGAAAGATGCATTTCATCTCCCCAAAGGGACTGCCAACCTGCTAACTACTTTGACTTCCTTCTTCACCCGGGGTCTGAATGGCACTGAGGCTTGCAGAATGATCATAGTCACAGAGTTGAGCTGCTTGGCCTCAAACTTGTGTAGTAGAGAAAAATCATCTGCTGTCCCTTCAGTTTCCTAACACACGCATTGCTGGTCTTTCTTCTTTATCGTACACTACATTATATGAAGTGACTATATTCATTTTCTGTTCCTATGTGGTTTGGGTGTTGAGGGTTTGTTCTATCTATCTATCTATCTATCTATCTATCTATCTATCTATCTATCTATCTAACTTAGGACACAGATTCTCTATTTAGGCGAAGCTGGATTCAAACTCAAGAGACTTGAATCTCTCTGTCTCCCAAGTGCTGTGATTAAAGGTTTAAACCAACATGTCTTGGTGGCTTATTTTTTCAGACCATGTAATTCTGTTTACCCCTGGCTAGCCTGGGACTCACTAGTATGGGGCCTCTTCATTTTATTTATTTGGGTTGGGGTGTCTGTGTGTGTGCCCATGGTAGGGTGCTCTAGTGGAGGTCAAAGAACAGCTTGCCTAAATTAATTTCTCCTTCTCCTTTGTAGTCCTGGGGATGGAAGCCAGGCGTAAGGGCAGGTGACATAAGGACCCAGGAAAGGAACACCACTGTACTTTTTTTCCTTGAAACTCTCTGGGCTGAACCGTAGGATTGCCATTTGCATGTCGGCGGTCCTGGCTGTCATGATAATGACCCGGTCCTCACTCCCTTCTCCACCCAGCCCTTGGCTTTGTTTACCGGCACTGATCATTAGAATAAGAATGTTTCCGTAAATTCCCAACAGGGTTTGAAATCCTTTTATGCACAAACTTAATTGGTGCAATCCCCTGGGCCTGACCTCATTCACCTTGGTGCGGCTGGTGGACGCCTTTAAGGCATTAAAAGATAAACTGCCGTTTTATCCCTATTTTCTTTGGCGAAAGGTATTATAAGGAAAAGTGGAGGGAAACATTCTTTCGGGGGCTGGCACACCTGGCCCAGTTTGCTTGGCCCGGCATCAGAATATAAGATTATTCTCAGGCTAAACTGCCTGCCTCTGAACCAAGCACTGTAGCACACGCCTCCTACCCTCCTCTTCCAGAGAGGCCCATTAGGCAGCCAAGGTTGGTCTGGCAATTCACTGTGTAGAACGATCTGGCCTTGAACTCACAGCTCTGGTTTCGGTATCAGCTTCCCAAGTGTTCAGAAGACAAGTACGAGCTATCTTAATTCCCATTACATGTAGACCCTGATATAGGATACCTGTCATGTTCTCATTTTTTAAACGTTGTCCTCCAAGGTACATATGTTCCCATTGCCTCAGCCCTGGCAGTGAGGGAGCCAGAACCTGGTGCAGGCTGTACAAAGCATCTAAATTCGGGTGGTACCTGTTTCACCTATAGTTTTGAGAACTTCATATTTAGTTTTAAACTCAGCAGAAATACACTCTCAGTAATAGTTGGCTGACAAGCAGTTAAAAAAAGGTAGCCTGGCACCGACAGTGTAGCATCCTCCATTTATAATCCCAACCCTCATGGAAAGGGAGGCAGGAGCCCTGCTTTGAGCTGAAGCCAGCCTGAACTTCAGAGTAAGTTCTACTCCAATCTAGGCTATCGGGAGACCTTGTCTCAAAAGAAAAAAAAAAAAAAAAAAAAAAAAGGAAAAAAAAAGAAAAAAAAAGGAACAGAGAACGAGTATAATAAAAATTGAGCTGGATAGCTGGATATAGCGATGATGATAGTGTGCTTACTTGGCATGGCTGAAGCCCTGGGTTTAATTCCCGGACTTGAAAAAGAAAAAAAAAAAAAAGAGAGAGAGACCATCTTTTTATTTTATTTTAAGAAGTTTTTGACACCGGAGAGCTCAGTTTCTGTGTAGTTGCTGGGAGCCGCGGCAAGACCACCACGTGTCTCTTTCTATTGTCTAAGGCGGCTCTTCGTTCTTCTTTTGGGATCGCGGAACTAAGTCTTTGTGATGGATACCTCGTGACCTAAGAAACCATTCACTAGCCAATTCTTTATTGAGTACCGGTCTGGTGGAAGCGAGCCAGGGGTTTGGAGGGTGAGGGGTGAGGTTGCTGAGCAAGCAGGATGTAGACTCATGTCAGTGTCTGTGTGGTGTGTTTGGAATTGAACCTAGGGAGGCTCTCACGTGACAAGTCCCAGCCCATGCTACACTCCTTCCCATAGGACTCGGTTTTCAAGCCTTATGTTAAATGTGATATACTGTTAGGTCAGTGTGGTTTGTTATTGAGAAATGATCCTGACTCTCCTTAAGCTTCACAAGGCAGGAGATGTAGCAGAGTTGATGGAGCACGTATTGACCCAGCATTCCTTCTTGGCTGGAGGGAAGATACGCAGGAGGCGGGGAGCGGGGTGGGCAGGAAGAATCTTGAAAGTGTTTGGAGGGTGGAAGCTGCAGAATTTGGAGTTCAAGGACGTCCTTTGCTCACAACTCTGTAAAAAAACCCCCAAAAAACAAAAAACAAAACAAAAAAACAAAACCAAGAAGGGATAATTGAATTGGTACATGCTTATAATCACAGCATTTGGGGAGGCAGAGGCCTGCAGGACTGCCACAAGTTAGAGAGTTAGAGGCTTTAGCATGATCTACATAATGATTTCAAGGCTAGCCTGTAATACAAAGTGAGATTCTGCCTTAAAAAAGCAAGCAAACAAACAAAAAAGAGGACAAACAAGTCTCCGAAGCAATACACACACACACACACACACACACACACACACACACACACACACACACACAGTAAAAAAGATGGAAATTGGAAAGAACTTAGAATAAAGACCAAAGTGGCCACACACAGAGTAAACACCGACACAGGGTTATTAATCCCAGGACTTGGGAGGCAGAGACAGGCAGATCTCTGTGGTTTGAGACCAGCCTGGTCTACAGAGACAGGACCACAGCTACACAAAGAAATCCTGTCTCGAGGAGAGAGGGAAAAGGCTATACTATTTTGGTAGGGAAAATGGATTGAATTTAACTGAGCAAAGCTACAAAATAAGGACTTTAGCCAAAAGAACCAAGGACTTGGGAGGATGGGGGTGTAGTGTGTGGAAAATTACTAGGCAGAGACACTAGGCTGGCCGGATTCTTGCTTAAACTGGCCCAGCAGGATTCTTGCAATGGTCAGGCAGGCTTTTCTATAGCACTTCAAAGACAGGAGACAGAGTGACTCTCAAAGACAGGAGACAGAGTGACTCCTGGCCATATCAGCGATCAGATACCTGGAATGGGAGGTAACTCAGCAGATTCTCTTGGCTAAGACTAAATTGGGCTGGTCAAAGATTGAAAGTCTTAGAGGAGAAGCCTGGGATTTATCTACTCAAAATACATATTTTTAGAAAGTTCCTCAAAAAAGGATGGGTGTGGCAATACCCACCTATAATCCCAGAAAAGACCACGTGGGTGGGAGGAAGAGTCCAATGCCATCTCCAGAAAGAGTTGGAAGTTAGCTTGGGATACTCGAGAGCCTGTCTCAAAAATAATAAAATTTATCTGCCTATAATCCCAGTGTGCAGGAGGCAGAAGGCCTTGTCTATATAGTGAGTTCTGGGCCAGCCAATGCTACGTTGTAAGATCTTGATTCACAAAAACAAAATCCAAAGTGAGATGACTGGACATGCCCAGAGAACATAAAAGATCCCTCCCTCACATGGCCAGCTTGGGCTGGAAAAAGAGCATAGACACAGCAGCAATGTTGTTTCCTTTTTATTGTTTTTTTTTTTTTTTCTCTTCCAGAGCTGAGGACCGAACCCAGGACCTCTACCACTGAGCTAAATCCCCAACCTGTTGTTTCCTTTTTAAAAAAGAATTTGTTTAGTTTTAGTTTCATGTGCATTAGCATTTGGCCGGCATGTATGTTTGTATGAGGGTGTTGGATCCCCTGGAACTAGAGCTACATATAGTTCTGAACTGCCATGTGGGTGCTGGGAACTGAACTCAAGACCTTCGGAAGAGTAGCCAGTGCTCAATGGCTGAGTCACCTTGGCAGCACCAGCAGTTCTTTAATATTTATTTCCGGAACTATAAAATGGACCTGCGGTGACAAGATAAAGACTGAGCTACCACAGTGCAGGGCCTGGTTCCTGCTTAGTTCAACAAGCCAAGTTTGGCCGCCAGTAGGCCAATTAGAGAGGCTTGTGTTAATGAAACTGAGAAAGAAGGTGCATTCAATGTGGCCACCCTGGGAAGGGAGACACGTGACAAGGTCCAGTGGATCCGCAAGCCCATCCCCACGTCCAACCTCCCAGGTCCTCACATAAGGCTGAGGTTTAAAAGGAAGACCAGAGATGTGACTAGCTGAGTAGCCATAGCTAATCAGTCAAAGGGGAATCCTCATTAGGGTGGTCGACATATTGACAGAACTGTGTGTAATCTTTTCCTGGGAGACATGTTCCTTTCTCTGACTGGCACCAGACTTCAGCCTTTTGTTTTTTTCACAGCATGAGATTCCTGAAGGAAATTCTAATGATTCCTAGGGGTCCAAGGGAAGGTCCCAAGTCTCTCTTTTTAATTATCTTCTCCCCCATCTGGACAGTTACAAATGACTCATGACTGTTCCCAGCACTTGGGAGGCTGAGGCAGGAGGATTACCACTAGTTCAAAGAGGCGATATTTAGAGTTTTAGGCCAGCTGGGACTATATATACATAATTAGATTGTCTCAAATCACAATAGGTTTAGGCATTGGTGGCACGCATGTTAAAAGTTAGCACTCAGTAGGAGCTGGCAGGCCAATCTCAAGGCCAGGCTAGTCTACAGAATGTGTTCTAAGCCAGCTAGGGCAGCACAGTTAAGAGTCTGTCTCATTACAAAGAATTAAAGACAGGGGTGGAGGGATGATTCAGGAGATGAAGAGCACTTGCTACTCTTGCAGAGAATCTGAGTATAGTTCCAAGAACATACCTTGTATATCTCACAACTGCCTGTGACTTCAGCTAGAGGAGAGCTGATGGCCTCCATGAGAACCCGCATACCCACTTAAAACCAAAGTAAACCCACAACAGGCTGGAGGGATGGCTCAGTGGTTGAGAGCACTGACTGCTCTTCCAGAGGTTCTGAGCTCAACTTCCAACAGCCACATGGTGGCTCACAGCCATCTGTAATGGGATCTGATGCCCTCTTCTGGTGTGTCTGAAAACAGCTACAGTGTCCTCATATAAATAAAATAAATTAAAAGAAAGTTGGGGGATGTTATTTAAAAAGCAAACAAATAGGGGTTGGGGATTTGGCTCAGTGGCAGAGCGCTTGCCTAGGAAGCGCAAGGCCCTGGGTTCGGTCCCCAGCTCTGGAAAAAAAGAACCAAAAAAAAAAAAAAAGAAAGAAAGAAAACAAATTAAAAAAAAAACAAACCCTCAACAACTAGAACAGAAAAAATTCCTTAGATATGGCTAGTAGAAGTAGACTTGCTTTCTAAGAATTCTTAATTATTTTGAGAAAGTCTTGTTCTATCTCAGGATAGCTTGTACCTCACCATCCTGGGCTTAAAGCCATTCCCCCGCTCCCAAATACTGTGATTTTCTGATTATAGTTTTGAACCACTCATTATCCCAGGTCTCTGTCCTTCCTTCCCTCCCTCCCTCCTTCTTCTCCCTCCTTCTTCTCAGTGTGGGGACAGAGCCCAGAGCCTTGACATATTAATACTATGCAGCTAGGTTCCTAGTCTCTTAGAAAGATTTATTTATTTATTTATTTATTTATTTATTCTCTATGAGTAGACTGTAGCTTCAGACAGTGTACTGAACTACCATGTGGTTACTGGGATTTGAACTCAGGACCTCTGGAAGAGCAGTCAGTGCTCTTTGCCACTGAACCGTCCAGTCCTAGTTTGTTTTCTTTCGAGACAGAGTCTTACTATGTGGGCCTGATTAGCCTTGAATTCTCTTATGCAGATCATGCTAGGCTCACAGGGATCAGCCTGCCACTGACTCTAGAATTCTGGGACCAAGGGCATGTTCTGCCACTTCCAGCTTTTTTTGTTGTTGTTTTTGGTTTTTGGAGAGGATTTCCTAGAGCCCAAAGTGGCTAGATAGCTGAAGGTGACTTTGACTTTGGACCACCTCCCCCTAATCCCCAGAATATAGACATAGCAGGTGTGTGCCTTCATGAAGGGTTTATGCAGAGCTGAGACCCTGACTTTGTGCATGATAGGGAAACCTGCTACAAGAGGGACCCTGCAGGCTTTCAAAGACCCTCTCCTAAAGACTCCCGTGGCTTGTCTTGTTAAATGTGGGGCATGGTCTAGTCTCCAGTCTGGCCAGGTTGGTTTTAGTGCCAAGCCAGTGGTTGCTGAGTGGCTCAAGTTGCAAACCAGAACTCAAGTTTACCATTAAAAATGTCCTCAGCCAGGCAAGGTGGCTTACACTTGTAATCTCCACTAGGCAGAAGAGGCAGGCAGATTGTCAGGAGTTCAAAGTCTGACTTGGCCATTTCTGAGGATGTCCAGGAGGTTGACCTGTGACTTCCACATCTCACGGACACATGGACAACCAATGTGTGTACGTGCAAAAACACACACACACACTTTTTAAAAAAGAACTAAAGAAAAAAATTGTAGGTACACAGGATATAAGGTTCTGTCCTATCCCCCTCTCCACCCCCAGAGATGCTAGCTGTTTAAAGGAATGAGCTATTCTAAACTGTTCTTTGTCATTAAAAATCTTTGGGGGACAGATGGCTCATTCTTTTCCACTCCTAAATAGTTGCGGGGCCTGAAAACATCACTTACAATGGGCAGATCTGGGAGAGAAAAGATAAGATTATTTATGGCTGCCAGAAGCAGCTCCCAGTTTACAGACTCAAGGAATAGCCTGAAGTAAAGCTCGGTTTCATCAATTTAAAGAAACCTTAAGGAAGCCATGGCCAGCAGCATGCTGGGAAAGGCTTCTCTTAGGGACCGGTCACATCCCCAATCCTTCCTTTGTGGCTACAGTTTTTTTGTTTTGTTTTGTTTTTTAAAGATGTGGTCTTTGGATGTAGTTCTGTCTGGCTTAGAAGTTGCTATGTAGCCCACTCTGGTCTTGAACTGCAGAGGCTACTGCCTCTGTTTGCAGAGTGCTGGGATTCCAGGTGGGAGTGACAATATCCCAGCTACTTTGGGGGACATGAATTTGAAATTGCCAGCTCATTAGGTAAACTCCATTGCTCAGAACACCAGAGCTGTGCTGCTTTCCCCCCACCACACTGGGAGGTTGCCCCATCAAGGGCAGAGCATTGTAACCGTTTGGACCCTGAGGAGGGGATTCTAAAGACACCTGTGCCCTTCCCTAGGGCTATCAGATTATTGAGACAATGGTTCTCAAGGAAAAGGAATTTCCACAGGAATCTCATGCTGGGCGAAGGGGAAAGGCTGGGGCCTGGTGTCAGCCAGAGGAGGGAACCTGTCTCCAAGAAGAGATTCCAAACTGCTCTGGTCACCTTGCTGGAGCCAAGTCAATGATAGGTTAGAGACAGTGGAGATCACACCTTTTGTAATATGGCTACTCTGCCTCTTTGGTTACCATACTTCAGACACGTAGCCAGTCTCACTTGTTTGGGGTTGCTGGACCCAGGGTCCGGCCTTAACAGATCAGTAAACAGCCTCCCGAATCATACACAGTTCTCCAGTGGTAGTTGAATGGATAGTTAAAAGGATGTTCAGAAGCAAGCAGCTTTGGGGACTATCAGGAAGCAGAATTAATTTGTCTTCCCATGATGTTCCAGTATGAAACACCCAGCCTGCTGAGCACCATACCTGTCTTAGTGAACAACGTGTATTTCCTTCCTTTTTGACTGAATAATTTTCTTCTTCGAGACAAGGTCTTACTAATAGCTCTGACTGGAATTCACTGTGTGGATCAGGCTGGCCCCAAACTCAAGCGACTCCTGCCTGTGTTCCACCATATCCGGGTCTTTTATTTATTATGTAAAGACACACCAGAAGAGGGCATCCGATCACAGATGGTGGCTGGATTTGAACTAAGGACTCTGAGAGAGCAGTGAGTGCTCTTAACCTCTGAGCCATCTCTCCATGATCATGAAACTGGAGTTACAGATATTTTGGGCCTGCCAAGTCAGTTCTCTGAACTGAACCTTGGTATCCTGTAAGAACAGCAAGTGTTAACAGTTGAGCTACTGCTCCTTTTTTTTTTTTTTTTTTAATACATGCATATGTGGGAGTCTGTGAACCTGTACGTGTGGGTGCCGCTCAGAGGCCAGAGGAGGGAGCGGGATCCCCCGGAACTGGCGTTACAGGCTGTTGTGAATAGCTGTGTGGATTCTGAGACTGGAACTCAGGTCCACTGCAAGACTAGCAATCACTGTTAATTGCTCTTATTTTTTGTGAGAACCGTACATGTAGATAGACACAAATAGCCCTGTCGGGGAAACTTGGGTTTGCATTCGTGAATTTTGCCCTACCCACGTTACACCGGAACTTCCACGCTCCACCACGCACAGCCCCATGACTGACAGATAGGGAAGAGTTGCGTAGTCGGATCCGCCCTGTCAGAGACTGCCTCGTTTTATTCTCCTCCCGGTGGTTACATGAAAAACTGTGTCTCCTTGCTCTCGTCTTCATTATGTTCCTGAACAGCTTGTAAGGTTAATTTTAGGGGTGCACGGCTACTTTCAGTGAATAATGAAGACCGGAAGAAGCGTCCTTAGATCTAAGACGAAGCGGAAGGTGACCGTGAAGCAGAAGATTAAGCGCCCCTGTCCCCATACACACTTTGAGAATTGACTCCAAACACTAGGGAAAAAGAAATAAAACTCTTTAAGGCATTCAATTCTGGTTAAACACCCAAAGAGAAACCCATTTTGAACAGAAATTCTCTGTTGCTTGTATAGATTTTAAGCTAATTGTAAACAGACATACATGTCATCTGTAAAAAGTTTTAGGCCCTAGTCCCCAAGTCACACTTTAAACAATCAAATATGTTTTGCCCAGACAGAAACTGCAATCTAGGCCCTTCCGGACAAATGGGAGATTTACATAGCAAAGGTATCTTGTCCTTACTTTGTTTTGTTTTGTTTTTGGAGACAAGAGTTTCTCTGTGTAGCTTTGACTGCCCTTGGGTGACCTTGAACTCATTTTTTTTTTTTTTTGGTTCTTTTTTTTCGGAGCTGGGGACCGAACCCAGGGCCTTGCGCTTCCTAGGTAAGCGCTCTACCACTGAGCTAAATCCCCAGCCCCTGACCTTGAACTCATAAATCCTGTTGCCTCTCCCTACCAAATCCTGGAATTAAAGGCGTGCACCCCACCACCCGGTTTACTTTTTTTCTTTCTTTTTTAATTTATTTATTCACTTTACATCCCAATCTCAGCGCCCCCCCCTTTCTTTTTCTTTTTCTTTTTCTTTTTTTTAAACGGGCTGATGTTCTTTGTTTAGGTGGCTGTTAACTGGGAACATCCTGCCTGACTAGTGAACTGATAAGAGGACAGGGCCATTCTGCCGGCCTGGCATAATTAAGTTCCTTTTGATATGGGAGCAGAGCCTAATAGGTCACCGTTTTGGTACACAAAGGGGGGAAAATAGGGCTTAGCAGGGTGTAATGACACGGGCTTTAGTTCCAGCCCTTGATAGGCAGAGACTGTGGGATACCTGAGTTTGAGGACAGCTTGGCTACAGAGTGAGTTCCAGGATAGCCAGGGATACAGGAAAAAACTCTTGAAGAAAGAAATGAAGGAGGGAAGGAAGAGAAAAACACATCCTTGGTAACGATAGACTAATCAAGAACCTTAGTTGTACTTTTACTCTAGTTTCTAGGAAGTCTGGTTAGGGCCTGGGTTAAGAGCACTGTCTGTTCTTCCAGAAGACCCAGGTTCAATTCCTAGTAACCACATGGCAGCTCACAACTGTCTGTAACTCTAGGTCCAGGAGATACGGCACCCTCGTAGAGATAAACTTGTAGAGAAAACACCAATGCAAGTAAAAATAAATCTTAGAAAAAAAAAGTCTTGTTAGTTCAGGATGCTACTTATCTTGCAGTCATATGTGATGTGAGGCTTCTCAGTAAATTCTACTTTTGTGTAAGTTAATATTACTAAGCAATTTTTTAAAAAAAGTATTTATTTACTTATTATACATAAGTACACTGTAGCTGTCTTCAGACACACCAGAAGAGGGCATCAGATCCCATTACAGATGGTTGTGAGCCACCATGTGGTTGCTGGGAATTGAACTCAGGACCTCTGGAAGAACAGTCATGCATTCTTAACCTCTGAGCCATCTCTCCAGCCTTGGCTGGTTTTCTTTAAATTCCTTTTTCCTCTGTGCGTGTGCGCATGTGTGTATTTATTTTTGGCAGGGTTTCACTGTATAGACCAGGCTGGCCTCGAACTCAGAGATCTACTCTCTGGCTCCTGACCTTAAATACATGTGCCACCACTCCTGGAAGTTTTTTTGTTTGGCTTTGCTTGTGCGACACAGGATTTCATACAATTTTGCCTGACTTCAGACTAGCTGTCTTGTCAAGTATGACCTCAAATTCTTGATCCTCTTGCTTTTTTGCCTGAATGCTGGGATAACAGGCATTTGCCACCATGCCTGCTGTATATAGTTTCTTTCCAACAAGGTCCTACTGTGTAGCACAGGCTGCCTTGGGACTTAAGAGTAATGTTCCTGCCTCAGTCTGTTAAGTGCTAGAATAACAGATACCAGTCACCAACCAGCTTTTGTGGTTTTGAGACAGAGCTTCTCCATGTAGAGGCTGTACCGAAATGGACATACAGAGCAGGAAGGAGGCCTTGAACTCACAGATAGCCTCTTGCTTTTGCTTCTCTAATACTGGCTTAAAGACGTGTATCTCCATGCCCAGCCCCAGTTATTTTTTAGATACAGAGTCTACCTTTTGGACTGGCCTCAAATTTTTCCTAATTTTTCTCTCTGGGTCCTCAGGACTCTGCTTCCCAAGGGCAGGAGTCACCTTGCAGACCAGACTCAACTACAGCACAAGTATTTTATTTCATTCTCTCAGTCTGGAGCCAGCCCTGCCCCCATCAAGCCCTGAAGTCGGGCGTCTTTTTAACTTTACTCTTCGGGTAAGAATCTGGAGAGCTAGGGGTTGGGGATTTAGCTCAGTAGGGGTTGGGGATTTAGCTCAGTGGTTGAGCGCTTGCCTAGGAAGCACAAGGCCCTGGGTTCGGTCCCCAGCTCCGAAAAAAAAGAACCAAAAAAAAAAAAAAAAAAAAAAAAGAATCTGGAGAGCTGGACTCACACAAAGGCTTTAGACTTAGTGGAATTTCAGCTGAATCTCCTGCTTCCTGCCAGATCTCAGCACTTCAGATTTCAGAGCTGATACTGGGAGGAGAACTGGGCTGGGTGGGCCCTAGGCAACTTTCTCTGCCACCAGATTGCGCAGGTTCAAGGAAGTAAAGAGGTGAGGTGTGAGGCCCTTGGCTCCATCGCCCGGTTCAGTCCAGTCTAAACTGACTCAGACCGTGTGGCCTTCTGCTTCTCCACCCGGCCAGAATTTCACACCTGCCTCTGCCCCAGGAGGTCCCCTCACAGTTTTCCGTCAGGAATGCTTTGCATGTGTTTGTGACTGGATCTCACTATGTAGGCCTGGCTGGCCTGGAACTCAGAGAAACACCCTGCTCCTAAATTCCAAGTGGTAGGAATAAAGTCAGACACCACCACATTTTGAAAAAGCACCCTGTGGTTGACACTGAGCTACTGTCCCAGTCCCCTCTCAGTCCTTGGGTGGGGTCTTTTCTCAATTGTTTTAACTTTGATTTAAATAAAAACTGGAATTACCGGCGGCGGGCTGCCAAGGCCACCTGCCATTTTCGTGCATTTGGGGCCTCCCAAACGTGACCTTTTCACTTGTAAAGTAAGTGCTTTAATAACAGAGCCATCTTCCCACACACAGTATCACTAGGTAGCCTTGACTGACCACTACCTCAAACATGTGCTTGCCCCCTAGGTGCTGAGATCGAAGAAAAGCCAAAACCAAAGTCTCTCTCTCCCCCTCCCTCCCCCTCTCTTCTTCCTCCTACTCCTCCTTTTCTTCCTCTTCCTTTTCCTCTTCCTCCTCCTCCTCTTCCTCCTCCTCCTCTTCCTCCTCCTCCTCTTCCTCCTCCTTTTTCAAAACGTCAGGGTTTCCTTGTGGAGCCTTGGCTGGCCTGGAATTTCTCTGTAGACTAGGCTGGCCTGGAATTTACAGAGATCCCAACTGTCTCTACCTCCTGAGTGCTGGGATTAAAGGTGTGTGCCACCACTGCAGGCCCTACACCTTCATTTTTAAAATTCAGGGTTTTATCATGCTTAGGCTACCCTCAATCAATAGCCCAGGTAGGCTTTGACGTTGCTAGCTTTCTTCCACACCACAGGTACCATTATTTGCAGCTCAACTAGGCTTCTCTAGCACAGATCTGGATTCCCAGGCCTTAGACAGCCCACATCCCTCCCTTCCCAGAGAGAGGGAAACCCATTTTCCCTTGGCTGCTGCTTTGTTATTGCAAGGACCACTGTCCACTACGTATCCACAAAGCTAACCAGCTTTTAAAAGAGAATGGCCGGGCTAGAAAGATGGCTCAGTGGTTAAGAGCATTGACTGCTCTTCTATAGGTTCTGAATTCAATTCCTAGCAGCCACATGGTGGCTCACGACCATCTGTAATGAGATCTGATGCCCCTTTCTGGTGTGTCTGAAGACAGGTACAGTGTACTTACATATAATAAATAAATAAATCTTAAAAAAAGTTTAAAATTCATAAAGCGCACAATAACCTCGCTGACTTTTTTTTTTTTTCTTTCGGAGCTGGGGACCGAACCCAGGGCCTTGCATTTGCTAGGCAAGTGCTCTACCGCTGAGCTAAATCCCCAACCCCCTCACTGACTTTTGTTCACAAGGGGTTTACTGTTCTCCATTTCTGACCAGCAACATAGGACCCTCTTGTAGGCGCAGAGTGCTGAAAACTGTTGATTAAAAAAGGCTTCCTTACACTTTCCTCCAACAGTGCAAGGTTAAATTGACCAAGGCCTTTTGGCAGATGGTGCAGTTTCTCAGTGCCCTCTTTCTCCTGACCAGTGTCCCTGCTAACCCACACGCCAAAATAGTAAGATGGCGAGAACCGCAGGCAGGAAAATTGGGAGTTCAAAGCCAGACATGCCTTCCTGCCAAACTTGAGGCTACTCTGAGGCCTTAAATCAAGGCACCCAACACACAGCCTCTTCAAAAAAAAAAAAAAAAAAAAAAAAAAAACTGCTGAGAGTAGTGACTTATGCCTGGAAACACTTACATGGAGAGCCAAGGCAGGGGGTTCACCATAACCAAAACCTGTGTGGCCAATACAATATAAGGGAACAACAACAACAACAACAACAACACAGCTAGAAAGAAAAGCAAGTGATAGGTTTGGAGAGATGGCTCAGTGATTAAGAGCACTGACTGTTCTCCCAGAGGTCCTGAGTTCAATTCCCAGTAACCACGTGGTGGCTCATAATCATCTGTAAAGGGATCTGATGCCCTCTTCTGGTCTGTCTGAAGACAGCTATGTACCCACATAAATAAAATCTTTAAAAAAAAAAAAAAAGTCTGTTAAAAAGAAAAGCAAGTTACAGAAAACACCACGGGGACTTCAGAGATGATTCAGTGGCTTAGGGCACTCAAACTTCTTCCAGAGGACCTGGGAGTCCTGGCAGCCACATGGAAGTTAACTAAACCCAGAACTCCATTTCCAGGAGTTCTGGTGCCCTGAAGGACCCCTGTGAACCATGGGTGCATTACTGCACGTGGACATGCAGACATAGAATCTCATACATATGAAAACTAAATAAGTCAAACTGGAATGGAGCACTGAATTTTAGGAGAGACTGTACACCCCAAAATGCTACAGCTTCACTGAGGCAAGGCTGAGGAACTTAGGGGGGACCCTCTTTTTGTATCAAAATACTTGCAATTCATATAGCTAGGAGGGGTCTTGACACCTAGTTTGATCCCTAGAAGTCACTCCAAATGATCCAAAGTTGTTATCTGACATCTGAAATGAAGGTCCCTTCCCAGACCTCCAGCTCTGATAAGCAGAACATACTGAAGACTTGTAGTTTTGTGAATACAGACAAGTCCAGAGCTGGAACACAGTGACTGCTTTTATTGGGTCCTAGGCTGATGCTTTTAAGGGGTGGCACTCAAGAGACAAGCACTTTCTCACTTTGGAAGCAGAAAGGGTACTTCCCACTTGAGGAGCACATCCTCCCATGGTTCTCTGGCCAAGTCTGGCCATGCCCATGTGCCTGAGTGAAGAATCCCGTACAGCAAGGAGAAAAGCTTTCAGAGGTGTTGAAAAGAGTCATTGTTATGTTTCAGATTGTGAAGTTCAAGCTCAGAGATGTTTTTCAGGGCCACAGAAACGCCCTGTGAGCTTGCAGTCAAAGGCTGAGCCAAGCTCCTTCCTCAGCACAGCTCCAGACAGCAGTGGAACAGAACCGAGCCGCCCAGTGGCTTGAATGTCCCAAGCACAGTGTTCCCAGAAAGCAGCACAACACAAGTTTATAAGACCCCACGTGCCATTTCTACAGAGGGAAGAACTGGGTCTAAGGAGAAAGGACCTCTTTGGGAGAACATTCTAGGGAGACACTGAGTCATAGGAGTACAATGCAGAGCCAGGCTTTCCTTGTGATCCAAAGACAAATAACTATTTTGAATAGCAAGTCAAGAATAAAAACATAGAGACTGGTGAGTTGGCTCTGCAGTTAAAAGCTGCTCTTCCAGAGGTTCTGAGTTCAATTCCCAAAAACCACGTGGTGGCTCATGAATGACATCTATAAAGGAATCTGATGCCCTCTTCTGACATGGTGGTGTACATGCAGATGAGCACTCATGAGGCATGAGGCAGGGGAGAGAGGAGAGAGGAGAGGGTCTCGAGAGGGGAGAGGGGAGAGGGGAGAGGGGAGAGGGGAGGGGAGGAGAGGGCAGAGGGGAGAGGGGAGGAGAGAGGGGAGAGGGGAGAGGGGAGAGGGGAGAGGGGAGAAAACAGACAGACAGAGCGCCTCTCTTGCAGGTTAAAATCCACTGCCTGCTTCAGTGCTTACAAGCATTTTGCTAAGAGAACACTGCAGCCCGGCTTAGGAAGCCTGGTTGGATCGCATGGCTTTTTGAGTGACCGCTGGCCCACCACTAGATTTCACTACTGAGTTCTGTCCTTAGGAGCCATGGCTTTGTTGGTCCTAGACCCTACACCAATTTGTGAGTTATCTCCTGACAGCTGTCTCCTACCTCAGTCTGTGTTACCGGAAATATCCTGAAGGGACGGCAGGGGGCGGACGTCTCCATGTTCCTGGAAGACTGCCTCAAATCAGGGGCACTCAGCTAGGACGGCCCTTCTGGGTCTTGACAATTGAAAGTGCTTCCAAGGCTGAGTGTCCCTGGCTGAGGTCTCCCAGGACTCCAGCTCCTGGAAATGCCGGGCACGTTTTTGTGAAGACTGAATCTAAAGAGCACAGATCTTTACCCACACTTCTGGGACAGAAGCTGGAACTCAGAGCTCCCTAAACGCTAGGCACCAATCAGGCACTAGCTTTTGTATTCATGTTTGTTAGGATATTAAGCCCACTGTGTGAGTTAATCCGGGTGACTTTCACCTCGTGGCCTTCCAGCCTCACTGCTGTACACAGTCAGCTACTATTCCTTACAGATCTAGCTGACATATCTTGGTACGATTTTGCTTCTCAAAATAGGACTTACAGAGTTTGTTGGTGGAAGACAGAATTCCTTTAATAAGATGAGTCTCAGTGAGCATAGGGCCCTTCTGAGGCTGTGTCCAGTTTTCCCTCAACCCCTAGACCTAAAACCTTTGTTTCTTTAGTTTTGTCTGTGAACTCAGAAACCCACAGATGGCATCAACCCACATACTTAAAAGAATAAAAGAGGGCTGGGGTGATAACTTAATGGTTAAGAGCACTGACTGCTCTTCCAGGGGTCCTGAGTTCAATTCCCAGCACCCACATGGTGGCTCACAACCATCTGCAATGAGATCTGATGCCTCTTCTGGTGTGTCTGAAGACAGCGATGGTGTACTCACATACATAAAATAAATACAGAGAGAGAGAGAGAGAGAGAGAGAGAGAGAGAGAGAGAGAGAGAGAGAGAGATTCATAATACACCCAAGTAGCCTCGTCTTTGTAGCTGAATTCCTGGGATCTCAGGCACGTGCTAGGTCCCTCCAGATCAATTACAGTTTTTCGATTGGCCAACCCACAAACTTATGGAGGGACTGTCTGTGTCTTTATCCATTATAATGAAGGTCTTTGACAGTCTCACCCTAAGGAATAAAGAACCACTGCATCATGGGGTAAGCACATTAGCAAAGCTAAAGTCAGCTGAGTATCACGGAAAACATTACACAGGGTCTAACGTAGCTCACACTGACGCTGGCCTCTTCTGGTGTTTTAGAGATTAATGCCCAGGGAACTGTACCTCATCCAAGAAATTTAGGGATAAGTCAATTCAATTCTCCCTATCACAGAGTTGGCTAAATAGCTCAGGGTATCATGGTGCCTCAGAGGGTAAAGGGGCTTTCAGCTTGGTGGGCTAACGACCTGACTTCAATCCCTAATAGCCGCATCCAGACAACCAATTTGGTATTGTCCTCTGACTTCTACATATAATGCACACACACACACACACACACACACACACACACACACACACACACAAACATACATGTGTAACATGAATTTTCACTTTTCTTAGAACCATGTAATGTACATAATTATATATATATATGTATATATATATATATGGTGGGCTCTGACATATACATATATATATACATACACACACACACACACACACATATATGTGTGTGTGTGTGTGTGTGTGTGTGTGTGTGTGTGCATAGTACACTGTAGCTATCTTCAAACATACCATAAGTGGGCATCAGATTCCGTTACAGAGGGTTGTGAGCCTCCATGTGGTTGAACTAAGGACCTCTGGAAGAGCAGAGTGAGTTTTCTTAACCACTGAGCCATCATCTCTCCAGCCTGAATTTACATTCTTAACTGTGCATGGTAGCTTGTGTTACCCATCACTTGAGATGGCAGGGACAGGAAAACCACTTCAAGTGTGAGGTCAGTCAAGTCTCCAGAATCAATGCATTCATCTACAAATATAATATCAGGCCCACTGGCACACAGACCTGTAGCTCAGCCCTTAAGAGGTGGGAACTCGTGAATCAGGTATTCAGGACTGGTTTTGGTTACACAGTGAATGACAATGAGTCAGATTATATGCCCTTGGGTCTCTCCCCAGCACAGGGGGAAAAAATAAAATCAAATACCTGAGGAGGAATTGGAGATTCGAGAAGAGTCCTCAAAACAAGGCTGAAGTCTGAAGGAAGCTTCCCATGGAAGCTACGAGCAGGGATGGGAAGAACATTCACCTTCACGGTTCTAGAGAGAAATCACAGCTTGAGGCAAACAGGAAGGATGTTATTCTGGGAGCTGTTTCTTTTTTTTTTTTTTCCTTCGGAGCTGGGGACTGAACCCAGGGCCTTGCACTTGCTAGGCAAGCACTCTACCACTAGGCCAAATCCCCAACCCCAAGAGCTGTTTCTTTTATAATACCTCCCGCCCATTCCCAGCTGTAACCCTTGAGTGACTGGACACTCATTCCACCCTCTAGCCTTGGGTGTCAGCCCCTTTCTCTGGATTTCATTTTCATGGGATTCCATGAGTTTCCTTAGCCCTTTGGCTTAAAAAATATACATTTATGAATGCTAAGTGTGCATTAGAAAGCATATGTAAATACTAGAAATTAAATGATACCTTCACTTCCCAGGATAACAGTCTCTTCTCCCATGGATATCAACAGAAAGCCAGGCAAGGTGGTGCACACCTTTAATACCAGTACTTGGGAGGCAGAGGTAGGTGGAGGTCTGAATCTGAGGCCACCCAGAGAAACCCTGTCTTGAAAACAAAACAAAAGAAAACAATAATAAAACAAAGCTATCAACACAGACTGGGGAATGTGAAGTAACATGGAGCCACAAAGTTCCAGTCTTGTGACTTCACAGGGCAAAAATGGCTGTGGAGAAAAACTACAAATAAATAATTAAACAGATGAATGAATGAATGAATGAATGAATGAATGAATATCTGAGGGTGGAAAGCATGGAAGACAATGGCTCCATGGTTGTTGTGCCTGCCAAACATCCACAAGGCATTGGACTTAAAATCCTATTTAAAAACCTAATGAACCGGGAGTAGTGGCTAAACTTGTAACCCCAGCACTGTAGAGGATCAAAGGTTCAAGGTCATCCTCAGATCCATAGTGAATTCAAGACCAGCCCCTTTCCCTGAAAAAAAAAAAAAAAAAGAAAGAAAAAAAAAAAGAAAGAAAAATAAAAAAGAAATGGAAGACAGAGGGAAAAAAAAGACCAAAGATGCAATATACATATTGCTTTTATTTCATAATATATTTTTATTATTTTACTTATTCATTTAAATCCTGCTCACTGCCCTATCCCAGTCACCCCTCCCACAATTCTTCCCTCATCCTCCTCCCCTTTTCCTCTGAGCAAGTTGGGGTCCCCTTGGTTATCCCCCCACCTTGGCTCATCAAATCTCTGTGAGGCTAGGCACAAGGCATGTATTTTTGTTTTGAGACAAGATGACCTTGAACTCCTGGTCCTTCTGCCTGCACTGCCCATATACTGAGATTACAGGGCAGTGTCATCAGATACTCAGGTTTATTTTCAGATAGTTCACTGTGTGGTCCCAGCTCACCTGGAATTCAGAGATAAACCTGCTTCTGCCTCAGCAGGTAAAGGCTGCCACTAGGTAGTATGGCCTTGTTTGTGTCTT
The DNA here is from genome assembly GCF_021556685.1 of Rattus norvegicus. Taxonomy (NCBI): domain Eukaryota; kingdom Metazoa; phylum Chordata; class Mammalia; order Rodentia; family Muridae; genus Rattus; species Rattus norvegicus. The sequence continues at coordinate 77,119,754 of NC_141534.1, forward strand.
TGAAACAGAGTCTTATAATGTAGTACTTCAATTACTCAGTTTTGAGAATATAGTCAGGATGTAAAGTAAACTATCACACCCTGAGCTGGATACAGGCATCCAGGGAAATCCTAAGTTAACGATCCGGTCTACTACTGCGAGCTTATTGCCTATCTCGTTCTGCCTCATTCCAAGGCTCTCTACTTTCCTGCACGCCCCGTTCCCAGAGACACAGCTTCTGCTCCAGAAAAAAACCTACTATAGAATGATAGGAATGAAATAAAACTGTTTTCAACCATGAGAAGTCCAGAAAACTGGTTTATCTGCAGCCCTGACCTTGGATCACTTCCTTCAATAGCTGGATTTCAACTTAAAACTGTCCTCTAGAATCAAGAATGTTTCATACTGCCTCCCTTTACCCGCCTGTCAGGTGGGACTTGGTTGCCAACTCATGGTTGCGTGACCCAGTTTCTGTTTTGTGAATCTCTGTACACACATGTCAACTCAAAACTCCTTTCTCAGGCACTTACATGGTTTGAGATTTACCGAGTAAAACACCCATTTGTATATTCCCCCAGCTTTTATTTTTGCCTTCTTTCCCTTTGCTTAGGTATTGTAGAACAGCCAAGGACAACTCAGTGTTAACTCCAACCCACTCACAGGCCTGTGCTGCAGGAGCTGCCGACCGGGGGTGGGCTGCAGTCTGGATGCTCCAGTCTTCAGTAGGGAACTGCTAGATAGGCACGGAGGACACGTGTGCACCTTCAGACAAGTCTTCTAACCGGTCACTGAACAGCAGTGAATTCAGGAGCCACCTGGTCCTTGGTCACAGCCTTTTCTCAGCAGCAGGCTACTCTTCATTTCTTCTAGGTCTCTGTAGATGTAGAGATCAGGCACACCCTCTGTGGGTGCTCATGGGAAATGATACCAAACATGCAGAGAACATCCTGAGCCAGTATCCAATCCGTCAGACCCCCTGAGTGAGTCCCCTTGTTGTGGCATGTGATGTCCACATAGCCTAGAGCAATGGCGGGCAGGTTGACAAGATACTTCAATGACGGCCTGGTGGTCAGCCCAGGGATCAGTCATCACTAGAAGCCATGGCTCCCTGAAGGATGTTTGCATCTACTTACTGAAGATCCCAGGTAGGAAGCAGCCAGCAGTTGGAGAGGCTCCAGTGGCAGCAGCAAACTTTTACACAACTCAAGGACCCAGTGTTCCTGAAGGAGACGCTGACACCAGCAAGGTTCTCTATGGCAACGATAGCTTAAACCCCTAGTAATAGCTTCTCCCAGGTCCTCTTCCGATTTATTATATAGATTATGTAGATTACTGTTCCTTCAGAGAGTTTGAGGTCACCCTGGTCTACATAGTTTGGACAGTCAGAAATACACGGTGAGAACCTGCCTCAAAATTAATTAAAATTCAGTCCCAGGGGCTGGGGATTTAGCTCAGTGGTAGAGCGCTTGAAAGACCCCAGCTTAGCAGCAGTAACGCCATTTTGCAAGGCTGTACTTAAGATGACTGGTTCAGGGAAAGGTTAGAACACTGAGTACACAGCAGCTGCCAAGCAGGATGTGTTTGGTTGAAGGCCTGGCAACAGGACGACTTCGGTTGAGCACCTGACAATGAAAAAAAGCCCCGGGAGAGGTCCCACACCCTGGTGGGGGGCCGAGTCAGCCGTTATGTTCCAGAAAGGTAGCTAAGAAACTTGCCCCCGGGCTGAACCCTTGGGGGGCCGAGTCAGTCCTTATGTTTCAGGAAGGTAGCTAGGAAACTTGCCCCCAGGCTGAACCCTTGCCACATTAGAATCCACCAATTATATCCCTGTAACCATGCATCTGCTTCTGTATGCTTGCTTCTGCTCCCCAAAATCCTATAAAAGCCCATCCTTGGTTCCGTGGGGGCGCCAGTCCCCCGAGTGACTGAAGCGCCCGCAGGTGCCTGTGCCTGTGTATCCCGACAATAAACCAAATCCTCTTGCTGATTACATCCTGTGGTGTCTCGGTCTGGTCTTTGGAGTTGGAGGGTCTCCATCCCGAGGGAAAGTTCTCCCTGAGAGCTTTTCATTTGGTGCATGGGCCGGGAAAGGAGATCCTCCACCCAGGGACCACCGACCACCCACTGGGAGGTAAGCCGGCCGGCGTCTGTCTGTCTGTCTGATTTTGTCTCGTTCTGCCTTATTCTGTCTGTTCTGTGAGCGCTCAGCCAGGTCTGTTCTGTGAGCGCTCAGCCAGGTCTGTTCTGTGAGCGCTCAGCCAGGTCTGTTCTGTGAGCGCTCAGCCAGGTTCTGTGAGCGCTCAGCCAGGTCTGTTCTGTGAGCGCTCAGCCAGGTTGTTTGGAATTTGGGCGGGACGAAGAAGGAGCTGACGAGCTCGGACTTCTCGCCCCGCAGCCCTGGAAGACGTTCCAAGGGTGTTGGGGCCCGACTTTTCGGGGCCCAATCTGGGAGAGGAGAAAGATCCGGACTAACGGCACTCTGTCTGTATTTTTGGCTTTCAGAGGGCCCCGGACCTTTGCCACCTCCATCTGACTTTTTGCTTTCAGTTTGGTACCAAAGCCGTGCAGCACGCCTGTCTGTTGTTTGTTTGACTGTTGGTGTTGTTTGTTTTCTCTGTGTTCTAATCTTCCTTAGAACTAACATGGGACAGTCCCTAACAACGCCCCTAAGTCTCACTCTTGATCATTAGAAAGACGTCCACGACCGGGCACACAACCAGTCCGTCGAGGTTAAAAAAAAAAAAAGGAAAAGGGCAGACTCTCTACACATCCGAGTGGCCCACTTTCGGAGCGGGATGGCCAGTGAATGGCACATTTAATAAGATCATTATTTTACAGGTTAAAGATCGGGTCGTCCACGGACATCCTGACCAGGTTTCTTATATTATCACTTGAGAGAGTCTCGCCTTAACCCCCCCCCCCCCCCCGGGCGGAACCCTTCGTGGACCCAAATTGGCCTCCCCTCAACCCCCAGTCTGTCCCCTCTGCCCCGCCCGGTCCGCCGGCCACGTCTTCCTCTCTCTACCTTTGTGAAATCAGAGCCTTCTAAGAAACCTGTCCTCCCGGCAGACCCAAACTCCCCTCTCATAGATCTTCTCTCTGACAGGCCCGGCTAAAACAGAGGAGGCAGAGCCGCCGGCCAGATCAGTTGCCGGGCCACAGTCTGATAAGGGTTTCTCCCCTGTCGCAGGGAGATTGCGCAATAAGCGCGAGGTGATGCCAGATTCAACCTCCCAGGCTTTCCCACTTAGACAGGGAACCGGTGGCCAGACCCAATACTGGCCGTTTTCAGCAGCTGACATTTACAATTGGAAACAACACAACCCTTCTTTCTCCAAAGATCCGGTGGCACTCACCGACCTAATAGAATCTGTTTTACTTACCCACCAGCCTACTTGGGATGACTGCCAACAGCTCTTACAGGCCCTCTTAACCTCAGAAAAAAAAAAACAAGGAGTGTTCCTAGAGGCTAGAAAGCATGTTCTGGGAGATGATGGGCATCCCACCCAGCTGCCTGAAGACCAAACTGGGATTTTAATACAGCTGAAGGTAAGGGACACCTACGCCTTTATCGCCAGTTGCTTCTAGCGGGTCTCCGAGGGGCTATACGACGCCCTACTAATTTGGCTCAGGTAAAACAGGTATTACAGGAAGCAGGGGAAAACTCCCTCCACCTTTCTAGAGAGACTTAAGGAGGCCTACCGTATGTACACTCCCTATGACCCAGATGACCCAGGACAAATGACGAGTGTCTCTATGTCCTTCATCTGGCAGGCTGCTCCAGATATCAGGACTAAGTTACAGAGGTTAGAAAATTTGCAGGGCTATACATTACAGGATTTACTTAAAGAAGCTAAAAAGATTTTTAATAAGAGAGAGATAAAAAAAGAAACAAAGAATTGAGTCGAATCTTGGCCGCCGTAGTTCAGGGCCAAAAAAGGAAGGGAGATAGGGGGGAGCTCGAAAGGGGCTGAAGCTGGATAAAGCTCAATGTGGCTATTACAAAGAGAAAGGGCACTGGGCCAGAGAGTGCCCCAAGAAGCCTGGCGGACCCCGAAAGCCTCGACCACGAACCTCCCTCTTGGCTCTAGATAAAGATTAGGGAGGTCAGGGCCAGGAGCCCCCCCCCTGAGCCCAGGGTAACGCTTAAGTTGGGGGGCAGCCGGTTACTTTCCTGGTAGACACAGGAGCCCAGCATTCAGTCCTCACTCAAGCTTCAGGACAACTCAGCGACCGGACGGCCTGGGTACAAAGAGCTACTGGTGAGAAACAATACCGATGGACTACGGACCGCCGGGTTCAGCTGGCTACTGGTAAGGTGACCCATTCCTTCTTACATGTTCCGGACTGCCCGTACCCTCTGCTGGGCCGTGACCTGCTCACCAAACTAAATTCATTTTGAGGAAGGAGGGGCCCAAATAACTGGCCCCCACGGAACTCCCCTTCAAGTTCTAACCCTACAACTAGAGGATGAATATAGACTATATGAACCGGGACAGGACAAGCCACAATCCCTAGAAATAGACACTTGGGTCACGAATTTTCCACTGGCTTGGGCAGAGACTGGTGGGATGGGGTTGGCGCTCCAACAGCCCCCCTTAATTATACAGTTAAAGGCCACTACAACTCCAGTCTCCATAAAACAATACCCCCTGTCACATGAAGCTTATCAAGGTATAAGGCCTCACATTACGAGGCTTCTAGATCAAGGCATCCTAATCCCCTGCCGGTCGCCTTAGAATACGCCTCTTCTGCCTGTAAGAAACCTGGCACTGGAGATTATAGGCCAGTACAAGACTTGAGAAAGGTCAACAAGAGGATAGAAGATATTCATCTGACTGTTCCAAACCCTTACAATTTGCTCAGTAACTGTTCATCGATGAGAAACAGGGGTATGCTAAAGGGTCCTAACACAAAGGTTGGGACCCTGGAAACGCCCTGTGGCCTACCTGTCTAAGAAATTGGACCCTGTGGCCTCCGGCTGGCCACCGTGCCTAAGGATGGTGGCTGCTATTGCTGTCCTGATCAAGGACACTGGAAAATTGACTTTGGGACAGCCACTCACCATCCTAACACCCCACGCAGTGGAGGCCTTGGTAAAGCAGCCCCCAGACCGCTGGCTCTCTAATTCTCACACCAAGCCTTGTTACTGGATGCAGAACAGGTTCAGTTTGGGCCCGTAGTCGCCCTCAATCCTGCCACCTTGCTTCCTCTACCAGAGGAGACAAAACAACATGACTGCCTACAAATCCTCACAGAAGTACATGGAACCAGGCCGGACCTATCGGACCAGCCTCTTCAGAATGCTGACCACACATGGTACACGGATGACAACAGCTTCTTGGCAGAGGGAGAGCGAAAGGCTGGAGCTGCGGTCACTACGGAGGACAAAGTGATTTGGGCGAAAGCCCTGCCTGCTGGTACCTCCGCACAACGGGCTGAACTCATCGCCTTGACTCAGGCCCTCAAGATGACAAAAGGTAAGAGGCTAAATATATATACAGACAGCCGTTATGCCTTTGCCACGGCACACATCCACGGGGAGATCTACCGGAGGCGGGGGCTGCTCACATCTGAGGGTAAAGATAAGGCTAAAATTCTGGCCCTCTTAGAAGCCCTATTCTTGCCCAAAAGACTGAGTATTATACATTGTCCAGGACACCAAAAAGGACACAACCCAGAGGCACGAAGAAACCGGCTGGCCGATGCCACGGCGAGAGAAGCGGCCATGAGCAAACAAATCTTGCCCTTAAATAGCCCAGACCAACCCACGCCCCCACCAGTGGGACAAACCAGTTGGGTTTATGCCCATGAGGACATAGAGCTCCTAAAAAAAAAAAAATGGGGGCCATCTACCACCCTCAACTAAAACAGTGGGTCTACAAAGGACTTTTGAATTGATCTCCTTTTTACATAAGAAGATAAAAACCTTACTAGATCGAGAAGAGATAAATCTGTGTTTTTTTTTAATTGGGACAAAGCGATACAAAAGGTGACTGAGAGTTACAAAGCGTGCGCTCAGGTTAACCTGAGAAGGACCATGATTGGACAAGGAGTTCGTCCTAGGGGACACCGTCCCGACATCCATTGGGAAATTGATTTTACTAAAATTAAACCAGGTATATATGGATACAAGTATCTCCTAGTGTTTATAGACACCTTCTCAGGATGGGTCAAAGCCTTCCCCACGAAGCACGAGACTACAAAAATGGTCACCAAGAAGCTCCTCGAGGAAATCTTTCCCAGGTATGACATGCCTCAAGCGTTGGGGTCAGACAACGGGCCCGCTTTCGTCTCCCAAGTAAGTCAGTTGGTGGCCAAATTGTTAGAGATTGATTAGAAATTACATTGTGCCTATAGACCCCAGAGTTCAGGTCAGGTAGAACACATAAATAGAACAATTAAGGAGACTTTATCCAAACTTGCGCTTACAACTGGCTCAAAGGATTGGGTGGCCCTCCTTCCCCTAGTTCTATATCGGGCCCGGAATACCCCGGGCCCCCATGGTCTAACTCCTTTTGAAATAATATATGGAACACCACCCCCATTTGTCCATTTCTTTGATTCAAACATTGCTGATTTTGCTGACAGCCCTTCTCTGAGGGCCCATTTACAGGCCCTACAGATTGTACAGAGAGACGTCTGGAGACCTTTGGCCGCTGCTTACCAGGACAAGCTTGAGCATCCGGTGGTGCCACACCCGTTCCAGATTGGAGACACCGTGTGGGTACACAGACACCAGACCAAGAATCTCGAGCCACGGTGGAAAGGACCCTACACCGTCCTCCTGACTACCCCGACCGCCCTAAAGGTAGACGGAGTCGAGGCTTAGATCCACGCACCACACGTCAAGGCAGTCCGGTCTGAGGAATTGACTAATCACAACACTACACCCCAGACATGGAGAGTTCAGCGCACTCCAAACCCCTTAAAGTTAAAACTCCTACGTGGCTCCTCCTAGCCCTTTTGTGGCCTAGAGTCAGTGGGGAAATAAGCCCCCACCAGACAGAAATTTCTTGACCAAGTCGAGTGAAAGATTTCACTCAAAGTTAACAAAAAAATGGGGGAATGAAAGACCCCAGCTTAGCAGCAGTAACGCCATTTTGCAAGGCTGTACTTAAGATGACTGGTTCAGGGAAAGGTTAGAACACTGAGTACACAGCAGCTGCCAAGCAGGATGTGTTTGGTTGAAGGCCTGGCAACAGGACGACTTCGGTTGAGCACCTGACAATGAAAAAAAGCCCCGGGAGAGGTCCCACACCCTGGTGGGGGGCCGAGTCAGCCGTTATGTTCCAGAAAGGTAGCTAAGAAACTTGCCCCCGGGCTGAACCCTTGGGGGGCCGAGTCAGTCCTTATGTTTCAGGAAGGTAGCTAGGAAACTTGCCCCCAGGCTGAACCCTTGCCACATTAGAATCCACCAATTATATCCCTGTAACCATGCATCTGCTTCTGTATGCTTGCTTCTGCTCCCCAAAATCCTATAAAAGCCCATCCTTGGTTCCGTGGGGGCGCCAGTCCCCCGAGTGACTGAAGCGCCCGCAGGTGCCTGTGCCTGTGTATCCTGACAATAAACCAAATCCTCTTGCTGATTACATCCTGTGGTGTCTCGGTCTGGTCTTTGGAGTTGGAGGGTCTCCATCCCGAGGGAAAGTTCTCCCTGAGAGCTTTTCACGCTTACCTAGGAAGCGCAAGGCCCTGGGTTCGGTCCCCAGCTCCGAAAAAAAAAGAACCAAAAAAAAAAAAAAAAAAAAAAAATTCAGTCCCAGATACTCTCAACCTTCCAGTAATCAAAAAGCTAAAAATGTCGCCAGGCAGCATCTGAAGCCCAGGCAGAGGTTTTCCCATTTCCTTGGAACCTGCCCACCAGATGTTTCTATTGATTTTTGTTTGTTTCATTGGTTGGTTGGTTGGTTAGTTGTTTTTAATTTTTATTTTAAACATCATTTGTTCTGTAACTTAACTAAACCCTCTTGCAGTTGCTTCTGAGTTGAACGTGTCTTCTGTGCCGTCCTGAATCTGGGTGTGAATTTGGAAGCCATGGTCACTCACGTTTGGCTCAAGAATAAGCTCTTACCCAGAGGGGTGGCATGCATTTGGGAGGCCGATACAGGTGGTTCTCTGTGAGTTTGAGGCCTCCTGGTCTACATTACGAGTTCCAGACCAGCCAGGGATTCATAGTGGGTGAAACTCTGTTTCAAAAATAAAGGAAAAACTCTTGTTATTTAAGATGGAATCTTGAACTCAGAGAAGCTGCCTGCCTGGGCCAAGAATAACCACTTATTCCCTGTGAGGTGAGAGCTGTATTTCGTTCTAATACTCTTTTCTTTCCTTCTTTATTTTTTTTTTTTTGTTGTCCTTGTTGTTTTGTTTTTTGAAACAGGGTTTATCTGTGCAACCTTGGCTGCCCTGGAACTCCCTCTGAAGACCAGTCTTGGCCTTGATCTCAGATATCTCCCAGCTTCTGGGAATAAAAGTGGGTACCATCACCACCACTCATTCAAACACTCCTTTTTTCACAATGACAACATATTTTAATTATAGTTCTGCTAGGGAGCATTTGGAGGGAAGGTTAGTCAGAGGGGAGGGAGGGCCATCTAGCTGGGGGTATCTGCTCCAGCTGCCTGAGTTCAAGGCTAGCTGTGGTCACTTGGGGGGTGTGGTATTGGTTTGACTGTGTGGTGGTGTGCCAGGGCCCCAGTCGTTGACCAGGTGCTGTACCTGCTCGTAGCACACTTTCCAGTGGTGCTGGTGTAGGCACAGCCGCACCACATGTAGTCCACATTGTGTCCTATCTTTTTGCAGTTGAGGTTCCAGGGGAGGTTGTCATGTGTCATTAATTTTTTTTCCATGCGCAAGTTGTAGCAGGTTAGCATGCCAGTACCCTGGGCAAGGTGCATAGCCTCAGGGAGCTTGGTGCTCACAGGTCTCTGATACAAGGAAACCAAGGGTTGGTTCAGTTTCACTACTGCCTCCAGGTTTCTTTTCAACAAAGGACCGACCCTTGATGAGGCCCTGCATGATGTACATCTCTTGACTGAATTTAGTGTATTGGTGGTGAATTTCATGGTCTCTCTCTCTGTCTGTCTGTCTGTCTCTGTCTCCCTCTGTCTGTCTCTCTCTGTCTCTGTCTCCCCCCCCCCCCACCCCCCGTTCACATCCAAGTTTATTAGGTCATGGCTCAGGCTAGAACATTTCTGCCTGTAGCTTCATTCCGGAGCCGGCAGAGCCTGTGCCACCACACTGCAGCACGATGATGTTGCGCTCTGTCAGCATATCATCATTCATGGGGTCCACCATGTCCTTCCAGATCAGTTTCTCGACACACTCCAGGGTGACCATGACCCCAGAAGGCTGTAGCACTGCACACTGTGTGACATTCCTCAGACTGTCTCGGGTCACTGCACAAACGTAGAACGTAGCGCTTACTGAGTGTGATGAGCACCACGTGGTCCACAGAGTCATCTAGCTATGCGAAGCACAGTGATGTCAGGTCCGATATGCCCAGTGGCTTCCCAGACATCAGGCAGGTCACGGTGCCGGACGGCTTTTCCAGCTTGGTGGCCTTTGCCTCATGCGTTCCAGAAGGGAATCCAGAGGGAATCCAGAAGCTGGGTAGTGCTTTGTTCTTGTCCTGGGCCCTGGCTGTTCACCATCTGTGTTGGGCAAGGTGGCAGGCTTGGGCATGAAGGGGTTGAGGGGCTGGCTCACGATGGTTGCCTCCTTCTCCAGGAAGCCTCGTACTTGGTCCTGTGCTGCAGCTCGCTGAAGCTTTTTCTGCTTTTCTCTCCGGGCTCCTCGCTGCTTCTCATAGGCCTTCATCTGCCGAGAAATCCCTTTCTTCTGGTGTAGAATGTACTCCAGGATTGCCTTCCTTTCATACAGGTAGCTATCTGGGGTGACCACAGGGTCATGGCAGGGCTGCAGAGAGAGAAACAGCAGCAGTCAAGTCCTTCACAGCATCCTGGCTCAGTCGAATGTTCTGGGTCCAATAGCCTGAGGCCGCTGTGTTGCTGGCCATGCCTCATCATCCTCAAAAACGACTATCCGATCTGTCGTTGCTTTAACTGTGTCCCGAACTGGAAGAGAGTACTTGATAGTTTCTCTCTTTAGCCCTAAAGTCATGGCCATTCTTTCCTGGAGACTGGGGAGCACAGGGGTTCTGTTCTGGACCACTGTCCTCTCCTTCAGCAACACTCCAGCGGTAACCATCCTTTGGAGCCTAGCCAGGCAGGCGTGAGACCTTCAACTCCAAGGTCTTACATATCTTCTGTGCTAGCCAGGTGCAAACACAGCCTCTTATCTGCTGTTGTTGATTTTGAATGTCTACTTTGTTCTTTGCCACCTCTGCTAAGGTCTCAAACAGTTTTAAATAGAAATAAATTTTGTCCTGGGTATAATGGCTGTCTCTGGAAGAGGGATGAGCCAAAGGTAGAAGTTTTAAAAAGCCTAATCTAATTTGGCTCTTAATCTGTAACAACCTAATTCTCTATAGTCATGCAATTCTGCTCAGTCTACAAGGTGGAGACCTTGTAGAATCTTCAACAAGGCCAGATTTTGCAGATTACTTTCTTGCCCTTGTCTTATCAAGTCTCTCCCACTACCTCCCTCTTCCTAGATACTCAGGATTGCTTGGGAAACACACTTCTTTCTTTAGTTAAATTTAATTTGTTAAATGCTAATAATCTTAAGAAGATTATTTTACATGTGAAAGAGCCAGAGTTGGGCTCAATCTAAGGCCAGTGGGGAAATCCCACCACAAACCTCAGAGCACAAGGGCCCATCCCTTCCAGGAAGAAAAAAAGAGTTGGTTTAGTTCTTAGAACAGCTGCAAGCCAAACTGTCACACAAAGCTACCTGTGACTCCCAACTAACCCCCCTTGGAAAGGCTTGAAAGGGCCACTGAGTCCATCTGAAAGTTGTTTAGCTCCACCAAATACACATAATACCCTGCCTAGTTACCATTGGGCAAATTCTGCCCCAATTGTTTGCTGGGTATATAACTCCCTGTTAAGAGTCTGCTTTGGGTTCTTTTTCCCTTGAAGTGAGATGACCCCAACATGTTGGAATGATTAAACTCCTCTTGCTTTTGCATCAATCACCACCTCTGCGAGTCTCATTTCAGGAGGTTCAATTTGAGCCTCACACATGTGTGGGTGTTTTGTCTTCATTTTACTTCTGGGTAGTATATGCATGAGTGCGTGGAGAACATGAGAGGATTTTGAATCCTATGGAACAGGAGTCATGGATGTTGTGAGCTACCATGTCTGTGCTGAGTTCTTGGTAAGAGCAGCAAGTATTCTTCATCACTGAGCCAACTCTCTAACCCTTAATTTTAATTCTTTTTATTATTGTGTGCATATGTGGAGGTCAGAGGAAAACTTTGTAGGATATTCTCCTTCTACCTTTGTATGAGTTCAGGGAATCGAATTCAGGTTATTAGGCTTGTCCTGAAAGCATCTTTACCCACTCAACCACGTCACCAACTTTTTACCACTTCTTTCCTTTTTTTACATTTAAAAATATTTGTTGTGCACAAATCATGTGCCACAGTTCTCTCCACTTTGTGGGTTCTGGATACTGAATTCAAGACATGAGCCTTGACAATAAAAGTCTTTACTCACTGAGACATATCCTCCGGCCCCCCTTTCTCCTCTTGAAACAGGTGTCATGTAGCTCAGGCTGCAATTCAACTACATGGCACAGAACAATTGCACTTCCGTGTTGTCTGCCTCGACCACTGAAATGCAAGAATTATAGGGATGGGCCACCAGTCAGCTCTTTCTGAATATCTTATGACAAGACCATCTCATTGGGTTTAAGAGTCTGCTTAGGGAGTCTCCTTTCAAGAGGAGAAAGGCAGACTGTGATAAGGGTTTTGATTATTGTGGGTATGGTACAGGGATTGAATTCAGGCCCTCAAAAATGCTAAACAAGGGCTCTGCCACCTTAGTCTTGCTTGAACTGCTGATCCTCCTGCCTCTGAGTGCTAGGATTATAGGTGTACATCATCATAGCCTGCCTATAGAGATTTCTGTTCTTAAAAGGGCCAGATGTGGTCATACATACCTATAATCTCAGCATTTTGGAGATAAGAGTTCAAAGCCAGCCAGGGCTATTTGGTGAACTGGAGCCCATCCAGGGCTATGTATTAAAAGAAAATAGAAACCATTATTTAGCCAAGGAAATAGGCAAAATAGAACCTCTTGGTGGGTCATTCTTTTTTTTTGCCCCCCCATCATTCTTTTTACACTCAAATATGAGGGTCCTTTGATATCATCAGCTTAATCTAGGCATGTTAAAAGTTTTAAAGGCCTTCTGCTCTTCTGAAGTAAAGTCTTCATTTACATGATCGAAGGGTCATTAACTTCATCAATAGTTCCTCTAAAACTTAAGCCTTATCAAAGCAGTGCATGGTGGCACAGGACTTTAATCTGAACACTCAGGAGGTGGAGGCCAGCCTGGCCTACATAGTGAGTTCCAGGATAGCAAGGACTTTGTAGAGAAACCCTGCTTCAAAAACCAAACCAAACCAAAATGAAACAAACAAACAAAATAAAACAAAACAACACACAACAAAAGCCTTATTAGGGTATGTTGACTATAAATTGTAATTCCAGAACTCCAGAGGCTATCCTTTAGCTTTTAGAGGAATGGATGTGCTTGGGCAGAAAGCAGAACATGGTGAATAGGAGCCCTTGAGAAGGCTCAGTGGATAAAAGGCATTTGCCTCCCAAGCCTGATGCCTTGAGTTCAATGCCTGAGATCTAACTCCTTTTAGAAGTTGTCTTTTGACATGCATACATAGGCCATTTTAGGCATACCATTTTAGGTGTTTCCATATGTGTGAGTGCACACTGTGCACACATACACACATTAGACACAGAAGATGTTAAAGAGAATTGCCAAATGAACTGGAAATTCTACCCCACTTCTGTACGGACAGCCAAAAGAATTGAAAGCTGGGACAGCTCCGTGTCCTAAGCCTATAATCCCAACATTTAGAAGGCCAAAAGTTTAAGGCCATTTGAGTCTATAGGTAACTCAGGGCCAGCCTGAGCTACATAAGGCCCATTAAACTTTCTGCCAAAACTCAAACAAATGGCCAAATAAGTGACTGAATAAACAAACAAACCAAATGTAGAAAAGTCAGGTGTGGTGACACATAGCTATAATGCCACCATTCTGATACATGGCAAGTCTGAAGCCAGTCTGGGATTATGCATATACAAAGAACCCTTCTGCTAAGGACTTAGCAGGTAGAAGTGTTTCCCCAAGTCTGATATCTGAGTTCCACCCCCAAGACCCCCAGAAGTTGTTCTTTAATTTCCACATACTCTCACCACACTGCCCCCCCCCCCCACCCTAAATACACATAATAAATAATTAATTTAAAAAAGCCAGGCCTTTAATCCCAGCCTTGGGAGGTAGAGGCAGGCATTTATCTGCCAGTGAGAGGTCAGCCTTGGTCTGCATAGCAAGTTTTAGACCAGCTAGGATTACATACTGAGACTGCATCAGAAAAGGAAAAAAATATTCTAGAGCTGGGGTGCATGGTGTTGTGATGAAGTAGACACTTCGGAAGCCTGCTCACATGTTGAGTTTAAGCCAATAGAAAGACTTTATTATCCGACTGGTGACTACACTGAATGTTCAGGATCCTAGGGTATCACTGAGCCTTTCTTAGGGTGATCAAGGTACACACAGATTCTGGTGACTTTGCCGGCTTCAAGCCAGAAAACACAGACCAGCCCATCCCTGCCACAGATGGGATGACTCAGATTATCTGCTCCTGTGAGATACACATAGATTCTGGTGACTTTGCTTACCCAAACTGGCCCAAAGTCCTAGCAACCCCATTGGAACTGGGGCCAGTAAAGCTGGAGCATCCTCAAATTCCCTCCTTAGTTACTGCGGCAACTGGTCAGCTCATGCTGGAACCAGAGTCTGAAAGGCTGAAGTGTTTTTCTAGACTTTCTCTGGTTACACACACGTTCTTTAAGCCTTCCTGTCACTTGCAGGCAGGAACCAAACCGAAAGCAGAACACAAAGAAGCTAGGTAGAGGAAACACAGAGAACCATGGTACCTTGCTCAAGCTGTCTCTCCTCTGAATCACCACTCTCCTGTGAGTCCCCCATACGAGGCGAGATTCCCAGCCAATGCACCAAATGTGAGGTCCGAATTTAGCCTCCTGCGGGACTTCTTGAATGAGACTCATGGAGTCTGTGATCAATGCAAAAGCAAGAGGAGTTTAATCATTCCAACATGTCGGGGCCATCTCATTTCAAGGGGAGATGACCCTGAGCAAACAATTGGGGCAGAATTAAAACAATTGGGGCAGAATTTGCACATGGTAGCTAGAACAGGGTACTATGTGCATTTGGTGGAGTGAAAAAACTTTCAGATGGACTTGAAGGACCTTAGGGGCTTTCGCCAGCCTTACACGCACCGCCTCACGTCAAGATTAGGCCAAGTATAAGTTTCCTACCTCGGGTCAAGGCTAGGCCAAATTCCATTCTCCATCCACAGTTTCCTGGGAGGAGCAGGGACATTCTTGAAGAACTGCAGAATTTACTGACTAATAGCAAATTACTGACTGACCCTTTGGTCCCAGGTAGAGTTTGAATGCATGTCATATGCTTGCTGGCCAATAGATTCAAAGGTCAATATGCTTAGCCAATAAGTTTAAATTTTAACCTTGATGATGTAACCTGTATCCCTAAAAGCTATAAAAACTGCTTGTTATAACCATTTGGAGTCACCTTCTAGTTACTTGCCACGAGGGACTGATTGAGGGTCGACCGGGATGCACTGGAAAAATAAACCTCTTGCTTGCATTGAACTCTGTTCTTGAAAGAGCCAGAGTTGGGGTCAAACTAAAGCCAGTGGGAAAATTCCACCACAAACCTCCAAGCACAAAGACCCTTCCCTTCCAGGGAGGATAGGGCTAGTTTAGTTCTCGGAGCAACTGCAAGCCAAACTGTCAAACAAAGTCACCTGTGACTCCCAACCAACCCCACCTTGACTCCCAACTGTCCCCCACCTTGGAAAGTTCAAAATGGTCCACTGACCACGAGTCAGTCTGACGGGTCACTTCACCCCATCAGTAGTACTCTGCCTAGTTACCATTGTTTGAATTTTGCCCCAATTGTTTGCAAGGTATATAACTCCTTGTTAGAATCTGATCAGGGTTGTCTCCCCTTGAAGTGGGAGGACCCCAACATGCCAGAATTAAACTCCTCTTGCTTTTTTCATTGATCACCACCTCCATCAGTCTCATTCAAGAGGTCCTGAAAGAGGTTCAATTTGAACCTCACAGTATCTCACTTGGGGGATCTCCTGCTAGTTAAGACTCACTTTGAGGTTTATAGACTCAGTGTACTGTTCAGAACTTTTAGTTGGGAGTCAGGTAGCTTTGTGTGACAGTTTGGCTTGCAGTTGTTCCAGGAACTAAACCAGCTTTTTTTCTTCCTGGAAGGGAGGGGTCCTTGTGCTCAGAGGTTTGTGGTGGGAATTTTCTCATTGGCCCTAGGTTGGCTCTTCCAAGTTTTAGCTCTTCCAAGACCCATCCCATGGGCAATAAGCAATCCCTGACATTATTGATACTCTTGTGCTTTCAGACAAGAACCTAGCATGACTGTTCTCTGAGAGGCTCCACCCAGCAGCTGACTGAAACAGATACCGATATCCACATGTTAACATTGGATGGAACGTGGGAACTTTTATGGAAAATTGGAGGAAGGATTGAAGGTCTTGAAGGGGATCGGAATTCCACAGGAAGATCAACGAAGTCTACTAACCTGACCCCTTGGGGTCTCTCAAGAGTCTGAGCCATCGACCAAAGAGCATACATCGGAACCAGGTTCCCGGCACATAGGGACTGACAAACATGGTATGTATTCCCTTAAAAGTGGATATTAGCTATAAAGTAAAGGATAACCATGTGGCCATCTACAGAGCTAAAGAAGCTAAGTAACAAGGCGGGGTCAAGGGGGGACTTGTGAATCTTACTGAGAAGGGAGAATAGACATCCTGGATGGATGGTGGGAGTAGGGGAGACATGGGGTTAGGGATGGGCATGGGAACAGGAGGGACCAGGTGGAGGGAAGATGGAGGGAAAGACAACTGGAATTGGAGGTGGGGTGGGGAGTCATCTCTGGTGTAAGCTAGAAACCCCGAGCAATGGAAACTCCCAGGAATCTCTGACGGTGATTCTAGCTAAGACTTCTAGCAATGGGAGATATGGAGCCCAATTGACCATCTCTTGTAACCAGGCAAGACTTCCAGTGGAGGGATTGGTACACCAACTCAGTCACAAAATCTTAGACCTACCATTTGTCCTGCCTAGAAGATGTGCAGGGGTAAAGATAGAGCAGAAATTGAGGGCATGGCTAACCAATGAACAGTCCACCTTGAGAACTACACACACACACACACACACACACACACACACACACACACACACACAGAGAGAGAGAGAGAGAGAGAGAGAGAGAGATCACCCCTGACACTGTTAATGATATTCTGCTATGTTTGAGATGAGAGCCTTCCATAACTCTTATCAGAGAGGCTTTACCCAGCATTGATGGAAATAGATTAGAGACCCATAGCCAAATATTAGGCAGAGTTTGGGGACTCCTATGGAAGATGGAGAGAAGGACTGCAGGAGCCAGAGGGTTCAAGGTCACAAGAAAACATACAGAATCAAATACCTGGGGCCTACAGGGGCCCACAGAGACTGAACTGACAACCATGGAGCCTGCATGAAACTGACCTAGGCTCTTTGCACATATTTAACAGTCATGCAGCTTGATCTCCATGTGGAACACCTAACAGCAGAAGCAGGGGCCTTCTTTCCAGTTGTTGCCTGCCTTTGGGATCCTTTCTCACTATTGGGATGCTTAATCCAGCTTCAATAGGAGAAGAAGAGCCTAGTCTTACTGAACTTGATATGCCACGGCTGGTTGATATCCATGGGACTCCTCTTTTCTGAGGAGGAGTGAGTGAGGGGTGAGTGTGAGGAAGGAATGGGAAGAGGGAGGGGATGCAAAGTAAATAAATAATTAAAAAAAGTAAGAGTCAGGCAGTGGTGGCACGGCACAAGCCTTTAATCCTAGCACTTGAGAGGGAGTGGCAGGATAATCTCTGTGAGGTCAAGGCCAGCCTCAGCTACAGAGCAAGCTCCAGGACAGCCAGAATAACCCTACCTCTACCCCCTCCCAAAAAAGCAAAAGCCTGGGAGCTGGATAAAAAACAAAAACTAAACAAAACCTTTAACAACAACCAAAAAAAAAGTTATTTTTTTTTAAAAAAGACTATCTTCACTTAGATTGTGTATTGGAGGCCAGCCTGGGCTATATGAGATGGCACCCAAAACAAACACATAAACACATTCAGACACACACACACACACACACACACACACACACACACACACACACACATACACACACACACACACACACACGTGTATGAACAAAGGGAGGGTGTTTGGTCATGTTTAAGTCTTTTTTGTTTTTTTGGGTAATAGCTTAATTTTTATAGCTTTATGTTAATGTTATGATTTTTTTGTTTGTCTGCATTTATGTCTGTGTATGACATGCATAAAGTGCCTTGGGGGTGGAGGTGCAGAAGAAGTTATTAACTTCTCTCCAACTGGAGAATGATCGTGAGCTACCATATGGAGTTTGGAACTGAATCCTGATTCTTTAATGACAGAGCCATCTTTCCAGTCTCTCAGGTCTGTTTCTAATATACTCCAAATACTTTCTTTTCTGGGTGTGGAGGCACAAACATTTAATTTAATCTCAGCATTTAGAGGGGAGAGGTAGATATATTTTTATAAATTCAAGGTCATCATGGTCTACATAGCGAGTTCCAGGCTAGCCAAGGTCACATAGTGAGACCCTGTCTAGAAAAAATAACACACACACACACACACACACACACACACACACACACCCCACACAAAATTATCTTAGGTTTTCTTTCTCTCTTTTTTAAAAGATTTATTTATTTACTTATTTATTTCTTGCGAGTACACTGTTGCTGTCTTCGGGCAGACCAGAAGAGGACATTGGATCCCCATACAGATGGTTGTGAGCCACCATGTGGTTGCTGGGAATTGAACTCAGGACCTCTGGAAGAGCAGTCAGTGCTCTTAACCACTGAGCCATCTTTCCAGCCCCTATTTTAGGTTTTCTATTGTTAAGAAACATCATGGCCAAGAAGCAAGTTGGGGAGGAGGAAAGGGTTTATTCTACTTACATTTCCACAATGCTATTTATCACCAAATGAAGCCAGGACAGGAACTCCACAGGACAGGAACCTGGAGGCAGGAGCTGACGCAGGAGTCATTGCGGAGTTTTTCTTACTGGCTTGCTTCCCATGGCTTGCTCAGTCTGCTTTTTTATAGAACCCAGGACCACCAGCTCAGGGATGGCACCACCCACAATGGATCACTAATTGAGAAACTGCCTTACAGCTGGATATCATGGAGGCATTTCCTCAGCTGAAGCGCCTTTCTCTCTGATGATTCTAGCTTGTGAGTCAAGTTGATACACAAAACCAGCCAGTGCACTACCTAAATACTTTCTTTTTTGTTTCTTGGGTGTTTTGTTCTTAGACAGGGCCTGTAGTCCTGAATGGTCTGAAACTTACTATGTAAACCAAAGCCTGGCTTTGATTTTACAGCAATCATTGGCTTCTGTCTCCCAAGTGCTAGGATTATACCTGGTTATAAAATTAACTTTTTGTTTTGTTTTTGTTTTTGACATAGGGTCTTAACTATGTAACCTTGGCTGGCCTTAAGCTTGTTCGGTAGACCTAGCTGGATTAGAATTTGCAGAGATCAGTCTGCCTCTGCCTCCAGAGTGCGGGGATTAAAGGCATGTACCAATACTTCTTGGTTTGCTTTTGCGTTATTTATTTATTTAAAAAGATTTATTTATTTAAATACTGTTAATACTGTTACTGTCTTCAGACACACCAGAAGAGGGCACCAGATCTCATTACAGATGGTTGTGAGCCACCATGTGGTTGCTAGGAATTGAACTCAGGACCTCTGGAAGAGCAGTCAGTTTTCTTAGCCGCTGAGCCACCTCTCCAGCCCTTTGGTTTTTTATTTACATTTATTTTGTAAGTGTGGGTGCACATGCTGTAGCACATGGGTGTAGAGGTCAGAGGACAACTGTAGGAGTCTGCTCTCTTCATGTAGATCCCAGGGAATGAACTCAGGTCTTTGGGCTTGGTGACAGGTGCCTTTAACTCACCCACCCAGCCATTTAGCTGGTTCCCAAATTTATGGTTATAGCTTGGTTGCTTCTATCAACATCATAGAGACATGTCAACTGACTGAATCAGTCCCTCCATGGTTACTGGCTTCTGCCTGAAAGAACTTTTTCTCATTAATTCTCACTACTGTGGTGATTATCTTAATCCACTTGTGGTGTTAGAAATTGAACCCTGGGTCTCTTAGATGATAGCCAATGGCTCCATAAGCCCCTACCTTAGCTTTGGCTGCCCTGGAGCTTGAAACATAAAATACCTGTCTACACCTGGATGTTTATTGTTGTTTGTTTTTAAATAAAGTCTCTAGTGCATCATTAGGAAACTGACAAAGATGATAGTGGTTTTTCTTCTTCTTTTTTTATTTTATTGGATTTTTTTTTATTTTACATTCCAAATGTTCCCTTTCCCAGTTTCCTGGACATAAGACCCATATCCCATCTCCCTTCCCTTCCTCTATAAGGGTGTCCCCCTCCCCATTCACCCCCCCTTCTGACCCCTTCCCCGTTCTCCTACACTGGGGATCCAACTTTGGCAGGACCAAGGGCTTCTCCTTCCATTGGTGCCCAACAAGGCCATGTTCTGCTACCTATGCAGCTAGAGCCATGGGTCAGTCCATGTATAATCTCTGGGTAGTGGTTTAGTCCCTCGGAGCTCTGGTTGGTTGGCATTGTTGTTATATGGGGTTGTGAGCCCCTTCAGCTCTTTTGATCCTTTATCTAATCCCTCCAATGGGGGTCCCATTCTCAGTTCACTGGTTTGCTGCTAGCATTTGCCTCTGTATTTGACATGCTCTAGCTGTGTCTCTCAGGAGACAGCTATATCCAGTTCCTGTCAGCATGCACTTCTTAGCTTCATCAATCTTATCTAGTTTTGGTGGGGTGTCTGTATATATATGGTCTACATGTCGGGCAGGCATTGAAAGGCCATTCTTTAAGTCTCTACTCCAAACTTTGCCTCCATATCCCATCCTGTGAATATTTTTGTTCCACCTTTTAAGAAGGAGTGAAGAATCGCACTTTGGTCATCCTTCTAATAGAGCTTCATGTGGTCTGTGGATTGTATCTTGGGTAATTCGAGATTTTGGACTAATATCCACTTATCAGTGAGTGCATACCATATGTGATTGGGTTTCCTCACTCAGGATGATATTTTCCAGTTCCATCCATTTGCCTATAAATTTCATAAAGTCATTGTTTTTGATAGCTGAGTAATAGTCCATTGTGTAGATGTACCACATTTTCTGTATCCATTCCTCTGTTGAAGAGCATCTGGGTTCTTTCCAGCTTCTGGCTATTATAAATAAGGCTGGGGGCTGGGGATTTAGCTCAGTGGTAGAGCGCTTACCTAGGAAGCACAAGGCCCTGGGTTCGGTCCCCAGCTCCGAAAAAAAGAACCAAAAATAAATAAATAAATAAATAAATAAATAAATAAATAAATAAATAAGGCTGCTATGAACATAGTGGAGCACGTGTCTTTGTTATATGTTGGAACATCTTTTGAGTATATGCCCAGGAGAGGTATAGCTGGTTCCTCAGTTAGTTCAGTGTCCAATTTTCTGAGGAACCTCCAGACTGATTTCCAGAATGGTTATACCAGTCTGCAATCCCACCAACAATGGAGGAGTGTTCCTCTTTCTCTACATCCTGGCCAGCATCTGTTGTCACCTGAGTTTTTGATCTTAGTCATTGTGACTGGTATGAGATGGAATCTCAGGGTTGTTTTGATTTGCATTTCCCTTATGACCAAAGTTGTTGAATATTTCTTTAGGTATTTCTCAGCCATTCAACATTCCTCAGCTGAAAATTCTTTGTTTAGCTCTGTACCGCAGTTTTTTTTCTCCATCTTTATTAACTTGGGTATTTCTTATTTTCTTTTTTTTTTCCTATTCTTTTTTTCGGAGCTGGGGACCAAAGCCAGGGCCTTGCGCTTGCTAGGCAAGCGCTCTACCACTGAGCTAAATCCCCAACCCCCTATTTCTTATTTTCATTTCAATTGTTATTCCCTTTCCCAGTTTCCAGGCAAACAGCCCCCTAATCCCTCCCGCTCCCCTTCTTTTTTTTTTTTTTGGTTCTTTTTTTCGGAGCTGGGGACCGAACCCAGGGCCTTGAGCTTCCTAGGTAAGTGCTCTACCACTGAGCTAAATCCCCAGCCCCTCCCGCTCCCCTTCTATATGGGTATTGCCCTCCCCATCCTCCCCCCATTACCACCCTCCCCCCAACAATCCCATTCACTGGGGGTTCAGTCTTGGCAGAATCAAGGGCTTCCCTTTCCACTGGTGATCTTACTAGGCTATTCATTGCTACCTATGCACTTGGAGCTCAGGGTCAGTCCATGTATAGTCTTTGGGTAGTGGCTTAGTCCCTGGAGGCTCTGATTGGTTCGCATTGTTGTTCATATGGTGTCAAGCCCCTTCAAGATCTTCCAGTCCTTTCTCTGGTTCCTTCAACTGGGGTCCCATTCTTAGTTCAGTGGTTTGCTGCTGGCATTCGCCTATGTATTTGCCATATTCTGGAGATCTACAGGAGAGATCTCAGGAGAGATCTACATCCAGTTCCTGTCAGCCTGCACTTCTTTGCTTCATCCATCTTATCTAGTTTGGTGGCTGTATATGTATGGGCCACATGTGGGGCAGGCTCTGAATGGGTGTTCCTTCTGTCTCTGTTCTAAACTTTGCCTCCCTATTCCCTCCCAAGGGTATTCTTGTTCCCCTTTTAAAGAAGGAGTGAAGTATTCGCATTCTGGTCATCCTTCTTGAGTTTCATGTGTTCTATGCATCTAGGGTATTCGAGCATTTGGGCTAATGTCCACTTATCAATGAGTGCATACCATGTGTGTTTTTCTGTGATTGGGTTACCAGTTCCATCCATTTGCCTATAAATTTCATAAAGTCATTGTTTTTGATAGCTGAGTAATAGTCCATTGTGTAGATGTACCACATTTTCTGTATCCATTCCTCTGTTGAAGGGCATCTGGGTTCTTTCCAGCTTCTGGCTATTATAAATAAGGCTGCGATGAACATAGTGGAGCATGTGTCTTTGTTATATATTGGGGCATCTTTTGGGTATATGCCCAAGAGAGGTGTAGCTGGGTCCTCAGGTAGTGCAATGTCCAATTTTCTGAGGAACCTCCAGATTTCCAGAGTGGCAGTACCAGAGTGGTGGGACCAGTCTGCAATCCCACCAACAATGGAGGAGTGTTCCTCTTTCTCCACATCCTGGCCAGCATCTGCTGTCACCTGAGTTTTTTATCTTAGCCATTCTGACTGGTGTGAGGTGGAATCTCAGGGTTGTTTTGATTTGCATTTCCCTGATGAGTAAGGATGTTGAACATCTCTTTAGGTGCTTTTCGGCCATTCGATATTCCTCAGCTGAGGATTCTTTGTTTAGCTCTGTACCCCATTTTTTTCTTTTTTTTAAAAAAAGATTTTATTTATTTTATATATAACGAGCACACTGTCACTGTCTTCAGACACACCAGAAGAGGGCATCAGATCTCATTACATATGGTTGTGAGCCACCATGTGGTTGCTGGGATTTGAACTCATGACCTCTGGAAGAGCAGTCAGTGCTCTTAACCACTGAGCTATCTCTCCAGCCCTGTACCCCATTTTTTAATAGGATTATTTGGCTCTCTGGAGTCTAACTTCTTGAGGTTCTTTTTTTTTTTTTTTTTGGTATATTTTGGATATTAGCCCTCTATCAGATGTAGGATTGGTAAAGATCTTTTCCCAGTCTGTTGATTGACATTTTTTCCTAATGACAGTTTCCTTTGCCTGACAGAAGCTTTGCAGTTTTATGAGATCCCATTTGTCAATTCTTGATCTTAGAGCATAAGCCATTGGTGTTCTGTTCAGGAAATTTTCTCCAGTACCCATGTCTTGGAGATTCTTACCCACTTTTTCTTCTATTAGTTTGAGTTTATCTGGTTTGATGTGGAGGTCCTTGATCCACTTGGACTTAAACTTTGTACAGGGTGATAAGCATGGATCGATCTGCATTCTTCTACATGCTGACCTCCAGTTGAACCAGCACCATTTGTTGAAAATGCTATCTTTTTTCTGTTGGATGGTTTTTAGCTCCTTTGTCAAAGATCAAGTGTGTGGGTTCATTTCCAGGTCTTCAATTCTATTCCACTGATCTACTTGACTCTCTCTGTTCCAATACCATACAGTTTTTTTTTTTAAATCACTATTGCTCTGTAATACTGCTTGAGGTCAGGGATATTGATTCCCCAAGAAATTCTTTTATTGTTGAGTATAGCTTTTGATATCCTGGGTTTTTTGTTATTCCAAATGAATTTGCAAATTGCTCTTTCTAACTCTATGAAGAATTGAGGTGGAATTTTGAGGGGTTGCATTGAATGTGTAGATTGCTTTTGGCAAAATGGCAATTTTTACTATATTAATCCTGCCAATCCATGAGCATGGGAGATCTTTCCATCTTCTGAGGTCTTCTTCAATTTCTTTCTTCAGAGGCTTGAAGTTATTATCACACTGATCTTTCACTTGCTTGGTTAGAGTCATATGAGGCATTTTATGTTATTTCGTACTATTGTGAAGGGTGTCATTTACCTAATTTCTTTCTGAGCCTGTTTATAATTTGAGTAGAGGAAGGCTACTGATTTATTTGAGTTAATTTTATACCCAGCACTTTGCTGAAGTTGTTTATTAGGCTTAGTAGTTCACTGGTAGATCTTTTGGGGTCACTTATGTATACTACCATATCATTTGTAAATAGTGATGTTCTGACTTCTCCTTTCCCAATTTGTATCCCATGGACCTCCTTTTGTTGTCTGATTGCTCTGGCTAAGACTTTGAGTAGTACATTGAATAAGTAGGGAGAGAGTGGGCAGCCTTGTCTAATCCCTGATTTTAGTGGGATTGCTTCAAATTTCTCTCCATTTAGTTTAATGTTAGCTACTGGTTTGCTGTATATGGCTTTTACTATGTTCAGATATGGTCCTTGAATTCCTGATCTTTCCAGGACTTTTATCATGAAGGGGTGTTGAATTTTGTCAAATGCTTTCTCAGCATCCAATGAAATAATCATGTGTGTTTTTCCTTTGAGTTTGTTTATATAGTGGATTATGTTGATGGATTTCTGTGTATTGAACCATCCCTGCATCCCTGGGATGAAGCCTACTTGATCATGATAGATGATTGTTTTGATATGTTCTTGGATTCAGTTTGCAAGAATTTTATTGAGTATTTTTGCATTTATATTCATAAGGGAAATTGGTCTGTAGTTCTCTTTTGTGTTGGGTCTTTGTGTGCTTTAGGTATAAATGTAATTATGGCTTCATAGAAGAAATTTGTTAGTGCTCTGTCTTTCTATTTTGTCAATTAGTTTGGACAGTATTGGTATGAAGTCTTCTATGAAGGTCCAATAGAATTCTGCACTAAACCCATCTGGTCCTGGGATCTTTTTGGTTGGGAGACTTTTAATAACTGCTTCTATTTCTTTAGCAATTATGGGACTGTTTAGATGGTTTATCTGTTGATGATTTAGCTTTGGTACCTGATATTTGTCTAGAAAATTGTCCATTTCCTCCAGATTTTCCAGTTTTGTTGAATATAGGCTTTTTTTTTTTAAAGATTTATTTATTTTATTTTGTATATGAGTACACTGTAGCTGTCTTCAGACACACCAGAAGAGGGCATCGGATCCCATTACAGATGGTTGTGAGCCACCATGTGGTTGCTGGGATTTGAACTCAGGTCCTCTGGAAGAGCAGTCGGTGGTCTTAACCACTGAGCCATCTCTCCAGCCCGAATATAGGCTTTTGTAGTAGGATATGATGATTTTTGGAATTTCCTCAGATTCTGTTTTTATGTCTCCCTGTTCATTTCTGATTTTGTTAATTTGGATACATTCTATGTTCCCTCTGGTTAGTCTGGCTAAGGGTTTATCTGTCTTACTGATTTTCTCAAAGAACCAGCTCCTGGTTTTGTTGATTCTTCGTATAGTCCTTTTTGTTTTTACTTGGTTGATTTCAGCCCTGAGTTTGATTATTTTCTGCCTTCTACTCCTCTTGTGTATATTTGCTTATTTTTATTCTAGAGATTTCAGGTGTGCTGTCAAGCTGCTTGTGTATGTTCTTTCCACTTTCATTTTGGAGGCACTCGGAGCTATGATTTTTCCTCTTAGCATTGCTTTCTTTGTGTCCCATAAGTTTGGGTATGTTGTGCCTTCATTTTCATTAAATTCTAAAAAGTCTTTTACTTCTTTATTTCTTCCTTGACCAAGTTATTGGATAGAGCGTTTTTCAATTTTCATGTATATGTGGGCTTTCTGTTGTTTTTGTTGTTATCGAAAACCAGCCTTAGTCCATAGTGATCTGATAGGATGCATAGGATCATTTCTATCTTCTTGTATCTGTTCAGGCCTATTTTGTGGCTGATTATATGGTCAATTTTAGAGAAGGTATCATGATGTGCTGAGAAGAAGGTATATCCTTTTGTTTTATGATGCAATGTTCTATGAATATCTGTTAAGTCCATTTGGTTCCTTACTTCTGTTAGTTTCTCTATGTCTCTTTAATTTCTGTTTCCATGATCTGTCCATTGTTGAGAGTGGGGTGTTGAAATCTCCTACTATTATTGTGTGAGGTGCAATGTGTGTTTTGAGCTTTAGTAAGGTTTCTTTTATGAATGTAGGTGCCCTTGTATTTGGAGCATAGATATTTAGGATTGAGAGTTCATCTTGGTGGATTTTTCCTTTGATGAATATGAAGTGTTCTTCCTTATTTTTTTTTGATAACTTTTGGTTCAAAGTCAATTTTATCCGATATTAGAGTGGTTACTCCAGCTTGTTTCTTTAGATCATTTGCTTGGGAGATTGTTTGTCAGCATTTTACTCTAAGGCAGTGTCTGTCTTTGTTTCTGAGGTATGTTTCCTGATGCAGCAAAATGCTGGGTCATCTTTACACATCCAGTGTGTTAGTCTATGTCTTTTTATTGGGGAATTGAGTCCATTGGTGTTAAGAAATATTAAGGAGGGTTGGGGATTTAGCTTAGTGGTAGAGCACTTGCCTAGCAAGCGCAAGGCCCTGGGTTCGGTCCCCAGCTCCGAAAAAAAGAAAAAAAAAAAGAAATATTAAGGAATAGTAATTGTTGTTTCCTGTTATTTTTCTTGTTAAAGTTGGAATTCTGTCTGTGTATCTCCTTTTGGTTTTGTTGCAAGGAGATTACTTTCTTGGTTTTTCTAGGGGGTAGTTGAAGTTTTCCATCTATTGTCCTTTGTAGTGCTGGATTTGTAGAAAGATATTGTGTAAATTTGGTTTTGTCATGGAATATCTTGATTTCTCCATCTATGTTAATTGAGAGTTTTGCTGGATACAGTAACCTGGGCTGGCATTTGTGTTCTCTTAGGGTCTGTATGACATCTGCCCAGGATCTTCTTGCTTTCATAGTCTCTGGTTAGAAGTCTCTTGTAATTTTGATAGGTCTGCCTTTATATGTTACTTGACCCTCACTGCTTTTAAAATTCTTTCTTTGTTTTGTGCATTTGGTGTTTTGACTATTATGTGATGGGAGGAGTTTCTTTTCTGGTCCAATCTATTTGGAGTTCTTTATGCTTCTTGTATATTTATGGACATCTCTTTCTTTAGGTTAGGGAAGTTTTCTTCTATAATTTTGTTGAAGATATTTCCTGGCCCTTTTAGTTGGGAGGCTTCACTCTCTTGTATACCTATTATCCTTATGTTTGATCTTCTCATTGTGTCCTGGATTCCTTGATATTTTGGCCTATGTGCTTTTTGTGTTTTACATTATCTTTGACGGTTGTGTCGATGTTTTCTATGGTACCTTCTGCCCCTGAGATTTTCTCTTCTATCTCTTGTATTCTTTTGGTGATGCTTGTGTCTATGACTCCTGATCTCTTCCCTAGGTTTTCTATCCCCAGGGTTGTCTCCCTTTGTGTTTTCTTTATTGTTTCTGTTTCCATTTTAAAATCCTGGATGGCTTTGTTCAATTCCTTTACCTGCTTGTTTGTATTTTTCTGTAATTCCTTAAGAGATTTTTGTGTTTCCTCTTTAAGGGTTTCCACTTGTTTACTTGTGTTTTCCTGTATTTTAAAAAGGAAGTTATTCATGTTCTTCTTTTTTTTTTTAAGTGAGTAAAGCATACAATTTTATTCAATATAACACTCTTAAAGTCCTCCATCATCATCATAAAATATGATTTTAAATCTAAATTTTGCTTTTTCGGTGTATTTGGATATCCAGTATTTGCTTTGGTGGGAGAAATGTGCTGTGATGATGCCAAGTAGTTTTGGTTTCTGTTGCTTAGGTTCCTGGGCTTGCCTCTCGCCGTCAGGTTGTCTCTGGTGTTAACTTGTCTTGCTGTCTCTGACAGTGGCTTTACCCTCCTGTAGGCCTGTGTGTCAGCACTCCTGTAGACCTGTTTTCTTTCACCTGGATCTGGGAACAGAGAGCTCTGCTCTCAGGTGTTTGGGTGCTCTTGGAAACTGGATTTCAACTCTCAGTACAGGCAGAAACCTGAAGGGTCCTGCCCCTGACTGCTCCTAGGTCCTTGTTTTCAGAGGGCACAGATGGCACTAGGCAAATCACTCTTGGGTCAGGAATGTGGGCAGAAAGTAGTTGTTTCCTCTGAGTTCTCTGGAGTGTCTGCACTTCTGAGGGTCCAGCTCTCTTTCCCAAAGGATTTGGGCACAGGGATATGTGGGACTGGTTCAGTTCAGTTCCAGGCATAGGCAGACACCGGAAGGTTCCTGCCACTGACTGCTCCTATATTCCTGTATCCGGAGGTACTATGCAGTTTCCTCTTGGTCCAGGAATGTGGGCAAAAGTGGGCAGAAGTGGCAGTATGTCCTGAGGTCTCAGGACGGCTTGCACTTCTGGGGGTTCAACTCTCTTCCCCATGGGATTTGGGTATAGGGAGCTGTGGGATCAGTTTAGTTCAGTTCTGGGTGTCAACGAAGGGTGCTGAGGGTACCTGGAAGAGAATAGGGACAAGAGACATGAAGAAGGACGCCAAGAAAAGAGTCTGATCAAGGCAACAACTTTATTTTTTCCCAACGCTGAATTTATACCATAACAGGGGTAACAGAGAGAGGGGGGAAGTAAGAAACATTTACGCAGGCCAAGGACACAGTATTCGTGTGGTCAGGGAACCGGCTGATGTTCACAGGATGTTAGAAGGGTCACAGGTTTGTCATATCTATTGGTTAGCAGGATGTTGGTTTTTCAGAAAGGTTACAGGTCATCACATTGGGCATCTTGACATCAGATGTATTTCTCAGCAAGGTCAGAACTTTATCATATCATTCTTCATCCTGACCACCAGATTTGTATTAGTCTTCTGTAGCTGGCTGGGGATTTTCCATGAACCTAGTCATACTTAACTCTAACCATAATAATAACATCAATAATGGAGGGCTTCAAGGGCATCGCTCCCAACATCTGGGCACCGTAATTTTGCTTTTTTTTTTCCCCTTTTCTTTTCTTTTCTTTTTTTTTTCGGAGCTGGGGACCGAACCCAGGGCCTTGCGCTCGCTGGGCAAGCGCTCTACTGCTGAGCTAAATCTCCAACACCATAATTTTGCTTTTTTTTTTTTTTTTTGTGCTTTCTAATTTCTCTTTTAATTTTTTTTAAATGTTAAGCATTTTATTTATTTTTAAAGTTAAATAAAACAATACATGAAACTCAGGAACACACTTTCCCTATGATGTGGGATGAGATGATTAAATTAAAAGTCTACTGCCGGGGGTTGGGGATTTAGCTCAGTGGTAGAGCGCTTGCCTAGCAAGCGCAAGGCCCTGGGTTCGGTCCCCAGCTCCGGAAAAAAAAAAAAAAAAAGTCTACTGCCATCCCAGTTCTCATCCTCTTTACACAGTCTCAGAACTCCCCTGAAGTAACCACATGAAAAAGCATATTAGAGTTTTCATTAGCATCAATTAAGCAAAAGATTAATTTGCATAAAACTGTCATCAATACAGTGTGGAATATTCTTCTCAAGCACTACTATCTGGCCAATTGTTAAGTTCTTACCATGTCTTCCAGTAGAACCTTATGATTTTTTTTTTTTTATTAACTTGAGTATTTCTTATATACATTTCGAGTGTTATTCCCTTTCCCGGTTTCCGGGCAAACATCCCCCTCCCCCCTCCCCTTCGTTATGGGTGTTCCCCTCCCAACCCTCCCCCCATTGCCGCCCTCCCCCTCATAGTCTAGTTCACTGGGGGTTCAGTCTTAGCAGGACCCAGAGCTTCCCCTTCCACTGGTGCTCTTACTAGGATATTCATTGCTACCTATGGGGTCAGAGTCCAGGGTCAGTCCATGTATAGTCTTTAGGTAGTGGCTTAGTCCCTGGAAGCTCTGGTTTCTTGACATTGTTGTACATATGGGGTCTTGAGCCCCTTCAAGCTCTTCCAGTTCTTTCTCTGATTCCTTCAACGGGGGATCTATTCTCAGTTCAGTGGTTTGCTGCTGGCATTCGCCTCTGTATTTGCTGTATTCTGGCTGTGTCTCTCAGGAGCGATCTACATCCGGCTCCTGTCGGTCTGCACTTCTTTGCTTCATCCATCTTGCCTAATTGGGTGGCTGTATATGTATGGGCCACATGTGGGGCAGGCTCTGAATGGGTGTTCCTTCACTCTCTGTTTTAATCTTTGCCTCTCCCTTCCCTGCCAAGGGTATACTTTTTCCTCATTTAAAGAAGGAGTGAAGCATTCACATTTTGATCATCCGTCTTGAGTTTCATTTGTTCTAGGGATCTAGGGTATTTCAAGCATTTGGGCTAATAGCCACTTATCAATGAGTGCATACCATGTATGTCTTTCTGTGATTGGGTTAGCTCACTCAGGATGATATTTTCCAGTTCCAACCATTTGCCTACGAATTTCATAAACTCGTTGTTTTTGATAGCTGAGTAATATTCCATTGTGTAGATGTACCACATTTTCTGTATCCATTCCTCTGTTGAAGGGCATCTGGGTTCTTTCCATTTTCTGGCTATTATAAATAAGGCTGCGATGAACATAGTGGAGCACGTGTCTCTTTTATATGTTGAGGCATCTTTTGGGTATATGCCCAAGAGACGTATAGCTGGATCCTCAGGCAGTTCAATGTCCAATTTTCTGAGGAACCTCCAGACTGATTTCCAGAATGGTTTTACCAGTCTGCAATCCCACCAACAATGGAGGAGTGTTCCTCTTTCTCCACATCCTCGCCAGCATCTGCTGTCACCTGAGTTTTTGATCTTAGCCAATCGCACTGGTGTGAGGTGAAATCTCAGGGTTGTTTTGATTTGCATTTCCCTTATGACTAAAGATGTTGAACATTTCTTTAGGTGTTTCTCAGCCATTCGGCATTCCTCAGCTGTGAATTCTTTGTTTAGCTCTGAACCCCATTTTTTAATAGGGTTATTTGTTTCCCTGCGGTCTAACTTCTTGAGTTCTTTGTATATTTTGGATATAAGGCCTCTATCTGTTGTAGGATTGGTAAAGATCTTTTCCCAATCTGTTGGTTGCCGTTTTGTCCTAACCACAGTGTCCTTTGCCTTACAGAAGCTTTGCAGTTTTATGAGATCCCATTTGTCGATTCTTGATCTTAGAGCAGAAGCCATTGGTGTTTTGTTCAGGAATTTTTTTCCAGTGCCCATGTGTTCCAGATGCTTCCCTAGTTTTTCTTCTATTAGTTTGAGTGTGTCTGGTTTGATGTGGAGGTCCTTGATCCACTTGGACTTAAGCTTTGTACAGGGTGATAAGCATGGATCGATCTGCATTCTTCTACATGTTGCCCTCCAGTTGAACCAGCACCATTTGCTGAAAATGCTATCTTTTTTCCATTGGATGGTTTTGGCTCCTTTGTCAAAAATCAAGTGACCATAGGTGTGTGGGTTCATTTCTGGGTCTTCAATTCTATTCCATTGGTCTATCTGTCTGTCTCTGTACCAATACCATGCAGTTTTTATCACTATTGCTCTGTAATACTGCTTGAGTTCAGGGATAGTGATTCCCCCTGAAGTCCTTTTATTGTTGAGGATAGTTTTAGCTATCCTGGGTTTTTTGTTATTCCAGATGAATTTGCAAATTGTTCTAACTCTTTGAAGAAATGTATTGATATTTTGATGGGGATTGCATTGAATCTGTAGATTGCTTTTGGTAAAATGGCCATTTTTACTATATTAATCCTGCCAATCCATGAGCATGGGAGATCTTTCCATCTTCTGAGGTCTTCTTCAATTTCTTTCCTCAGTATCTTGAAGTTCTTATTGTACAGATCTTTTACTTGCTTGGTTAAAGTCACACCGAGGTACTTTATATTATTTGGGTGTATTATGAAGGGTGTCGTTTCCCTAATTTCTTTCTCGGCTTGTTTCTCTTTTGTATAGAGGAAGGCAACTGATTTATTTGAGTTAATTGTATACCCAGCCACTTTGCTGAAGTTGTTTATCAGCTTTAGTAGTTCTCCGGTGGAACTTTTGGGATCACTTAAATATACTATCATGTCATCTGCAAATAGTGATATTTTGACCTCTTCTTTTCCGATCTGTATCCCTTTGATCTCCTTTTGTTGTCTGATTGCTCTGGCTAGAACTTCAAGAACTATATTGAATAAGTAGGGAGAGAGTGGGCAGCCTTGTCTAGTCCCTGATTTTAGTGGGATTGCTTCAAGTTTCTCTCCATTTAGTTTAATGTTAGCAACTGGTTTGCTGTATATGGCTTTTACTATGTTCAGGTATGGGCCTTGAATTCCTATTCTTTCCAGGACTTTTATCATGAAGGGGTGTTGAATTTTGTCAAATGCTTTCTCAGCATCTAATGAAATGATCATGTGGTTCTGTTCTTTCAGTTTGTTTATATAATGGATCACGTTGATGGTTTTCCGTATATTAAACCATCCCTGCATGCCTGGGATGAAGCCTACTTGATCATGGTGGATGATTGTTTTGATGTGCTCTTGAATTCGGTTTGCCAGAATTTTATTGAGTATTTTTGCGTCGATATTCATAAGGGAAATTGGTCTGAAGTTCTCTTTCTTTGTTGTGTCTTTGTGTGGTTTAGGTATAAGAGTAATTGTGGCTTCGTAGAAGGAATTCGGTAGGGCTCCATCTGTTTCAATTTTGTGGAATAGTTTGGATAATATTGGTATGAGGTCTTCTATGAAGGTTTGATAGAATTCTGCACTAAACCCGTCTGGACCTGGGCTCTTTTTGGTTGGGAGACCTTTAATGACTGCTTCTATTTCCTTAGGAGTTATGGGGTTGTTTAACTCGTTTATCTGTTCCTGATTTAACTTCGATACCTGGTATCTGTCTAGGAAATTGTCCATTTCCTGAAGATTTTCAAATTTTGTTGAATATAGGTTTTTATAGTAAGATCTGATGATTTTTTGAATTTCCTCTGAATCTGTAGTTATGTCTCCCTTTTCATTTCTGATTTTGTTAATTTGGACACACTCTCTGTGTCCTCTCGTTAGTCTGGCTAACGGTTTATCTATCTTGTTGATTTTCTCAAAGAACCAACTTTTGGTTCTGTTGATTCTTTCTATGGTCCTTTTTGTTTCTACTTGGTTGATTTCAGCTCTGAGTTTGATTATTTCCTGCCTTCTACTCCTCCTGGGTGTATTTGCTTCTTTTTGTTCTAGAGCTTTTAGGTGTGCTGTCAAGCTGCTGACATATGCTCTTTCCTGTTTCTTTCTGCAGGCACTCAGCGCTATGAGTTTTCCTCTTAGCACAGCTTTCATTGTGTCCCATAAGTTTGAGTATGTTGTATCTTCATTTTCATTAAATTCTAAAAAGTTTTTAATTTCTTTCTTTATTTCTTCCTTGACCAGGTTATCATTGAGTAGAGCATTGTTCAATTTCCACGTATATGTGGGCATTCTTCCCTTATTGTTATTGAAGACCAGTTTTAGGCCGTGGTGGTCCGATAGCACGCATGGGATTATCTCTATCTTTCTGTACCTGTTGAGGCCCGTTTTTTGACCAATTATATGGTCAATTTTGGAGAAAGTACCATGAGGAGCTGAGAAGAAGGTATATCCTTTTGCTTTAGGATAGAATGTTCTATAAATATCCGTTAAGTCCATTTGGCTCATGACTTCTCTTAGTCTGTCTACATCACTGTTTAATTTCTGTTTCCATGATCTGTCCATTGATGAGAGTGGGGTGTTGAAATCTCCCACTATTATTGTGTGAGGTGCAATGTGTGTTTTGAGCTTTAGTAAGGTTTCTTTTACGTATGTAGGTGCCCTTGTATTGGGGGCATAGATATTTAGGATTGAGAGTTCATCTTGGTGGATTTTTCCTTTGATGAATATGAAGTGTCCTTCCTTATCTTTTTTGATGACTTTTAGTTGAAAATTGATTTTATTTGATATTAGAATGGCTACTCCAGCTTGCTTCTTCTGACCATTTGCTTGGAAAGTTGTTTTCCAGCCTTTCACTCTGAGGTAGTGTCTGTCTTTGTCTCTGAGGTGTGTTTCCTGTAGGCAGCAGAATGCAGGGTCCTCGTTGCGTATCCAGTTTGTTAATCTATTTCTTTTTATTGGGGAGTTGAGGCCATTGATGTTGAGAGATATTAAGGAATAGTGATTATTGCTTCCCGTTATATTCATATTTGGATGTGAGGTTATGTTTGTGTGCTTTCATTCACTTTGTTTTGTTGCCAAGACGATTAGTTTCTTACTACTTCTAGGGTATAGCTTGCCTCCTTATGTTGGGCTTTACCATTTATTATCCTTTGTAGTGCTGGATTTGTAAAAAGATATTGTGTAAATTTGGTTTTGTCATGGAATATCTTGGTTTCTCAGTCTATGTTAATTGATTGTTTTGCAGGATACAGTAACCTGGGCTGGCATTTGTGTTCTCTTAGGGTCTGTATGACATCAGTCTAGGATCTTCTGGCCTTCATAGTTTCTGGCGAGAAGTCTGGTGTGATTCTGATAGGTCTGCCTTTATATGTTACTTGACCTTTTTCCCTTACTGCTTTTAATATTCTTTCTTTATTTTGTGCGTTTGGTGTTTTGACAATTGTGTGATGGGAGGTGTTTCTTTTCTGGTCCAATCTGTTTGGAGTTCTGTAGGCTTCTTGTATGTCTATGGGTATCTCTTTTTTTAGGTTAGGGAAGTTTTCTTCTATGATTTTGTTGAAGATATTTACTGGTCCTTTGAGCTGGGAGTCTTCACTCTCTTCTAAGCCTATTATCCTTAGGTTTGATCTTCTCATTGAGTCCTGGATTTCCTGTATGTTTTGGACCAGTAGCTTTTTCTGCTTTACATTATCTTTGACAGTTGAGTCAATGATTTCTATGGCATCTTTTGCTCCTGAGATTCTCTCTTCCATCTCTTGTATTCTGTTGGTGAAGCTTGTATCTACAGCTCCTTGTCTCTTCTTTTGGTTTTCTATATCCAGGGTTGTTTCCATGTGTTCTTTCTTGATTGCTTCTATTTCCATTTTTAATTCCTTCAACTGTTTGATTGTGTTTTCCTGGAATTCTTTCAGGGATTTTTGCGATTCTTTCAGGGATTTTTGCGATTCCTCTCTGTAGGCTTCTACTTGTTTATTAATGTTTTCCTGTGTTTCCCTAAGGGAGTTCTTCACGTCTTTCTTGAAGTCCTCCAGCATCATGATCAAATATGATTTTGAAACTAGATCTTGCTTTTCTGGTGTGTTTGGATATTCCATGTTTGTTTTGGTGGGAGAATTGGGCTCTGATGATGCCATGTAGTCTTGGTTTCTGTTGCTTGGGTTCCTGTGCTTGCCTCTCGCCATCAGATTATCTCTAGTGTTACTTTGTTCTGCTATTTCTGACAGTGGCTAGACTGTCCTATAAGCCTGTCTGTCAGGAGTGCTGTAGACCTGTTTTCCTCTCTTTCAGTCAGTTATGGGGACAGAGTGTTCTGCTTTCGGGCGTGTAGTTTTTCCTATCTACAGGTCTTTAGCTGTTCCTGTGGGCCTGTGTCTTGAGTTCACCTGGCAGCTTTCTTGCAGCAGAAAATTTGGTCTTATCTGTGGTCCCGAGACTCAAGTTCCCTCGTGGGGTGCTGCCCACGGGCTCTCTGCAGCGGCAGCAACCAGGAAGATATGCGCCGCCCCTTCCGGGAGCTTCACTGCACCAGGGTTCCAGATGGCCTTTGGTGTTTTCCTCTGGCGCCCGAGATGTGTGTGCAGAGAGCAGTCTCTTCTGGTTTCCCAGGCTTGTCTGCCTCTCTGAAGGTTTAGCTCTCCCTCCCACGGGATTTGGGTGCAGAGAACTGTTTATCCGGTCTGTTTCGTTCAGGTTCCGGCGGTGTCTCAGGCAGGGGTCCTGCCGCTCCTGGGCCCTCCCCCACGGGAGCCCAGAGGCCTTATACAGTTTCCTCTTGGGCCAGGGATGTGGGCAGGGGTGGGCAGTGTTGGTGGTCTCTTCGGCTCTGCAGCCTCAGGAGTGCCCACCTGACCAGGAGGTTGGGTCTCTCTCTCACGGGGTCTGGGAGCAGAGAGCTACTGCAGGCCGGGATCCGCGGGTGTGGGACTTCCGGTAAACACAGGACGTGCCCGGTCCTAGAGGAATTCTGCCTCCGTGTGTCCCGAGCTCACCAGGCAGCTTTCTTGCAGCAGAAAAGTTGGTCTTACCTGTGGTCCCGAGGCTCAAGTTTGCTCGTGGGGTGCTGCCCACAGGCTCTCTGCAGCGGCAGCAACCAGGAAGATATGCGCCGCCTCTTCCCTCTGCCTTCCTTTCTTTAATCCTCACTTCCCCTTAGGAAGTGATAGACTCCTGTCACCGGTGGGTTCCGACAGTCTGCAGTCTGGGTTTTGTAACATGCACTTCTGCTGACCAAGGACTTTGTGTCTAGAACCATCTTATCATGTGCTAATACTCTTTATATTAATTTATTTTATAATTTATATTTATTTATTTTAATACTTTGTCTTGATTTATTTCTTTCACTAGCATAATTGTGATCGTCTCACCTTCACTGTAGTCCATATTCATGGCATTTAAAAAATGATTCCTTCTTTCTCGGTATTTTGTATCTTTAGATATGAAGTAAAGCTTTTGTAGAAAAATAAGGATTCGTGGGATGCTGCCCATGGGCTCTCTGCAGCGGCAGCAACCAGGAAGCATAATTTTGCTTTTTTTGGTTCTTTTTTTTTTTTTTTTTTTTTTCGGAGCTGGGGACCGAACCCAGGGCCTTGCGCTTCCTAGGTAAGCGCTCTACCACTGAGCTAAATCCCCAGCCCCTATAATTTTGCTTTTTAAAGATACAATTTTTATTTTACGTGTATTGGTTTGGTTCATGAGTGCCCTATGTGAGTGCCTCTGGAGACCAGAAAAGGCAGCACATCTTCCAGTCTTTGATTTACAGTTTTGTAAGTCTCCATATTGGTGCCTGCTGGGAATCCAACCTATTTCTTTTATCTATCTATCTATCTATCTATCTATCTATCTATCTATCTATCTATCTATCTAATGGTGAGTGCATTGTAGCTTTTTTTCAGATGCACCAGAAGAGGGCATCGGATCCCATTACAGATGGTTGTGATCCACTATGTGGTTGCTAGGAATTGAACTCAGGACCTCTGGAAGAGCAGTCAGTGCTCTTAGCTGAGCCATCTCTCCATCCCCCCAACCAAGTTCTTTTCAAGTTCTTTTTTCTTTTTTTTAATCTTTATTAACTTGAGTATTTCTTATTTACATTTCGATTGTTATTCCCTTTCCCAGTTTCCAGGCAAACAGCCCCCTAACCCCTCTCCCTCTCCTTCTATATGGGTGTTCTCCTCCCCATCCTCCCCCCATTATCACCCTTCCCCCAACAACCACATTCACTGGGGTTCAGTCTTGGCAGGACCAAGGGCTTCCCCTTCCACTGGTGCTCTTACTAGGCTATTCATTGCTACCTATGAGGTTGGAGCCCAGGGTCAGTCCATGTATAGTCTTTGGGTAGTGGCTTAGTCCCTGGAAGCTCTGGTTGGTTGGCATTGTTGTTCATATGGGGTCTCAAGCCCCTTCAAAATCTTCCAGTCCTTTCTCTGATTCCTTCAACGGGGTCCCATTCTCAGTTCAGTGGTTTGCTGGTGGCATTCGCCTCTGTATTTGCTGTATTCTGACTGTGTCTCTCAGGAGAGATCTATATCCAGTTCCTGTCAGCCTGCACTTCTTTGCTTCATCCATCTTGTCTAATTGGGTGGCTGTATATGTATGGGCCACATATGGGGTAGGCTCTGAATGGGTGTTCCTTCTGTGTATGTTTTAATCTTTGCCTCCCTAATCCCTGCCAAAAGTATTTTTGTTCCCCTTTTAAAGAAGGAGTGAAGCATTCACATTTTGGTCATCCCTCTCGAGTTTCATGTGTTCCGTGTATCTAGGGCAATTCAAGCATTTGGGTTAATATCCACTTATCAATGAGTGCATACCATGTGTGTTTTTCTGTGATTGGGTTACCTCACTCACGATGATACTTTCCAGTTCCATCCATTTTGCCTATGAAGTCATTGTTTTTGATAGCTGAGTAATATTCCATTGTGTAGATGTACCACATTTTCTGTATCCATTCCTCTGTTGAAGGGCATCTGGGTTCTTTCCAGCTTCTGGCTATTATAAACAAGGCTGCTATGAACATAGTGGAGCATGTGTCTTTGTTATATCCCAACCAAGTTCTTAAATAGGTAGCAAATGCTCTTAACTGCTGAGTCATCTCTCCAGCACCTCATTTTGTTTTTTGACACAGTCCTCACTACGTAGCCCAGGCTAGCCTGCGTGTTGTTTTATTAAAAAAAAAAAAAAAGGAGCTAAGGGTAGGTTTGATAGAGCTAGGTATGGTAGGTGAGATACCTCTGAGTATCCATCCTGAGGCATCCCTTCCCCCTGGGGTACCAGCCATATAACGATGGATTTAGTATAGAATATAGTTTACTTAGGGCATTGAAAGGGGAGTTGGGAAGGAGTAGAGAAAGGCAGGCAGGCAGGCAGGCAGAAAGAGAGAGAGAGAGAGAGAGAGAGAGAGAGAGAGAGAGAGAGAGAGAGAGAGAGAGAAAGAGAGAGAGAGAGAGAGAGAGAGAGAGAGAGAGAGAAGAGAGAGGCCAACCAGGAACACAGGAATGGGTGGGTGCAGAGGAAGGATAGAGAGGGAGAAAGGGTCAGGGGAAAAGGGGCAGAGAATGTAAGAGAGAGAGGAGGAGGCAAACAACCCCTTTTATAGTAAGCCAGGCATTCCTGGTTATTGTCAGGTAACTGTGGGTTGGAGCCTAGAAGGAATGCTAACATTCGTCCGTTTTGGTTTAATTAAAAATAGTACAAACTAGAAAGAGGTGATGGTGGAGCAGGAATAGGGTTGTCATGATCTTTAGCTACTTCCTGCTGACTTTGGGGTGATATGTCTGGGAAACCTAAGAGAATGGGAATGAGGATGTTGGGCCAGTCTTAGGAGAGTTGGCTATTTCCTTGCTGTCCAGAGTCTATGGAGCCATCTGTAGGTAGGAGCAGGTCCAGTACGAGCATCTGTGTCTGTGAGAGTCAACAGGAGCCCTGGATATAGATTTTGAGCAAACGCTTGGACTTGGCAAGATGCTGAAACACACACACACACACACACACACACACACACACACACACACACACACACACACTAGAGATAAAGTAAAGTATGTTTGAGAGGAAAATTTTTTTCTTAGGTGTACATTTGAAACCCTTAGGTCTTGGTGGTTGGAGTGAGGTGAGGGGAGTCCCAATCCCAGGGAACAGGAGAGGAATTTCACTCTTTGGAATAGGTAATGTACTTAACTTTATCTACCTGAAGAGGCACCCCCCCCCCACCTCACCATATCATGCTTCTACCAAAACATATATCCTGGCCTTCTTTTTTCTAAAAGACCACACTGTGACTCCTGCCTCAGCCTTGGGTGTTCAGGTTGCTCACTTGTGTTGCTGTGAGTCCTGCTTTGTTGATTAACTGTCAATCACCCATAGCATTCAAGACATTCTAGGTCCAACATCCAGCACTATTGAAAACAACAAAGGAATATGTGTGTTTTGGAACAACACCAATAATCTGAACATTCTGGAGGTGTTGGCAAGAGGAATTGAATTTGGGACTGGAGCGATGGCTAGTGGTTAAGAGCCCCGACTGCTCTTCCAGAGGTCCTGTGTTCAATTCCCAGCAACCACATGGTGGTCACAACCATCTGTAATGGGATCCGATGCCCTCTTCTAGTGTGTCTGAAGACAGTTACAGTGTACTCATATACATGAAATAAATAATAAAAAAGAATAAATTTAAGAATATACTCGATGATTTGTCATTAACGTTTTTAGCTTGTTTTTCCTTTGTGTAGGTGAGGCAATACGAGGGAATGGGAAGCCAGAGAGTTGGTTTGGAGACTTGAAGATAGGTTGGAGCCAGTATATGGCAGGGTCCTGGCAACAACCAAAATGGACGATTTTATGGCCACCAGGGGGATATTTGGAGTCCTTAAGATCAGGGCACAAGCTGAGTTGGAATGAGGGTATCTCCTGGTTGGTATAAATTTGGACCACAGGAAAGCTGCTGGTAAGAGACCCTGATGGTATATTCGTCTCACTCTGGGATGGACTGGGATTGACTTTGGCATGAAATGACTGCTGGTTTTGGAGTTGAGGTGATTTATGGTATTGAAGTTGAGGTGACTGCTGGTGTTGTAGTTGAGGTGCCTGCTGGTGTTGTAGTTGGGGTGACTGCTGGTGTTGTAGTTGAGGTGACTGCTGGTGTTGTAGTTGGGGTGACTGCTGGTGTTGTAGTTGGGGTGACTGCTGGCGTTGTAGTTGGGGTGACTGCTGGCGTTGTAGTTGAGATGACTGATGGCGTTGTAGTTGAGGTGACTGCTGGCATTGTAGTTGAGGTGACTGCTGGCATTGTAGTTGGGGTGACTGCTGGCGTTGTAGTTGGGGTGACTGCTGGCGTTGTAGTTGGGGTGACTGCTGGCGTTGTAGTTGGGGTGACTGCTGGCGTTGTAGTTGAGGTGACTGCTGGCGTTGTAGTTGAGGTGACTGCTGGTGTTGTAGTTGGGGTGACTGCTGGTGTTGTAGTTGGGGTGACTGCTGGCGTTGTAGTTGAGATGACTGCTGGCGTTGTAGTTGAGGTGACTGCTGGCGTTGTAGTTGGGGTGACTGCTGGCGTTGTAGTTGAGGTGACTGCTGGCATTGTAGTTGAGGTGACTGCTGGCGTTGTAGTTGGGGTGACTGCTGGTGTTGTAGCTGAGCTGACTGCTGGTGTAGTTGAGGTGACTGCTGGTGTTGTAGTTGAGGTGACTGCTGGTGTTGTAGTCGGGGTGACTGCTGGTGTTGTAGTTGAGGTGACTGTTGGTGTTGTAGATGAGGTGCCTGCTGGTGTTGTAGGTGAGGTGACTGATGGTATTGGACTTGAGGTAACTGCTGGTGTTGGAGTTCAGGTGAGTGCCAGTATTGGGATTGACATAGCTGCTGAAGTTGGACTTGAAATGCCTGCTTAAGTGGGACTTGAAGTAACTGCTGGCGTTGCTGCTGGACTTGAGGTGATTGCTGGTGTTGGAGTTGAAATAACTGCTGAAGTTGGTCTTGAGGTGACTTCTGTTGTTGCTCTTGGTCTTGAGGTGACTTCTGTTGTTGTTCTTGGTCTTGAGGTGGCTTCTGTTGTTGCTCTTGGTCTTGAGGTGGCTTCTGTTGTTGCTCTTGGACTTGAGGTGACTTCTGTTGTTGCTCTTGGACTTGAGGCGGCTTTTGGTGTTGCTCTTGGACTTGAGGTGACTGCTGCTGCCCTTGTTCCTTTTGACTGTCATGTTTGACTTTCTTGCATTTTGCTCGTTGGTTCTTGAACCAAATCTAAGTGGAAAAGGGAGCCAGGAGGTTGATGAGTGGAGATTGATTTTATAAGCTTGTTATTTATTGTTGTTCAGTGCTATAGAGACTAGGTTGGGAACAACTAGTCCTGCACCTCTGACACTCACACCCCGCATGTATATTTTACACCACAATCAGAAACCAGAGGTTGTGGGTGTAGGTTGATGTCATTTTGCAGGTAAAGGCAGGTACAGGGTGGAACAAGGCCTGTCATTGGATGAGAAGGAAGCATGGGTGGGAGAAAAGTTTGAAAGAGGAAGAGACCGGAGGAGAAGAGAAGAGCAGCTGAGAGAACATGGGGGTGGATGTTAAGATTTCTCTCTGGGGGTTCGGGATTTAGCTCAGTGGTAGAGCACTTGCCTAGCAAGAGCAAGGCCCTGGGTTTGGTCCCCAGCTCCGAAAAAAAAGAAAAAAAAAAAAGATTCTCTATGTATATTTACAGGTTGTTATGACTATTCTTAAGGGATGTATATGTTCAGGATTTTGTGTGTCTAGATGAGCAAACAATATTTTATCTAGGTGGGCAATTATATCTTATCAATTGTATCAGAGGTTGTTGTGTGTTCTTTCCTGTGGTGATTTAATTGAGTTCAAGAGAGTATGTGATGGCGGGACACATTGCGCCGCCATGGAATTGGGATGTACATGTCTGACATGGTGGCAACCTGCCTTGGCCACTAGATGGGTAGAGAGATTGTTGCAGGGCTCAGAGAGTAGCCATCGGCAGTGTGATATGGGATGGAGCTTAGTGGGTGAGATGCTTTGTTGACTGAGATGAAAATAGCCCACAGATGCCATGTGGCCCTTCAGTGCCAACACTAGTGCAGGATAAAAGAAACGATTTTTTTTTTAAATTATACTGCAACAGTGGGGACAAAGGAGGGTTAGGAGTCAGAAAGCAGGAATTGTTGAAGGGCCAGGTGTGGTGGCACACACCTTTAATCACAGCAACCAGGAGGCAGTCAAGTGGATCTCTGTAAGTTCAAAACCCCATCTCTGTGAATGGGAGGGCTGCCTGGTCTACACACCAGGTAGGGTGCTTATATAAGGATTCCCCATTTTAAACAAACAAACAAAAAAAGGTGAGCTTCAGGTTCAGTGAGATACTGTCTCAAGGAAACAAGGTAGTAAAAGACCCCCTCCCAAAAAGAGAATTATATAAGCCCAAGGCCCTCAACTATAAAAATAAAAAAATACGTTTTTAGATATATAGACTCAGAACTAAAATAAGCCTAGGAAAGTTCAGATGTATCCAAGCTTTGTGGGACAAGCTGACCCATCATTTAGACGAAACAGACCATAAAAAAAAAAAACCAAAATACAAAAACCAGTCTAAATTATTAATATTGTTTTATGGGCCACCTAACAAGAGATAAGCCCCTAGCCCCTGACATTCTGGACGCCCCAACCTGTACATATCTCTTGTTGTGTGACAACCTTATTTGAATAGCCAATTGGGTGTAACCATATATCTGCACCTCACTTGAATTTACAAACCATATATCTGTTTTTATAAGTCTGTTTTTGTTCTCTAATATCTTATAAAAACTCGTCTCTGGTTTTGTTAGGCGTGCCAGTCTTCTGAATTGACTGGGACGCCCACAGATATCTGTGTATCCTGATCAATAAAAATCAGAAATTACAAAATTACAGAAATTTAAAGGGTTAAGCTAAGTTGCTGAGAGTTAGTATAAGTTACAGAAAAAAATAAAGTTAAAGTATAGTTACATAAGTGGACAAAATCTAATAGCTATAGAGGAAGATACAGAAGATATGAGAGAGACTAAAGAAAAAAAAGAAAAAAAAAGATAAAAAGAACAGAAAGCTAAAGAAAAAAAGAGACAAAAAAAAAAAAAGCTAGAGAGCTAAAGAGGGATAAAAGACAGGAGAGGAATATATACTGGCCACAGTAGTTAAAAAACCTAGAAAGACAATACCTGACAACAGAAGAAAATTCCTAGCTAAAGATCAGTGTACCTATCACAAGGAAAAAGGACACTGGGTCAGGGACTGCCCCAGGAAGAACAAGAGGGGGCTCTCCAACAGCCCAGAAGGCAAGCCTCTTGGTCCTAGAGTGCTGGCTATGCACAAAGATAGAAGAGAAGCCTGCCCAGTTGTTTTGTGAATACGGGGCCCAACACTCTGTGCTCCTACGCCCAAATGGGCTAGTGTCCAACAAAAGACCTTGAGTACAGGGGACTACCGACAACAAATGGCACTCATGGACTACCCGAAGAATGGTAGACCTTGACATGGGCCAGGTATCCCACTTGTTCCTTGTGATCCCAGACTGCCCCTACGAGTCTGAACCCTGCAACCCTGCTCCCGGACCCGGACCTAGACCCCCCTTCATGACTGTCAGCAG
Source organism: Rattus norvegicus (assembly GCF_021556685.1). Taxonomy (NCBI): domain Eukaryota; kingdom Metazoa; phylum Chordata; class Mammalia; order Rodentia; family Muridae; genus Rattus; species Rattus norvegicus. Next base: position 77,163,185 of record NC_141534.1, read on the forward strand.
GTGCTCACTAAAACACAGGGGTGACATAAAGATCTGACTGACCAGCCACCAGAGGGGGTAGATGCCATCTGGTTCATAGATGAGAACAGCTTCTTAGAGAAGAAAAATGATGGGCTGGGACAACAGTGGTAGATATAAACAGAGTCATTTGGGCTCAGGCCCCACCAGAAGACACCACTACTCAGAGAGTAGAGCTTGCTCCCCTCACCAAAGCCCTTGAGTTGAGAAAGAGACTTAACATCTATGTGGACAACACATATGCCTTTACTACAGCCCATCAATAGAGGGGCCTGCTGACATCTGAGGACAAGAAAAAAGAGATTCTGGCTCTGTTAAGGGCCCTCCATGACACAGCCAGGCCGAGGAAGAGACTCTGGTACACCTCAACAGAAAAGAAGATCCTGCTACAATTTTTACAGACAGAGGCCATGATAAAACAAATACATCAATGGACTCACTTAGGGATAAACAAACTCATCCAGACATTTTCAAAAACTAAATATTATGTCACAAGTCTCAAGTATCTCGTGGAACAGATAGTATACTGATATATACCATGCCAAAAGGTAACTGTTTTCAGAAAAGTTGACTGTGGTAGGAGGCTCCGTGGGGAACGAACGGCCTAGATACTACTGAAAAGTAGACTTCTCAGAGATAAAACCAAAAAAATATGATTTCAAATGTCTCCTAATATTTATAGATATCTTTTCAAGAATAGATAAAAGCTTTCCCCACCAAGCAAGAGACGGCCTCAATAGTCATCAAAAAGATACTAGAAGAAATCTTCCACAGGTCTAGAGTGCCCAAGGTAATCTGGTCAGACAACAGCCCTACTTTCGTTGCCAAGGTAAGCCAGGGTGTGGCCAAATATTTAGAGGTCGATTAAAAATTACGTTATATTTACAGACCTCAAAGTTCAGGACAGGTAGAATAAATAAATAAGACTCTAAAAGAGACCCTGACCAAATTAACCATGGAGACTGACACAGACTGGGTGACACTCCTTCCCTCTTGCTCTCTTCAGAGCAAGAAATACCCCTTCCAGATTCAGCTTTACCCCCTTTGAGATCTTATATGGGGCCTCAGCTCCCCTGACTATATTAGATGATGTTACTGAACCAACATGTCATAGTAATAATGATTTATATGCCAGGCTAAAAGACCTACAAGTGATACAGAAAGAAATCTGCTCACAGCTGACAACAGCCTATGCCCCGGGGACCCCTGAGACATCTATCTCATCAGTTCCAGGTCGGAGACTACAGCTACAATGAGCCCAGACACTCGAGCATCACTAGAAAAGACTATACCTGGTGCTGCTGACCACCCTGACAGCCATCAAGTCTCAGCCCTCACCAGCCGAGTACTAGCTGTTGGGGCTGAGAGCTGGGACCTAGAGAGACACTCAGATCTTCAAAAACTCCCTAGACTTACACATCAGATAAGTGACTGAGAGGTTGCTATAATGCTCACTTGAGGAGTGTGTTTTAGAAACAAAAATTTCGGGCTGGAGAGATGGCTCAGTGGTTAAGAGCACCCGACTGCTCTTCCAGAGGTCATGAGTTCAATTCCCAGCAACCACATGGTGGCTCACAACCATCTGTAAAGAGATCTGATGCCCTCTTCTGGTGTATCTGAAGACAGCTACAGTGTACTTATATATAATAAATGAGTAAATAAAAAAATTAAAAAAAAAAAAAAAGAAACAAAAATTTCATGTTTGCTCTCGATTCCCTCGAAATAGGTATAGGGATAGGCTTGATTTTTATTACAAATGATGTAACATTACATATGTTAGTACTCCTAACACTTGTTGGGACTGTGCCTCAGAGATCACAACCTGTATAAGTTTAAAAGTTCTAAAAGACCTTGATATATAGGTTCAGATAGTGTCCAGATTAGAATCCTGATGCTAAAGACTTTTTAGCTGACCTCCAAGAATACCTAACCTCCCTCTCAGAGGTAGTCCTTCAAAATAAGAAAAGATTAGACCTGATATTCCTTAAAAAAAGAGTCTGTGTGCTACACTAAAAAAAAAATGTTGTTTCTATACGGATCAGACAAAAATAGTAAGAGATACAGACTTTCAGTCATTCAAACTTTTGTGCTGAGACAACAGTATCAGATGGTGAAACAACAAAAAACAGAGGCACCTTAACCAAGTTGAGTGGAAGATTCCACTCAAGGACAAAAAGAAAATGGGGGAATAAAAGACCCCCTCCCAAAAAGAGAATTATACAAGCCCAAGGCCCTCAACTATAAAAATAAAAAATAAGTTTTTAGATACACAGACTCAGAACTAAAATAAGCCTAGGAAAGTTCAAATGTGTCCAAGCTTTGTGGGACAAGCTGACACATCATTTAGACGAAACAGACCATAAAAAAAACAAAATACAAAAACCAGTCTAAATTATTAATATTGCTTTATGGGCCACCTAACAAGAGATAAGCCCCTAGCCCCTGACATTCTGGACGCCCCAACCTGCACATATTCTCTTGCTGTGTGACAACCTCATTTGAATAGCCAATTGGGTGTAACCATACATCCGCGCCTCACTTGAATCCACCAACCATACATCTGCTTCTATAAGCCTGCTTCTGCTCCCCAATACCCTATAAAAACCCGTCCCTGGTTCTGTTAGGTGCGCCAGTCTTCCGAATTGACTGGGACGCCCACAGATACCTGTGTATCCTGATCAATAAAAATCCTCTTACAAGGGCTGGGGATTTAGCTCAGTGGTAGAGCGCTTACCTAGGAAGTGCAAGGCCCTGGGTTCGGTCCCCAGCTCCGAAAAAAAGAACCAAAAAAAAAAAAAATCCTCTTACAGATTACAGCCTGTAGACTCGGACTGGTCATTGGGCTTAAAGATCTCCCTCCTGAGGGAAGATTCTCTCTGAGAGTCTTACAGTAGAAGGCCATAGAGGAAGACTCGGGATGATGTTGTCTTCATTTAGTTTCTTCTCTCTCTCTCTCTCTCTCTCTCTCTCTCTCTCTCTCTCTCTCTCTCTCTCTCTGCACACACACACACACACACACACACACACACACACACACACACACACACACAGAGTTGGGGTGGGGGAAGGAGATGTCCTTGGATTCTGTAAGTAGCCACAAGGTCTCATGTAGCCCAGGCTGAACTCTAACTTTCCATATAGCAGAGGGTGGCTGTGAACCCTTAGTTCTCTAACATTTCCTTAATGTGTTGCCTTTTCCACTCTACCAGGTTTATAGAGTTCTAGAGATAGAACCCAGATCTTCACGCAAGCACTTTGTTGACTGAACTGTATGCCCAGCCACCCTATTTGCAATATGAAAATTATGTTTCTTTATATTTGTAAGAGGGGAATCTAGGAAGAATGGCATATGCCTGTAATCACATCATTTCATCATTTGAGAAGTTGAATAGTCAGTCTGGGCTTCAAAGTGAGATCTCAAAAAGAAACAAAAGAAGTGAGGAAAAGCTAATATTTCTCCTTGTTTACCTACCACTCACACCTGCTCTCCTGCAGTATTTACTCACAAAGCATATTTCTTGCTCTTTTTGTTTTTAATTTATAAAGACTGGCCCATTCTTGTGGCTGGGATCTGGACAGAGGATCACAGGATGTGGATTGGAAAGCCAGGATTTTTGAAAGTTGAGATTGGAATGGTTGGTAAGTCCCCGCCCTCCCCCCCCCCGCCCCCAATGATTGTCAGGGCCCTGAGTTTAGGAGAGTTAGGGAGGAATCTTAGGGAGATTGATGGGAAAGGAGCACTGCCAGCCAACCTGTATTGCTATGGGGTCTATCTTCATTTGTGATGCTAATTTCTTTCTGAGATCACTGCTTGGGTATGGGTTCTGGTCAAAGAAAAGCTTCAGTGTCTCCACTTGTTTCCCAGTGAATGTAGTTCGACTCCTTTGTAGACACTTTGGGGTCTCACCTTGGAAGATAGAAAGAAAACAAGAATAGACTTTCAATCTGTCATTTATTTAAATACTTATTTGTTGTTGTAAAAATATAAAAAGTAACATGCTGTCTTTTACCCCGGCTACATCCAGCACCACAATGCCCCAAGATATCTGGTAGATATCTTGCCAGAAGCACACATCCCAATTCCGTGCCAGCCCACACACTCTCCCAAATTCAATTGTCCACATGAAGGAACACACAACACAATAATCTCTGATCCATTGGATAAGATAAAATTGCCCACCTAACCATACAAAGCCCTGTACACATCCATCCCTCAAGAACATTCCTAACAACCTGTAAAAGGTACAGTGTGGAATCTTAACATCAGGCTCCATGTTCTCTCTCCATCTTCCCTCGGTCCTCCTTTCCATCCCAGTCTCCTCCCCTTCCCTCAAACTTTTCTTCCGCCCATCTTTTCTTCTCGTCCAATGACAGGCCTCATTCTACCTTGTATCTGCCTCACCTGTGACATCATCCCACACTTACTTATCTATTTATTTCTTATTTACTTACTTAGTTATTGATACAGGGTTTTACTATGTAAACCAGGCTGTCCTTGAACTTGCAGAGATTTGTGTGTCTCTCCCTTCCCCCCTTATTTTTGAGAAATGGTCTCACTTAGTCAAGTTGAAGGTTTTCCTTCAACTTTCTATGGAACCAAGACCAGCCTTGATTCTTAATTCTTTTACACCATCCTAAATATTTTATTATAATTTGTGCTTAAAAGGTAGCATCACCTTTAATTCCAGTACTCTCAGAAGACAGAGATAGATCTCTGACTTTGAGGTCTGCATAACAAGTTCTAGTCCAGCCAAGGGCTACACAGTGAGTCTCCTGCTTCAGGAGATGAAAAGGGCCCTTGTACAGCTCAGGCTGATCTTTCCATCTCATTCTCTTCTGAAGTATGTTTTGGCGATGATTTAGAAGTTAGATCTTTGCTGTGGTGTAGTTGTGCACACCCTTAATCTCAGCACTTGGGAGGCAGAGGGAGGTCTGCCTAGGAGAGAGAGAGAGAGAGAGAGAGAGAGAGAGAGAGAGAGAGAGAGAGAGAGAGTTCAATGTAGCCAGGACTACAAGAATCCCTATCTTGAGAAGACAACGGGGTTGGGGATTTAGCTCAGTGGTAGAGTGCTTGCCTAGCAAGCGCAAGGCCCTGGGTTCGGTCCCCAGCTCTGAAAAAAAGAAAAAAAAATTGCAAACAGAGAAGACAAAAGAAGAAGAAGGAGGAGGGGGAGGAGGAGGGGGAGGAGGAGGGGGAGGAGGAAGAGGAGAAGAAGAGGAAGAAGAAGGAGGAGGAGGAGGAGAAGGAGGAGAAGAAGAAGTAGAAGAGAAGAAGAACAACAAGAAGAAGAATAGTGATAAAAACAGCATGTTATTGGTACAGAGACAGTCAGGTAGACCAATCAAATAGAATTTAATATTCAGAAATAAAGCCACACATCTCATGTAAATAGTGATATATAGGAATGGGAGGGGAAAATGGGGGTGTGTATAGCAATGGAGGATGGGGAACTAGGGGAAGCCACCAGAAAGTCCCAGATGCCAGGAAAGCAAGAGGCTCCGAGGACCCAATGGGGATGACATTAGTTAAAATACCCAACAAATGGGAGAGAGAACATGTAGAAACCATATCCAATGACAACAATATCAATCAACCAGACGCTCTAGTGCATATTTGATGCAATGAGTAGGGGATGCAATGAGGTGGGAGTGGGTGGGTGGGTGGGGAGAGCAACCTCAAAGAAATAGGGGGTAGGGGGTAGGTTTACAGAGGGGAAAGGGAAGGGAGATACCATTCGAAATATAAAAATGATAAAATATCCAAAAAATAAAAAAAATAAAGCCAGAGACACATGGCTAAAGCTGTTGAGTTCTGCTGCTTGTTGGGGCTTGACCATTGCCCCTTCTTGCTCCCTGCCATTTCTATTACATTATCACCAGCTTTCTACTTTCAGCTCCTTCACCGCTCTTTAGACTGCATGCTTGACTCCTAAGCACGTGAATTAAAGGTGTGGTCCCCCAAGTCTGATTTAAGTTTTCACCTAGAACTTGCTCTGTACCAGGTTGGCCGTGAACTCAGAGATCGGCTTGTCTTTGCCTCCTGTGATTAAAGGATTGTACTACTTTGCCTGAACTTAAACCTAGCTAAGTGGGAGCTTGCCCCAGAGTCACTATTCCCTTAATTCAATTTCATGTCTTTGAACACAGGATTCAGCACCATTTCACTTCCTGCTGCCCCTTTAATACGAGACCCCTATATTCTATATTTTTCTTTTCTCAGCTTGCTGCTGTTTTCAATTCCCTTCATGAGACTTAATCAGAGAAGAAAGTCAAAGATGGGTGTTTCTGAGACTTTCTTTTTCAGTGCAATTAACTTGAGTTTCTTCTTCTTCACCTCAGACAGACTTTCAGACAAGGGGAAAAGTAGCCATATTTTCCCCCGAAAAAAAAATCACAAAAATAGTCTCTAGGCCACATACTGAAATTCTCAATTGAAATCTTTTGGACCAAGTCTTCCCATTTCAAATAATTCTCAGTAACAAAGTCTTCCATGTTCCAACTAGGATAGACCATCAAACCCCATTTAATGCATTCTACTGCTTTCCAAATAAAAAGTCTCTTTTTTTTTTTTCGGAGTTGAGGACTGAACACAGGGCTTTGTGCTTGCTAGGCAAGTGCTCTACCACTGAGCTAAATCCCCAATCCCAAACATAAAGTCTCAAAATCCACATTCTTCCTAACAAAAGCATGGTCAAGCCTATCACCGCAATACCCCATTCTCTGGTACCAACTTCTGTATTAGTTAGGGTTTTACTGCTATGAACAGACACCATGACCAAGACAAGTCAGGTTCAGAGGTTCAGTCCATTATCATCCAGGTGAGAACATGGCAGCAACCAGGCAGACATTGTACTAGAAGTGGTGAGACTTCTACATCCTCATGTGAGGGCTGCTATCAGAATATTGACTTCCAGGCAGCTGGGATTAAGGCGTCAAAGCCCATGCCCAAGGAGACATACTTATTCCATCAAGGCTACACCTCTTAACACTATCATTCCCTAAGCCAAACACCTATAATCCATCACAATATGTAAGACTCTGAAGCACTTCCTTACCCTGCGGTGTGTATGTGTTTGTACAGAGACTAACAGTAGAAAGAACTGTTCATTAACATGTAGGATATCTGCAACTACAAGATCTTCTTGCTGCCATCAGAGTACTGGGGTAATAGGCACACGATTCAGCTATGATAGTACTATTGTACTCTAACCTGTGTATCCATGGGAGGGGGAAGTGGGTGTAATTGGTTGTATATCAGCTTTCCCATAAATGCCAAAATTTGAGATGAAGTCTGTTCACAAGTTAGTTGATGGGCAGATAAAGTAGCACTGTACTCTTTTGGGAAACTCTGTCAAAACTGCAGGAGAGCAATTGAGGTGTCAGTGGATAAATGTGATTGTTGCTAAGCTTGAATTTCAATTCCTTTGACCATCACCCAGAAGGTGGAGGGAGAGGTCTCACAAAGGTTGTCCTATGATTCCCACACGGGTGCCTCCCCAATGCCCGCACACAAACACAACAGATAAAGGAAAGGTGATAAAATGTTGCACTCATGCTGTTATCGAGCAAAGGAAACTGATGGCAAGTTCTGCAGTGGTCGGGCTATTTGTAGTTGGTGACTTTTCTACTGGCAAAATCTACAGAATTTACAGGAGACCCTGCAGGACCAATAATAGATAGTTAACTCGGCTAATTAGTCAACCTAGTAATCTCTTTCTTTAAAAAATATTTTTGACTCCAGAGGTGTTTTGCCTGCATCTCTCTCTACCTGTGTACCGTGTCGATATGGTGCTCACAAAGGTCAGATTGATGCCAGACACTTCTGGGATAAGTCACAGATGGCTGTGCCAAACCATCTTGGTGTTAGTAACCAGGTCTCCTGGAAGAGCATCTAGTTTTCTTTTCTTTTCTTTTTTCTTTTTTTAAAAAAAGATTTATTTATTTATTTTGTATATGAGTACACTGTAGCTGTCTTTAGACACACCAGAAGAGGGCGTCGGATCCCCATACAGATGGTTGTGAGCCACCATGTGGTTGCTGGGATTTGAACTCAGGACCTCTGGAAAAGCAGTCGGTGCTCTTAACCGCTGAGCCATCTCTCCAGCCCCAGCATCTAGTTTTCTTAAGTACTGTATTGTCTCTACAGCCCCTCGATAACATTTCTGTATGTCAGTGGTTCAATTATAAGTTATATTGGAGAAGTAATAACAAAATTGACAAATCAACCAGAACTGGAAGGTATCTGAGTGCATAAACTCCTCTGAAATTAGTGAAGAAGAAAAAAAAAAATGGCATTCTCTCCTCTGAGTACTCAGTCTTTCTTATGAACCAAAGCAGGTTAACTAGAATGTTAAGCCCAAAGGAAATCCATAGAGAAAATCCAGAAAGATAGTAAGTAAAGGTAACAGAGGTCATGCTAAATTATCTGAGTTCAAATCCCTGGACCTGTAGGGTAGGAGATAAATTATTCCACCTAATCTGATAGCCACATGCACACCAAGGTCCCTTTGACTGCACACACACACACACTAAATAAATATAACCAGTAAAGGATGCCAGGCATGATGGTTCACACCTTGAATCCTAACACTTGAGAGACAAAGGCAGGTCAGTCCAAATGAGTTTGTTTCTAGCCTGATCTACTAATGAGTTTTAGGAAATCAGTCCTGTTTCATGGAGTATCTCTGTCTGGAAAACCAAAAACCTAAACGACCCCTCCCCTGAAAGGCAAAAGATAAAAAAAAAAAAAAAAGCTCAATCTAAGACAGAACTTGGTCTCCATATATGGATGTGTATCCATAGAGATCCCATCAACAACGAAGTGTCCGTCTGAGTTGCAAATTGATTCTGACTCCATTTTGTACATAGGCATCACCCTCCTTCGTCTGGCTTACCTTTAGGAAGGACCTGAGTGTCTGACATCCTGACCATAGCTGCTCCCAGGTACTGCAAGTAAGGACATACGGTTGACTGACGGGTATGTGCCTTAAGTAGATCCCTGTGCAACCACACCCACAGTAACTTCCTTTCCTTCTTACTTACTGTCTTCCTCTTACTGCAATACGATCTCCAGAATCTCTCATCAGTGCCCTTTTGGGGTGACTGGGATGGCTCTGCAGATAAAAGCCCTTATTTGTAATGCCTGGCAGCCAATTTATATATCTAAATGGAGATCCACACATAAAAGTGGGGAGGGAGAGAATCAACAGTTGTCCTTTGGCTTCTATGCTATGAGATTAGCCCTCCATCATGCATGCATTATAACAACAACAACAAAAACAACAACAACAACAACAACAACAACAACAAAAGACTGGAGGCTGGAGAGATGATTCATCAGTTATGTACTGGCTGTTCCTTTCCAGAGGATAGGATTTGATTCCCAGCATGCACATGGTGGTGTGCAACTGTCTGTAATTCCTCTTCCAAAGGGTGCAATGGTTTCCCTTGACTACTTTTTGCAATCACAGTGAAGGCAGACATGGAGGACTGGAAGCATGGGCTCCTTGATGTCACTGTCATCAATCCTACCCAATCATTTGAGGATGATACCATCTGTGTTCATTGAGCTTCACTAAGTGTGAACCAGTAATGGTTGGGATCTCTTGTAAGTATTGTTAACGTTTGGAATCTGGTTCAGTGTGATAGCTCATAGGCGAGGGTTACAAAGTACCAGGTGGGTGCTGAGATTACAAACTATCCTCTGGAATAGCAGCCTGTGCTATTAGTTACTGAGCAGTTTCTCCAGTGCCCAGTTGTTTTGGGAAAAAAAAATGTATACATGATGGAGAAGTCAGGTGTCACATCACTGCACAAGTCATTCAACTGGTTGACCTCAACTGGAGACCCCCTTAACATCCATTGACCTCAATAATTATCTATTGCTTTGTTGACCAGAGAGATCAATCTTGGACCTTGACTGTCGACCTTGACTGTGGATTACCCGCCTATAAACCTCAGGAGTAGGTGGGGCAACCAACTCAGGTACAGGTGGTAGGGTTAACTTCTCAAAATTGTCCTTTGGTATCCATATGAGTACTGTGGCATGTATACACACAATAGTAAAAATTGTAACATTGCAAAACCTTAGGGACACATTGACCTTGATTCCTCTGCTTTCAGCCTTTGAACCAGTTACCAAATCTCTCAGTAGTACCATTTTGGAATAGACTCAAAGTTTCGAGGTTAGCAGTCTAGGTGAAGTCATTGTAAGGTTGTTGAGGTCGATGGACATTTGAAGGTCTGTGGAAGAGGTCAACCACCCAAAGGGCTTGTGCAGTGCCGATCCCTTCGCCATCCTGGATCTTTTGCCTGCCTGCATGCCTATGCAGCACAGTGTGTGCAGTACATTTGCAAGCCAGAATGGGCATCAGATCCCCTTGGAACTGCAGGTGTAGTTCTTAGCCGTGATGTGAATTCTAAGAATTGGAAGCAGTATTCTAAAAGAGTGGTCGGGACTCGTAATTATTGAACCATCTTTCCAGCTCTTAATTAGATTGTTTGCCTAGCAAGCTCAAGGCCCTGGGTTCTGTCCTCAGTTCTTTTTTTTTTTTTTCTTTTTTTCGGAGCTGGGGACCGAACCCAGGGCCTTGCTACCACTGAGCTAAATTCCCAACCCCTGTCCTCAGTTCTAAAAATAAAACCAAAATAACAAAAAGATTCTTTCTAAATGTATTTTGTGCACTTGTAAAGGTCAGAGGACAGTTTGTGGGAGTCAGTTCTTCACTTGTATTATGTGGATCCTGAGGTATCAAATTCAGGCTGTCGTACTTGGCAGTAACATCTTTATCCATAGATCCATCCTCTGAGGCCCTACTAGATTTCAGTTATTTATTTATTTTGTGTGAGCATATGCATTTTATCTAGCTTGTATTTTTTGTTCTTCATGTTGAGACTGGGTTTCCTGTAGCCCAGATTGGTCTCAAACTCACATCGAAGTTGAGGGTGACTTTGAAACCCTGAGCCTCCTACCTTCTTCCCAAGTGCTGGGATTTCAGGTGTGAACTATGGATTATGTAGGGCTAGGGATTTAACTTGGGGCATTGTGCATGGTAAATCTTCCAGCTGAATCCCATCCTACTCCTGATCATTTGGCTGCAGTGACTGGATGGAGAAACAGGCATAGGGCCATGTCTCATGAGGCTGTAAACTCCAGTTGTGTGGGTTTTGTTAAAATACCTAATTCAAGTCAGGTGTAGTGGTGCACGCCTTTAATGCCAGCACTCTGGAGCCAGAGGCAGGTAGATCTCTGAGTTTGAGGTTAGTCTGGTCTACAGAGGGAGATCCAGGACAGTCAGGGCTATACAGAGAAACCCTGTATTAAAAAACAAAAGCAACAACAAACACAAAGAATATCACACATTTCAGAGATCTCCTCCAACTTAAATTTTCTGGAATGTAAGTAAGTCTGGGCATTTCAGAACCTACAAGTTCTCAAGACAGGGCGGTAGAGATGGCTCATCAGTTAAGAGCACTGGCTCCTCTTCCAGAGGTCCTGAGTTCAATTCCAACAACCACATGGCAGCTCACAACCATCTCTTATGGGATCTGATACCCTCTTCAGGTGTGTCTGAAGAGAGGGAGAGTGTACTCACATACATACAATAAATAAAAAAAAATCTTTATAAAAGTTTTTAAGACTTGATCCTTGGGGTTGGGGAGTGGTAGAGTGCTTGCCTAGGAAGCGCAAGGCCCTGGGTTTGGTCCCCAGCTCCGAAAAAAAAGAACCAAAAAAAAAAAAAAAAGACTTGATCCTTGTAGTGTTATTAGTATCAAATTACTGTGAGTAATAAAGTCTAATTCCTAGGTGGCCTGGAGCTGATTTCTGTATCTTCCTGTAGGATTTGCCTGGCATAATTCTCAGCACCTGTGTATTCTGTTTTAATACATTCAATTTTATAATTGACATTTTATAATTAAGGAAACTAATAAACAGTTTCCAGCACCATCACATAGAAGATCTTTTAGTCCCCCTTTTCTAACAACACTTTAACAACAGCAAAAATGTTTAAGAGACCAGAGAGATGGCTCAGTGGTTAAGAACACTTGCTGCTCCTGCCACGGACATGGGTTCAGGTCCTAGCACCCACAAGGACCACCCATACTTCCAGTCTTAGATGTCCTCTTCTGATGTTCTCTTCTGACTTCTGTGGCTATCCGGCAGACAAGTGATATATATATATATATATATATATATATATATATATATATATATATATATATATATATATGAATATACATATATACATGAATATATATATAGGCAAACATTCTTATACATAATATAAAATAAAGGCAAACATTCATGTAGGCAAACATTCTTATACATAATATAAAATAAATACATTTTTAAAAAAGTTTAAAAGATGGGCACAGGGGCTGGAGAGATGGCTCAGCGGTTAAGACCACTGACTGCTCTTCCAGAGGTCCTGAGTTCAATTCCCTGCAACCACATGGTGGCTCACAACCATCTGTAAAGAGATCTGATCCCCTCTTCTGGTGTATCTGAAGACAGCTACAGTGTACTTATATATAATAAATGAATACAAAAAAAAAAAAAAAGATGGGCACAGTGGTACATGTCATTAATTCCAGCATTCCAGAGGCAGAGGCAGGAGGAGGATCACTCTGAATTTGAGGACAGTTTAATCAACATAGCATATTCTAGGTAAGTCCAGGGCTACATAGTAAGACCGTGTCTCAAGAAAAGAAAATGAATTGACTTTGCCAAATCACTTCTAAAAAGTCCACAAGTTCTTAGTAAGCACCACACTCGGTCTCCTTGTATGGTTTTCATCTAGGCTGGTGTTAGCTCTTTGATACTATTATAGGCTATATCTATCCAGAGTAGCCAGAGTATTGCCAAATTAGGAAACAACAGTGATTTAAGTAACTGAGCTTAATTGTAGAAACTAACATCCCACATTCCAAGTATGAGTCTGATGGGGTGGTTTATACACACAGGTAACCTCTGGAGGGTAAAGGGTCAATGTCCTTCTAGGCCACAATGCAGGTTTAGTACCTATCTGGGTTACAGGGAACCTTATTAAAAACAAAACAAAACTAAACTTAAACCACCACCACCACCACCACCACCACCACCACCATCATCATCATCATCATCATCAACAACAACAACAACTTCAAAAACCCAAAACAAAACAACCCAAGAGGCTGGGTGATAATGATCCCCACCTTTTAAAAGGAAGTGAAAGATGATGAGGAGTTCAATGTCAGTACTTAGAGAGTTCAAAGTGAAGCAGGCTACTAAGGACCCTAATTTTTTTTTTATTTAACAAAGATAGAAAGAAAAGAAAGAAAAAAAGAAGGAAGAAACCAATAAGAAATCCAAGTCAAGAAAGGTAGTGATGGATTAATGGATTAATGGATTAATGAATAAACGCATGAACTTGTTAATTAAGAAGGCAGGCTTTCCTTACGATGCCTTGGCCAGCCTGGAGCTCCCTATATAGATCAAGCTTGCCTAGAACTCATAGAGATACTCCAGCTTCAGCACCCCAAGTGCTGCAGAATAAAGGCATCTGTAACCACACCTGGCTCTTGTTTTAGATGGGAGGACTAGGTGTGGAGGCCAGATTACTAGTCGTGAGCTGCAGACCTCCAAGATCAGCCCTCAATGGAGCTGATAGTAAACGAGCTGAATGCCTTGCCTCAAGCCTGACATTCAAATTCCTCTATTAACTAGGAAAAATTAAGTAGGTGTGGTGGAGCACGCCTTTTATACCAGCTCTGGCCCTCAGGAGGTAGGATCAGGAGGATTATCTGTGACTAGATGTCAGCCAGGTCTACAGGGTGAGATCCAGAGAAGGCAGGACTGCATAGTAAGACCCTGTCACAACACACACACACACACACACACACACACACACACACATATTTGCCTCAAAATTACCACAAACACACACACAGACACACACACACATACACACACACACACACACACACACACACACACACACACACACACCCCGTTCTAAAATATCACACACACATATACACACTCAAAAGATGGAGACTGCTGGAATGTGATAAAACACAGAAACCAGGACCCTGTGGAGCAAAGAGTTCCATCAGCCACACTGATGAGCAGGTTCCCCTGATCACTGGCTCCCAGCTATTAAATGTTGTCTACAATGGTCTCAGGAAGATATCTCAGTTGATAAAGGTGACTGATAACCTGAGTTCGAACCCTAGGAAGAAAAGGACAGGCTTCGGTGCTGTAACGTGTGAGCACGTCATCTCTGTGTGGCCCCCTCTCCACATAAAAATAGAATAGAGCCACTCACCTGCTTTCATGACCTTCATATACTGATTTCTTTTGCTGAGCATCTGTCTTTAAGCTATTGAACTTTATGGCTGAAATAATATTTCATTCTGATGTGACAGTTGTGCAACTGGTTAGGACATGGAACTTTAGTGGCCCAGTGTATGGATGGACACATTCATGTATGCAGACGTCCCTTGATAGATGGGTTGGGAGAACAGGAAGACGTGTAGCAACTGCACAATGGGGTGGGTGGGATCTTTGGAGCGATTAAAAATATTTATTTGACAACTGTAATCACAGCCTTTAGGGAACTAAGGAAGGAAGATTAAAAAAAACTAATTAATTATGTATACAGTGTTGTCTGCATGTATGCCTGCATGCCATAAGAGGGCACCAGATTTCATTATAGATGGTTATAAGCCACAATGTGGTTTCTGGACATTGAATTTCAGCCCCCCTGGAAGAGCAGCCAGTGCTCTTAACCTCTGAGCTCTTTTTTTAAAAAATGAATCTTGAGGTTAAATTGTTATACCTATAACAAAAAAGATGAAAGAAACTAGAAAATTCCCAAAACAAACAAAAGTAGGAAATTTGGAGACTATAGAGAGGGGGATAACTTTGCAATATTACAAATCTATAAATGACACATTTAGTTTACTTTTATTTTTTTTAATTAATTTTTATTTATATGAGTACAGTGTAGCTGTTTTGAGACACACCAGAAGAGGGCATCAGACCCCATTACAGATGGTTGTGAGCCACCATGTGGTTGCTGGGATTTGAACTCAGGACCTTTGGAAGAGCAGTCAGTGCTCTTAACCACTGAGCCATCTCTCCAGCCCCCTTTAGTTTACTTTTAATTAATTTTAATTTTATGTGATTGGATTGTTCACTTCTATATATGTTTGTGCATCATGTGCATGTAGTGACTTCAGAGGTAAGAAGAGAGTGTTAGACCTTTGGCGCTGCAGTAGAAGGTGAGTGTGAACCACCATATAGATGCAAGGAACTAAACCCCAGTCATCTGCTAAAGCCACAAGTGCTTTTAACCTCTGAGCCATCTCTCCAGGAAAGTGACTCATTTTTTTTTAAGGTTAAAGTTTATTTTATGTATGTGAGTACACTGTTGCTGTCTTCAGACACACCAGAAGAGGGCATCAAATCCCATTACAGATCCCATCATGTAGTTGCTTTGAATTGAACTCAGGACCTCTGGAAGCTATGAGTGATCTCTCCATCCCGCAACTGGCTTTAGAGTGGTTAACCTGGGCATGGTGGCTAAAACCCATTGTTACAGCATTTGGGAGGTTGATGCAGGATGGTTGCTGCAAATGTTAAGCCATCCTGGGTTGTGTCTCAATAAAAGAAAATGGTTGGGGGAGGGAAGAGGGGGAGATTCTTTGTCCAAATAGGAATAAACGTAAGGGAGCATGGGTCTAGCGCTTGAAGACACATGACTTGCCAGCAAGAGACTCTGGGTCCGGTTTCTAGTGCACCACAAAGCCACTAAAACCACAGTTGGCTCCTTTGTATGTTTGGGTGTAGATAACCCCCTTTTCATGTAGTTAAAATGTGAGCAGCAGCTGCTGGTTTGTTCTGAAAACCCTTTGTTTTAGGGAACCTTTGTGTACTGGCTGGTTTTGTGTGTCAACTTGACACAAGCTAGAGTTATCACAGAAAAAGGAGCCTCAGTTGGGGAAATGCCTTCATGAGATCCAACTGTAAGGCATTTTTCTCAATTAGTGATCAAGGCAGGAGGACCCAGCCCATTGTGGGTGGTGCCGTCCCTGGGCTGGTGGTCCTGGGTTCTATAAGGAAGTAAGCTGAGCAAGCCAGGGGAAGCAAGCCAGTAAGAAACATCCCTCCATGGCTTTTGCATCAGCTCCTGCTTCCTGACCTACTTGAGTTCCAGTCCTGACCTCCTTTGGTGATAAAACAGCAATGTGGAAGTGTAAGCTGATTAAACCCTTTCCTCCCCAACTTGCTTCTTGGTCATGATGTTTGTACAGGAATAGAGACTCTGACTAAGACACTTTGTTTACCTGCAAAAATCTCCCAGGGCTGACAGTGAGGCTCTATGTACAACATGGACTAATTCTACCATCTCATGCTCAACATGCAACAAACCAGTGCCTTCCACGTCCTCCAGAAGGCTACGAGGGACCTCAGTTCGTGGGATTACAGGTGTGTATGGCCGTTCTTTCTTCCTTCCTCCTTGGAGAGTAAACTCTGCTGTAAAGTGAGGAATCTTGAATCTCACTTAGAAAAAAGAATAAAATAGTTATAAGAGACAAATGGAGGGAGGGGATGGGGGGAGTGGGGGAATGAGGATCAGGATTGAGGAAGAACAGGAGGGATGGCCAGGTGGCCAGAAATGAATGGAAATCTGCAAGTGCTAGGATAAGAAAGTGAGGGGCATCTCTAGGATGAGACAGAGATCTGGGATAATGAAGGTGCCCAAGAATCAGTGGGGATAACCCTAACTGTGACTCACAACACTGGGGATGTGGAACCTGAAGAGGCCACTTCCTATAGCCACTTCCTATTACCAGTGGGGTAGTAGAGATACAAACCCACCCACAAAACGTTCAACCCAAATTTTATCCTGTCTTCAAGAATTGCAGACACGGGGTATGAAGCAGATGCTGAGGAAATGGTTAAGCAATAACTGATCTAACTTGAGCTCCATCCCATGGGTAAGCACCAATCCTGGACACTATTTGTTTTCTTTTTTTCTTTTCTTTTTTTTTTTTCCGGAGCTGGGGACCGAACCCAGGGCCTTGAGCTTGCTAGGCAAGCGCTCTGCCACTGAGCTAAATCCCCAACCCCCTAATCCTGGACACTATTAATGATACTTTGCTATGCTTGCAAACTGGAGCATGTTGTCCTCTGAGAGGCTCCACTCTCCAACCGATTCTGTCTCAGACAGATGTAGAAACTCACAGCCAAACAGTGAATGGAGTTTGGAGACTCTTATGGAATCAACTAATCTGGACCACTGGGGCTCTCAGAGTCTGAACCACCAACCAAAGAACATACAGGGGCAGGACCTAGGCCTCCCCACACATAAGCAGATGTGCAGCTTGGTCTTCATGTGGGTCCCAAACCGCCGGAGCAGGGCTTTCCCAAAAGCTGTTACCTGTACATTCAATATATTTTTCTAGCTGGGCTGCCTCGTCTGGCCTCAGTGGGAAAGGAAGTACCTAGCCTTACAGAGACTTGAAGTACCAGGGTGGGGGATACCCATGCCAGCCACCCTTCTCAGAGGAGAAGGGGAGCAGGAATGAGGGGAAATGTAGGAGGGGAGCAGTGAGCAGATGTAAAGTGAATAAGCGAAAAATAAAGTAAAATTAAATGAAAAAGAAACAGGTCAGGGATTGGGGCTTGCCCATGGGATGAGTCTCTTGTTGAGCCAGTTATTGCTTGGCCATTTCCTCAGGTCCTCAGGTGGGCCCTGAACAATCGGGGTGAGGGCTATCCCTAAAGCTGTTGCCTATCTGTGGAATCCAGTCCTCTACCTCATCTGCCTTGTCTGACCACAGTAGGAGGAGAAGCACCTAGTCTCGCAGAGACTTGATGAGCCAGTAGAAATGGTGGGAGGGGGGACCAGGAAGGAAAACATCGAATGGGATGTAAAGCGAATTAAATAAAAACAAAACAAAACAGGCAAAAACATAAACAAAACATATGATGCCTCAAATGGTTAAGTGCCTTGAGAGGAAGAAACATCCCAAGACAAAGGGGGCTGAAGACACTTATTTTTTTTTTTAAAACATTTATTTACTTTATTTATATGAGTACATTGTCACTGTCTTCAGACACACCAGAAGAGGGCATCAGATCCCATTACAGATGGTTGCGAGCCACCATGCGGTTGCTGGGAATTGAACTCAGAACCTTCAGAAGAGCAGTCAGTGCTCTTAACCACTGAGCCATCTCTCCAGCCCAAGACACTTATTTTTATTGCTTGAAATTAGTTTCAATTAACTCTACAAAAACCCTTTCCTCTCCCAAATCGATCAACTCATCTGGGCTGGGGAGACGGCTCACGAAGTAAAGGCACTTGCTGTCAATCCTGACAACCTGAGTTCCAACACTACGGTGACTTGTACAAGCTGTCATTTGACCTCCACTTGGGCGCCTTACCAAGAGCACCAACATATAAAATAAATAAATGTAATTAAAAACAAAACAGTTAACTCACTCATCTAGTTCTCAGGTATTCACCAGCTCATCACAGAGTCTTTTTAAAGTCATAGACTTTAGCAGGCTCCGTGGTGGTGCATATCTTTAATTCCAGCATTTGAGAGGCAGAGGCATGGGGACCTCTGTGAGCTTGAGGCCAGTCTGGTGTGGATTAACTGCATAAAGGAACCCTGTCTCAAACAAACAAACAAACAACACACACACACAGACACAGACACACACACACACACACACACACACACACACACACACACACAGACACACACAAATAGACTTTTTGGGTTTATTTAAACTTTAGTTAAGAAAAACTGTGTGTGGTTGTTTCTCTTGAATACGTCTGTCTGTACCATGCTTATGTAGTGCCAGAGAAGGTGGTGGATCGCTAGGACTGGAGTTACACGTGTTTGTAAGCCTCCATATGTGGATGCTGGGAATTGAACCTGGGTCCTTTGGAAGAGCAGTTAGAATTCTTAACCATTGTTCTTAGTCTTTGTTAATTGATCAAACTCCTCAAAGGAGCTGAAAAGCACTATCAGCATCAAAGCAGGTACTTCTAGGACTCTGTGCTCTTATCAAAATACTTTTGGGGCAGGGTCTCATTATGTAGCTCTGGCTTTCCTAGAACTTGCTATGTAGATGATGAGGCTGACCTCAAACTCATAGAGATCTGCCTGCCACTTCCTCCTGAGTGCTGGGATTAAACGACTGTACTAACAAGCCTGTCCCCCTCTCCTTGAGATGGTCTCATATGGTATCCCAGACTGGCCTTGGACTCTACATTCTCCTGCCTGGGTCTCTTTAATTGTTGGGAGTTTAGGCAGTCTCTGGAGGAGTTCTGTGTGTTTTTGGAGATCTAAGAATGAAGAAATATGGCTCAGCTGATAGGACAATTGCCTAGCATATATGAAACTCTGAGTTTGAGTTCCTAGTGCACCACAAACAGGGTATGTTGGTCAGTCTGGGCTACATGAAACTCTTATAATAAAATAATAAAAACAAGGGCTGAGAGATGGCCCAGCAGTTAAGAGCACTCACTGTTTTCCCACGGATACAGAGTTCAATTTCCATCAATCACATAGTGATTTACAACCATCTATAATGGGATTTTGCGTTTCTTCTGGCAAGTAGGCATACATGCAGAGCATATACATAAATAAATTTAAAATAATGATAAAAGGGGGGAAAATTATATTAGCAATAAAGTTGAGAGACCCTTGTTGAGAGATTTGTCCCTTTTTCAGAGGACCCAAACTCAGTTCCCAGGACCCACATGATGGCTTACAACCATCTGTAACTGTGCAGGGGATCTTATGCCCACTTCTGTCATGTACAGGCACCAGGCATATAGGTGGTACACAGACATACACGCAGGGAAAACACTCAGACATGTAAAATAACATATATATTTTTTAAAAGTGATACCCTTGTGTACACTGCACCAGCCACTGCCCTTTTTTGTTGAAATCCTAACAACCATTTTGTTTTATTTTTAAATATTTTATTTATTTATTATATATGAGTACATTGTAGCTGTCTTCAGACACACCAGAAGAGGGCATCAGATCTCATTACAGATGGTTGTGAGCCACCATGTGGTTGCTGGGATTTGAACTCAGGACCTCTGGAAGAGCAGTCAGTGCTCTTAACCGCTGAGCCACCTCTCCAGCCCCTTGTTTTATTTTTAAAAATTACATTTATTTATCTGTTCATTTAGTGTGTGTGTGTGTGTGTGTGTGTGTGTGTGTGTGTGTGTGTAGGGCACATGTTGTGATGAGTATGAAGAGTTTAGAGGACAACTTGTGAGAATTGTTTTTTTTTTTTTTTTTTTTTCTTTTTCTTTTTTTCGGAGTTGGGGACCGAACCCAGGGCCTTGCGCTTGCTAGGCAAGCGCTCTACCACTGAGCTAAATCCCCAACCCCGGTTTTTTTTTTTTTTTTAAGATTTATTTATTTAAGTTATGTAAGTACACTGTACATTGTCATTGTCTTCAGACACACCAGAAGAAGGCATTGGATTCCATTACAGATGTTTGTGCGCCATCCTGTGGTTGCTGGGAATTGAACTCAGGACCTCTGGAAGATCAGTCAGTGCTCTTATCATTAAGCCATCTCTCCAGTCCCTGAATTGGTTCTTTTTATTTATTGATTTATCTATTTTATTTCGAGTGTGTTTTGCCTGTCTGTATTTATGTGCACTGAGAGTGCTTGGTACTCAAAGAGGTTAGAGGAGAGCATTTGATCCCTGGAACTGGAGATATGCATGATCAAGAACTCACGGGTGCGGGGAATCAAACTCAGGTCCTTTGCAAGAGCAACAAGTGCTTTTAACCTCTGAGCCTTCTCTACAGTCCTGAGAGGTTTTTTTTTTTTTTTTTTTTTTTTTTTTTTTTTTTTTTCCTACCACCCTGAAGGTCCTGGAAAACCAAACTCAAGGTTAGACATCCTGGGCTCTTGCTCAGCCGGATAAATGTAGTTTTCACCCCTCATAAAAGAATCTTCTTTTTTGCAACAGGAATTGTTAATTTTAGGTCAGGTGTGGTGCTCTTTCAGTACTTGGGAAATGGAGGCAGGAGGATCAGGAGTTCAAGGTTGTCTTCAGCTAGATATTGAGTTTGAGACCACTGTCCTAAGAAAGAAATGAGAAGGGCTGGAGAGATGGTTCATCGACTACTCTTAACCAGAGGTCCTGAGTTCAAATTCCAGCAACCATGTGGTGCCTCACAACCATCCGTAATGGGATCTGACGCCCTCTTCTGGCATGCAGGCGTACATGCAGACAGAGCACTCATACATTAAACAAATAAAATTAAAAGAATGAAAGTGGGGGAGGGGTGCTTGATAGAGGCTTACTTATGTAGCTCTAACTGTTCTGATGGAGGGAGCTGGGTTCAGTGCCTACAGCCATCTGTTAGGTCCAGTTCTTGAGAATTTGATTCCCCTTTCTGGCCTTACAGGCAAAACACCTACACCTACACCTATACCTATACCTACACACACACACACACACACACACACACACACACACACACACACTCCCAAATGAAAGTCAGGCATGGCTAGTCTCGCACTCAGGTATCAATAGTCAGATGAATCTCTGAGTTTGAGGTCTACATAGTGAGTTCCAGAGCACCCAGGGCCACACAGAGAAACTAGAAAAACCAAACAACAGCAACAACAAAACAAAACAAAAAACCCCAAAACTCCAAACAAAATCAGGGTCTGAGGAGCTGGTTCATGGGATAACAGGACTCATGCGTGGAATCTGGAACACAAATATTGTGGAAAGAGAGAACAGATTCCTGCAGATTTTAACTTCCCCACCCATGCTGTGGGATAACAAACAAACCCCATCAAACAACAACAACAACAAAATCGAAAGCTAAAGCCCAAACTGGGGGGACTTTGAAGATCCAGACTCTTTAATTCAGGGTGGCTGACAGGATGTGACGGCACATACCTTTAATTCTATAAACCTGGAGGTAGAGACAAGCAGCTCTCTGAGTTCAAGGCTGGCCTGGTCTACAGGACAGGTTTCAGGACAATCAGAGCTACAGAGAAACAAAACAAAACAAAACAAAACAAAACAATCAAACCAAACCAAAATTTAGGTCTTCAAACTTGGCACCTTTACCTGCTGAGCTATCTTGCCAGCCTTATGTAACTTTAAATATAGATTTTTTTCTTTTTTATTTGGGGAGGTTACAGTGTCAGATCCAACCCATAGTTCCAGGTTGCTTTGAGCTGCCTCATGTGAGCGCTGGGAATTGAACTCAAACTGTCCACATGAAGGACTTACCACTGAGCCATCTTTCCAGTCCCATTTATTTGTTATTATTACATCTTAGGGTTTTTTTTTTATTTTTTTATTTTTTTTGGTTTTGTACTCTCCAAACAGGGTCTCACTATGTAACCCTGGCTGTCTTAGAACTTGATATGTAGACCAAGCTAGTCTCAAACTCACAGAGATCTCTCTGCCTCTGCCTTCCAAGCGCTGGACCAAAGGAATGCGCTCGAGCACTCGGCTCTCTAGCCCTGTTTATTTTTGAGACATTATCTAGCCTGGTGTGGTAGTGCATTCCTTTAATTCCAGTGCTTGGGAGGTGGACTGCTATGAGTTTGAAGCCAGCCTGGTCTATACAAAGGGAGACCCTGAGAGAGAGAGAGAGAGAGAGAGAGAGAGAGAGAGAGAGAGAGAGAGAGAGAGAGAGTCTTCTCCAGAACTAGGGGAAAGGTTAAAAGGTTTTGATTGCTTTAGGACAGATGAGCTGTCTTTCCTTGTTTGTCCCCACCCTACCTGCCAGGCACTTTTTCAGTTGCTACTTGAATGCCGTGGCTCCTGCCTACTGCCTTAAAGAATTTTCAACTTCTGCCCAGCACAGATCTGGAGCTCAGCCTTGGGAACCCATCCAGCACTCCAGGTTTTCATCCAGTGTCTCCGGTAAGTCAGTGAAGAATTTCTTGGAAGAGTGTTTCACATCTCTTTGTTGTAGATGGAAAGGTTTAGAAATGTGTGTGACAAGGAGTTTAGGGATTGTATGATAAAGAAAAAAACTTTTATGTGTATGAATTTGTATATACATAGGCACATGATGTACATGGTGTACAACCTGCAGGGCTGAGTTTCAAACTCATGTTGTCAGTCTTGGTAGCAATTGCCTTTGCTATTGATCCATCCTACAGGCCCAAGATGGTGAGTTTTTGTTGTTGTTGTTTGTTTGTTTGTTTTATTTTGTTTTGAAACAGGGTCTTACTATGTAGCTCTGGCTGGCCTGGAACTCTCCGTATAGATCATGCTGCCTTGCTGTCTTAGAACTCACTGTGTAAGTTCAGCTTGGCCTACGAGTTGTAGCAATCTTCCTGGTGTGCACCACTATTCCCTTTGGTTTTGTTGTCATGGTTGGTTTTTTTTTTTTTTTCTTTTTTTCTTTTTTTGGCTTTTATTGTCAGTTTCTGCCTCTACTTTATCCCCTGGGCCATATCTAGAGATATTAAGAAATTCTCTTTCTCAAGATGAGTCACAGAAGTCCTGCTCCAAATTTGGAAGGAAGGAATGTTGCACGAGAGTGAGAGGCCTAGGAATCCAAACAGACAAGCCTTTCTGGTTACCCTCGCAAGCTGTTAGCATTACTCCCCGAGGGCAAGTTAAAAGGGCTTTGGAAGCAGAGTCTTGGAACCAGGCAGGAGGCAAACTGACAAATTCAGGTGCTGGGGAGAATGGCAGCCCCAAATTTGGCCCTGAGCTCGGGACCCTCCCAGACTTGATTCTGTTCTTTATTTGCTTTTTTTGGTATCCTTTAAAAAATGGAGTCCATTTACTTACTTATTTTGATTTCTTTTGGTTTTTACTGAGTGTATGCACACCAGGAGGGTAGGAAACTCATTTCATAGCCCAGGTTGGGATCATTTGTTTGTTTGTTTGTTTGTTTTTTCTGCCTCAGCCTCTTGAATGCAGGGAATATAGGCCGGAAACATGATATTTGTCTAAATGACTTTTATTTGTTTTAATTTATTTACTTTTCTCAAAACAGGGTCTCAGTCTTCAGCCCAGGGTGACCTCAGACTCCTGGCAACCATTAATGCCAATCTCCTGAGTTCTGGGATTTGAGGCCTGAGCCACAATGCCAGACTCAAAATGTCCTTTATAACAATTTAGCTCAGTTGGTTGCTGTGGAAACCCTGGGTTTGATCTCTAGCACTACTTAAATCCACTGAGGCTGTGTACACCTACACATATTCCTAACATTTGGGAGGGGCACATGGTTAAGTCATTTTAACCTAGTGGGTTGGAACCCAATCTGAGCAACATGAGATTCTGTCTCATAAATAAAATAACGTGAAATACACAACTTTAATCCCAGCACTTGGGAGGCAGAGGCAGAGGCAGAGGCAGAGGCAGGAGGATCTCAGTTGGAGGCTAACCTGCTCCACAGGGTGAGCTCCAGGAAAGACAGAGCTACACAGTGAGGTCTTGTCTCAAAAATCAAAAAAACAAAATCCACTCTCCTCCCCCCGCCCCCCCCCCCCCCCCGCCAAAAAAATCAAAACAAACTCTGAAATAATTTATGTAAGGATAGTGTTTCTTTGAGCTCTATAAGACACTTTATCTCATTGATAAGATTTGGGGAGTGGGCTCGTGGGGATCCCAATTTGTAGCTGATAGGTCAAAATTCCTAAGAGTTGGGGTTGAAGGTAAGTGAAAACTGGGCCAGTTTTGGGGCTGGAGCCCTCAGCTTATGGGTTCAGTGCTAACTCCAGATAGACCATGTCAGAACTGGATTTGATTCCCAAGCCTCTAGCTGTTGTCTGCCATTCTGGGGTGGTAGGATGTGCTGAACAGGTTTATGTCAACTTGATACAAGCTAAAGTCATCTGAGAGGAGGGAACCTTAGTTAATAAAATGTCTCCATAAAATCAGGCTGTAGGCAAACCTGTAGAGCATTTTCTTAATTAGTGGTTGATGGGGATAGTGTCGGGCTAGGGAGCCATGAGACCAGGAGGAGCAGGCCTGGAGCACGGGTCGGGTAGAGACATGTCTTATAAACCTCAGAGTGAGCCTTAGCTACCAGGAGACCCCCAAATGAGACTTGAGAACCGAGTTTATGCAAAAACAAGATTATTGTTCCAGTGCACTGGGGTTGTCCTGCACCCAGAGGGGAGGCAACTCCTTCGTTCTCATAAGCCTTTTATACAATTTTTGAGGGCAGATCGTAGCAACAGCAACTAGGCACATAATGATTGGTGGTTCTGGTGACCTTTTTACATTAATTGGTTGGGGGGGGGCACTCAAGAACCTGCCCTATCTCCAGGGGGCTGGATAATTGGTTGGGTAGGGCCCGGGGACTCAAGAACCTGCCCTATCTCCAGGGGGCTGGATAATTGGCTGGGTAGAACCCGGGGACTCAAGCACCTGCCCTATCTCCAGGGGGCTGGATAATTGGCTGGGTAGAACCCGGGGACTCAAGCACCTGCCCTATCTCCAGGGGGCTGGATAATTGGTTGGGTAGGGCCCGAGGACTCAAGAACCTGCCCGTCTCCAGGTGGCGGGATAATTGGCTGGGCAGGGAGCGGGGCCTCAGGGACCTTTCCTAAGGCCCGGTGGGAAGTTCCAAGTCAGGACTCTCAGTCCAAAACCCCAAAATTTCTGTCTTGAGGTCAGCAAGAGTACGATTTTCCCTACCCCCGGGGCCTGTGCTTCCCTGTTCACATAGCCTTGTGCTCTCCACCACAGGAGGTCACATAGCCGGTAGCCAGGTTACACTTCCTTTCCCCTTATAAGGTCGCATCCCGCAGCACTTGGAATTTCTCCTTATGCAAATGAAGTATCTTACATCATCTCTCCTGGGCTAATGGTACGTGACAACACAAACCTTGTCCGGGACCCTGGCCAGCTCCCCAGGAGCATAAGTACCTCCCTTTCCTCCCAATAAATGAACGATGCTGTTCTTGTACGGACCAAGATCCTGTCTGTACCCTCCCGTGCCCTGCTAAGCTTCCTTCCCTCCAGTCCAGCCCCCTGTGCAATGCGCCTGAGAGGGAGAAGAGTACCTGGGATGTGAGGGGAGGGCCCAGTGCCACTGTGGGATGGTTATCCAGGGTTCTATAAAAAAGCAGGCCGAGTAAGCACGAGGAGCAAGGCTCTAAACAACATCCCTCCATGACTTCTGCATCAGCCCCTGCCTCCAGCTTCCTACTCTATTTGAATTTCTGTCAAAGATGTGAACAGTGCGGCAAAGGCCAAATAAACCCTTGGTGTTTCATCCCAGCAATAATAACCCTGACTCGGACGTAGGGTTACTTAAAGCATTCTGGGGGTCAGAGAAACGATTTGGGCTGTAAATACAGCAGGAAAAAACCTTGAGCATCTACTTTGCATGGACAGAGAGGTAGGGCCTGTGTGTGTTTGGAGCCGTTCTTTCCTGTCTTTCTGTACTGGGAATAGAAGTTTCATAGAAAGAAATTGCATGGGAGACTACCCAATTAGAACCATAATGATTGCGGAGGGGTTGGCATGTTGCAGGACTGTGAACCCCGAAGTTATGTTATTTACTGGAAAACATGTTTTTAGTTGTTGGCTCAGTCTTAGCACACACCTTTAGTCCAAGAGTTTTCTGCTTGAACATTTTAAACTGGATTAGACTCAACCATAGGCCAAGGGGCAGAGCAAGCAATCATTTGACAGGAAGTGAGCAGAGGATTTTTAAGAAAAACAAACAAACAAACAAACAAACAAACAAACAAACAAAAAACCCCATAGAGCGAAAGAGGTAGACAGAAGGACGCATAGAGACATACCGGAAGTAGAAGGGAGGGACATTGAGTTTGAAGGAGGTTTTTTGGAGACGGACTTGAGGGAGGGGATTCTTTCTGAGACATCGTCTGAGAAGGAAGGTTAGCTGGGTGCTTTCTCTGCTTCTCTGAGCGAGCAGGCTTTCACCCCATCGTCGGGTTCCGGAGTCTTCATTGATAAAATGCAACATTTGAGATTTTGCTAAAAACAACACCCGAGTGCTTGAGTTAAAGGCACAAACCATCACACCCTATCAGGTGATCCTTCATGATTTCTTATCTTGTTTTCCGGAAGAGTTCGGATCCCTCCACCAGGCTCTGAAGATGTTATGGCAGAACCTCCATCAGTTTGGCCAGAAGTTGGTTCGCCGGCGGCCCCTGGCGGCAAGTGAACAGTCTGAGTCTTCCTTGTCTCGATGTCTGACCACTTTGGACCTTGTGTCCTTGGGTGTGGGCAGTACCCTGGGAGCAGGCGTGTATGTCCTGGCCGGAGAGGTGGCCAGAGAGAAAGCTGGGCCGTCCATCATCATCTGCTTCTTAATTGCTGCCCTGTCTTCAGTGATGTCTGGACTCTGTTATGCGGAGTTTGGAGCCAGGGTACCGTGTTCAGGTTCCGCTTATCTCTACAGCTATGTTACAGTGGGCCAGCTGCTGGCTTTCATCACTGGCTGGAACCTCATACTCAACTATGTCATTGGTGAGGAGATGGGGACTTAGAATGGGTATGGGCATGATGACCATGGGGTGGAGTAGGCAAAGCAGGTTTTACCCTTATTTGTGAGCACTGCCACTTGGTTTGGGGGCTTGGGTAGTGGGAACCCCAGATGCCCTTCTCCCTTTTTGCTGCTTCCTTAAAGGATTAAACCTAAAAGAAGTGAGATTTGTAGTGAATGGACTTATTTCTTTTTGTTTGAGGCTTCAACTTTGTGGAGATACTCCCAGCTTTGCCTCCCCATCACTAGGCTTATAGGTGTGACCCACCATGCCTTATAGGTGTGACCCACCATGCCTTATAGAACTTCTGGTTTCATTTTTTTTTTTTTTATGAATACAAGGGTCTTATGTAGCCCAGGCTGCCCTGGAATTTGCCATATAGCAGAAAACGGCCTCAAATCTCAGATATACAGGCTTACTACTTCTCAAGTGCTGGGATTACAAGGCATGTGCCATCTGGTCTGGCCTGGTCCCCCAAACCTTCTTTCCATTTCAGTTTTAAAGGCTTGTTTTATTTTTAATTATGTGTGTAGGTTTGTACATTCAAGTGAAGGTGTCTGCAAAGGTCAGAAGCAGGAATTACAAGGTACATGACATGTGCACTGGAAACTAATCTCAGGCCTCTCGAAAGAGCAGTGTGCTTTTATAACCTCTCGGCCATCTCTCCAGACCCTCCTGGCTTCTGCTTTGAGACAGAGTCTCACTATATAGCTCGGGTTAGCCTGCAACTCACTACGTAGATCAAACTGATTTTGAGCTCAGAGTTCCCTGTCTCTATTTCTGAATGCTGGCATCAAAGGTGTGCACTTCCATGCCTGCCTCGCTCTTTCTTTCTTTCTTTCTTTCTTTCTTTCTTTCTTTCTTTCTTTCTTTCTTTCTTTCTCTCTTTCTCTCTCTCTCTCTCTCTCTCTCTCTCTCTCTCTCTCTCTCTCTCTCCCTCCCTCCCTCCCTCCCTCCCTTCCTTCCTCCCTTCCTTCCTCTCCTCCTCCTCCTCCTCCTCCTCCTCCTCCTCCTCCTCCTCCTCCTCCTTCTTCTTTTTTTCTTTTTTTCGGAGCTGGGGACGGAACCCAGGGCCTTGCGCTTCCTAGGCAAGCGCTCTACCACTGAGCTAAATTCCCAACCCCTCTTCTTCTTCTTCTTCTTCTTCTTCTTCTTCTTCTTCTTCTTCTTCTTCTTCTTCTTCTTCTTCTTCTTCTTCTTCTTCTTCTTCTTCCTCCTCCTCCTCCTCCTCCTCCTCCTCCTCCTCCTCCTCCTCTTCTTCTTCTTCTTCTTCTTCTTCTCTCTCTCTCTCTCTCTCTCTCTCTCTCTCTCTCTTTGGGTCAGGGTGTTATATAAGTAGACCAGGTTGGCCTTGAAATTTGTATGTTAACTGAGGATGACCTGAACTCCCAATTCTCCTGCTTTTACCTCCTAAAAATGGGATCACAGGACTCCTTGCTTCATTTCGAAGGATACAGGGTCTCAAGTAGCCCTGGCTGTACCAGAACTCATGGTATAGACTCCCCCGTTTGTTCCTCCTGAGAGTTGGGATTAAAGGCCTGCAGGATGTCTAGGAATTCCTTGTTTATTTCAATGAGATTAGTTTTACAGACTGTTCATCATTTGGAGTGTTTGTTTACCTGCTACATTTTTGAAAATTCCTAGACCACTATTTTGTTTGTTCTTGTAGTGCCTGGGCTCAAACCCAGGGCCTTGAGTATGGGAGGCAAGTACTCTGCCACAGGGCTAAATGCCTATCCCAGGAAACTTGTGAGATTATCTATCTATCTATCTATCTATCTATCTATCTATCTATCTATCTATCTAACTGTTAATTAATCATTTTATTTGTTTACATATCAAATGATATCCCCCTTCCCTGTTACCTCTCCACATCCTTCCCCCACTATCCCATCTCTCTCTTCCCTCTTCTCTTTGCCTCTATGAGGGTGCTCCTCTACCCACTGACCCATTCCTGCCTCACTGCTCTAACAGCCACCTACTTTGGGACATCAAGCTTTCACAGGACCAAAGG
The DNA here is from genome assembly GCF_021556685.1 of Rattus norvegicus. Classification (NCBI taxonomy): domain Eukaryota; kingdom Metazoa; phylum Chordata; class Mammalia; order Rodentia; family Muridae; genus Rattus; species Rattus norvegicus. The sequence continues at coordinate 77,192,709 of NC_141534.1, forward strand.
CCTCTCCTCCCACTGATGTCAGATAAGGCCATCCTCTGCTACATATGTATCTGGAGCCATGGATCCCTCCCTATATACTCTTTGGTTGTTGTTTTAGTTCCTGGGAGCTCTGGGTGGTCCAGTTAGTTGATATTGTTTTCCCTATGGGGTTGCAATCCCCTTCAGCTCCTTCAGTCCTTCCCTTAGCTCAGGGGTCCCTGGTCTCAGTCCGCTGGTTGGCTGTGAGTATCTGCATCTGTACTGGTCAGTTGCTGGTAGAGCCTCTCAAAGAACAGCCATACCAGGCTTCTGTCAGCAAGTACTTCTTGGCATTGGCAGTAGTGTTAGGGGTTGGTGTCTGCAAATGGGATGAATCCCTGGGTGGGGCAGTCTCTGGATGACCTGGAATGGAGAGATTATAGATCTTGTGTATGATTTTTACTCTTGCTCCTCATGGCAGAGATTGAGATTAGATATGCTTCTCTCTCTTCCTGTCTGTATTCTAAGGGTTCACTTTCTGCTTGTGAATGAAGGCTTCCCTTCCTCTTACAGGAGCAGCCAGTGTGGCTCGGGCCTGGAGTGCAGCTTTTGATGGCCTCATAGGGAACCATATCTCCCAAGCCCTGCAGACGACTTTCCCTATCCAAGTGCCCAGCTTTCTGGCCAAGTATCCAGACTTTTTTGCACTTGGTCTGGTGATAGTCCTCACTGGTGAGTCAGGCTGGAGCGGGGTGATGAGTGAAGATGTGAAATCCAAGGCACAGGAGGAGGGCAGGGTGTTTTCCCATACCAGGGGCTGTGGGTCTGTAGTAAAATACTGAGTAACAATATGTCTAGCTTTCAACCACAGAATGTTGGAGGTACCCTCTTCCCCACTGTTACAAGCCCGGTGTCTGTGGTACCCTCCAACCTTCTGCTGAGATCCACTCAATTACATTGATTGATTGATTGATTGATGATTGTATGTGAATGTGTGTGGGTTACATGCATGTGGATGTCACAGGGCAAATTGTCGGAGTTGTTCCTCTCTACCATGTAAGGGCCTGGAGACAGAACTCAGATCCCCAGGCTTCTTGGTAAGCCTCTTTTACTTGATAAGTCATCTTGCAAGTTTTCTTCTGTATGAAGACCACATTTAAAAAGAAAATAAATTAGATCTTACTTTATGTGTATGTGTTTTGCCTGTGTGTATGTATGTATGTGTGCCAAGTATCTGCCTGGTATCAAAGCTACCATATGGGTTCTGGGAACTGAATCCAGGTCCACTGCAAGAGCAGCCAGTGCTTTTAATCAATGAACCATCTCTCCAGCTTGAGATTTTGACTTTGGTCCACAATCTCCCTTCTTGTGTATCTGGGTTGGTTAAACCCTTGTGTCCAGGTGTGTGTCCAGGTATGTGCCACCACAACCATGTTAGGGTTCTTACTGTTTTCTTTCCATTCCTTTTCCTGCAGGAATCCTGGCCCTGGGAGCACGAGAGTCAGCCATGGTCACTAGGGTTTTCACAGGAGTGAATCTTTTGGTGCTGTGTTTTGTCTCCCTCTCTGGCTTCATTAACGGCAAGCTACACAACTGGCAGCTCACAGAGGATGACTACAAACTGGCTTTGTCAGAGACCAACAGCACTGACAGGTCAGCTCAGGGCAGGAAGGGGCGGAAAGTAGGGGTCTGGCTAGTGGGCCCATGTGATGCATGTAGCAGCCCAAAGCTGTGTGCCAACAGAGGGATACTATGGAAGTTGTGTATACCCCTTCAATAGTTTTCTTTTAATTTTTTTAAATTTTGAGATGTTTTCTTTTCTTTTTTTTTTCCTTTTCTTTCTTTGTTTTTTTTCTTTTTCCTTTTGTTTTTTGGAGACAGGGTTTCATTAAAGGCTTGTGCACTGCCCCATCCCCATCAGCTTTTTTGTTTTTTCAAGACAAGGTCTTACTGTATAGCTCTAAATGTCCTGGATCTCTCTCTGTGTAGAGCAGGCTGGCCTTGAACTCAGAGATCCACCACCCTCTGCCTCTCAAGAACTGAGATTAAAAGGTGTGAGCCATTATGTCTGGCATAATGTTTGTTTGTTTTTAAAGATTTATATTTATTTCATGTATGTGAGTACACTGTTGCTGTCTTCAGACACCAGCAGAGGGTATTGGATCGCATTACAGATGACTGTGAGCTACCATGTGGTTGTTGGGAATTGAACTCAGGACCTCTGGATGATCAGTCTGTGCTCTTAACTGCTGAGCCATCTCTCCAGCCCCATGCCTGTTAGTCCTTAATATTTATTTGTGTATGAGTGATTTTGACTGGTTATATGTATATGTACCATGTGCGTGCCTGGTGCATGTGGAGGCCAGAGAAGGGCATTGGATCCTCTGTAATTGGAGTTAAACGTGTTTGTGAATTACCATATGGGTTCTAGACATTGAACTGAGGTCCTCTAGAAGAGCAGCCGGTGCTGAGTCATCTGTCTAGTCTCCTTTATGGTTGTTTTTGAAGAAGGGTATTATGGATCTCAGCCTGGAATCTAACTTACTAAGTAGTGAATGATACCACAGACTTCTGATTCTCTTGCTTCTATTTCCCAAGTGCACACACATGTTGGGATCAAACCCATAGTATGTATGCTAAGCAAGTACTCAACCAACTGAGCTATGTCCTAGCATCCCTCGTCCTGCATCTTCACTATTTTTGTGTTTTGACACAAGGTCTTGCTATGTAGCCCAGACTACCTATGAGGTCTATAGATACAGTTGGCTGTGAACCTTCAGCCTTGAGTTCCTGCGTGCTGGGATTATAGGCATACCCTGTTATGCCCTGTGTTCCTGCAATGATTTCCTCCTTCTTTCTCTTGCCACAGCTTGGGACCACTGGGCTCTGGAGGGTTCATGCCTTTTGGCTTGACGGGGATTCTCCGTGGTACAGCCACATGTTTCTTCGCCTTCATTGGGTTTGACTGTATTGCGAGTACAGGTGAGTAGTAGTCCCTCTGTCCTATCAAAAGTATATACATGTAGGGCTGGTGGAGGGTTAGCCTGCTTTGGGGAGCATAGGAGGGGAGAGGGTGTGTGTGGTGGCCTGTAAGTGCTTCTGAATCAAGGTCCCTTCCATCCCTGCAGGGGAAGAGGCCCGCTGTCCCCAGCGTTCCATCCCATTGGGCATCGTGATCTCACTCTTCATTTGCTTTCTGATGTATTTTGGTGTTTCATCCGCACTCACCCTCATGATGCCCTACTACCAGATTAACATCAACAGCCCCTTGCCCCAGGCATTTATCCATGTTGGATGGGGCCCTGCTCGCTATGCAGTAGCTGTGGGAACCTTATGTGCCCTTTCATCCAGGTTGGTATCAAAGGTTTTTCTCATTTGCTGCTAGATTGTCAACTGTCCCAGCCTTTGAAATAGAGAGAAGAGAGGGAGGAGAAATGTTTTACATGGCTATAGGAGCAGGGCCTGCTCCTTGACACTCTCCGGAGTCTCTTACTTGTGTTCCTCTTCTCTACCAGCCTCATAGGTTCCATTTTCCCAGTGCCTCGGGTGGTGTATTCCATGGCAGAGGATGGGCTCCTGTTCCGGAAACTTGCCCAGGTTCATCCTCGAACACACACCCCGGTCCTAGCCACGGTCCTTTGTGGAGTCATTGCAGGTAAGACAACCACAGCCTTACCAACTTCATCAGCTTGGCTATGTTCACTAACTAATGCCTCGCCATGTTTTACACCTACCTTTTATTCTTAATCACTTTAGCATTCATGGCTTTCCTTGTTGAGCTCAGTGATCTGGTGGACCTCTCATCCATAGGGACTTTGCTCGCCTATTCTTTGGTGGCCTTCTCTGTTCTTGTCCTCAGGTGAGACTCCATCACGCCTTGGGTGGGTGGTATGGGGCCATGAAGTCAGCTAGATGTTTATCCTGGCTGTCACTTGTGTGCATGGGGGCAGCTGGTAATGTTCCCATGTTACCTTACTCATTCAGGTACCAGCCAGACCAGAACTTAAGCTCTTGTAAGAAGGAGAAATCTGACAGTATGGCTGTTGAGCTGGAGCCTGGGCTTGAACTTTCTTCATGCATGGAGCCTATGTCTCCAGAAGGGACTCCAGGGATTGCAAGGGGACTCTGTATGCCCATGGACACCACCCCAACTTTGAGATCTGGCCGGATCGTCTATGGATGTGCTTCCCTGCTTGGTGACCACTGGGACTTTACTCCTTGGGCATTTGGAAGCTGATAGCATGGGGTGGATGTCACTAGCAGAGCGGGAGGTATGGTACAGACAGGTTTGGTGAGATGCAGCCCAGTGTTCTGACAGACTTCTCCCCAACTTGACTTGCAGCCCTCCTTCTGGTGTTCCTGTGCCTGATTCTGGTCCAGTGGTCCACACAGCTGTTCTCTGGTAACCCAGTTTTGATAGCTGTGGCTGTTTCACTGTTTCTTCTTACTGTCGGGGTGGTCACTGTCATCTGGAGACAGCCTCAGAGCACCATTCCTCTCCACTTTAAGGTAGGTGACTGACTTCTCTTATGATAATCCACCCTATGGAGGTTGTCATGTCTGACTTAAGGTCTAAGCATGTTTTACTTTACCATGGAAGGAAGGGGCAGGAACTGATAAAACCAGTGGACATGCTGGGCATGGTGGTCCTTGTCTTTAGTCCCAGAACTCAGGAGACAGAAGCAAGGATAGGTAATCCCCAAGTCTGAGGCCAGCTTGGTCTACACATAATATTTCAGGCCAGGAGAACCTATTTCACAACCCCCTCCCAATACACCAATGGGCAGAGCTTCCAGATACTTAGGAGGCTGAGGCAGGAGGATCACATATTAAAGGCCAGCATGGACTGCAGCTACTTCTAGATTAGTAGTTTAGTGACATTCTGACTCAAAATAAAGATAATACAGGTATGTTGTTGCTCCCTACCTACACTTTTAATACTAGGGAGGCAGGGGGAACTCAGGCATTTAAGGCTATGCTCAGTTTAAGCAAATGAACAAAAATCCCAAAGTCTGGGAGATGTAACTCAGTGGTAGAACACTTGCTTAATATGTATGAAACCCGGGGTTGGGGATTTAGCTCAGTGCCTAGGAAGCGCAAGGCCCTGGGTTCGATCCCCAGCTCCGAAAAAAAGAACCAAAAAAAAAAAAATATATGTATGAAACCCTGGGAGCAGTCCCCAGTATTGAAAAGAAGCCAGAGGGAGGTAGGATATAGTCAGTTCATAGAGCAATAGTTTAGAATGCATGAAGTATTAGGTTTGATACTAGCACCACACAAGCCAAGAATATGCTGCATGTTTATAATCCCAGCACAGGGGAAGTGTAGGAGCTGGAGAACCAGAAGTTCAGGGACCTCTTTGAGACCCTATATCCAAAAAAATAAGACATCTACTGCTGGACGTGGTGGTGCGTGCCTTTAATCCAAGCACTCAAGAGGTAGAGTCAAGCAGATCTCTGAGTTTGAGGCTAGCCTAGTCTATAGAATGGGTTCCATGGGCTACTCAGAGAAACTCTGTGTGGAAAAACCAAAAGCAACCAACTAAACAAAAGACATCTGGGTGCCGGAGCCATGGCTCAGTGGTTAAGAGCACTGGCTGTTCTTTCAGAGGTCCTGAGTTCAATTCCCGGGAACCACATGTTGTCTCACAACCATCTTTAATGGGATCTGGTGGCTTCTTCTGACATGCAGGTGTACTTGAAGGTAGAATACTAATATACATAAAGTAAATACATGAATCTTAATAAAAATTTTTTTCTTTTTTTTCGGAGCTGGGGACCGAACCCAGGGCCTTGCGCTTGCTAGGCAAGAGCTCTACCACTGAGCTAAATCCCCAACCCCAATAAAAATATTTTAAAAATGGGGGAGAAAGACATCTGCTAGGTATGTGGTACATTCTTTCAATGTGCCTTTAATCCTAGCACTTGGGAGGCAGAAGCAGGAGGATCTCTTGAGTTCAAGGCCAGCCTGGTGTACAAAGAGTTGCAGGACAGCCAAGATTGTTATATAAAAAAAACTTTGTGTCAAATCCCTCCCCCCAAAGGCACTTACTTATAAGCCCCATCTCAGTGTTTTAGTGCTCAGTATATGTCCCTTCTGGCAGATCCCATGGAGTCTGCAGTATAAGCAGGAACTGACTGCAGAGCCCAGGGAGGGGGGTGTGTCTTTCACTCATGGAGAAGAGCTCAGGTGTCTAGTATGCACAGGGATTTACAGGCTGTGCCCACAGGTTCCAGCCCTGCCTGTGCTTCCTGTACTGAGTATCTTTGTGAACATCTACCTGATGATGCAAATGACTACTGGGACCTGGATTCGCTTTGGTATCTGGATGGTGATTGGTGAGTAGCTTACTGGGGAAGAGATCCTTTGACAGCTGAGTACAACAGTCTTCTAGTTGCCTGTCTTTGAAAGGCCCTGAGGCCATGTGGAGAATTCTCTAGTGGGTACCTGGGTAAAGAGCTGATCAATTGCACTTCTCTGTCTCTATTCTCTTTTAGGATTTGCTATCTACTTTGGATATGGGATCCAGCACAGCTTGGAAGAGAAGAATGACCAACAGCCTACAGCCTCAAGCTCCCAGACTCCCCAGGAACATACTCCTAGTGCTGAATTACCTTAACTGCAGAAACTGGATGCTTCTAGGACTCCATGGGTGTCCTTTCCTCTCTCTCAGTCTCTCAGTTTCTCTCTCTCTCTCTCTCTCTCTCTCTCTCTCTCTCTCTCTCTCTCTCTCTCTCTCTCTCTGTGTCTCTCTGTGTGTGTGTGTATGTGTGTGTTCAGTACTGGGAATTGAACTTAGAGCATTGTGCATCTGAGGCAAATGCTTCACCTGATTGAATATCTCTTGTAGGTGTCTAAGTCAAGGGAAAGTTTGAATATTTGTGGGCTGTAGATGGGATTTATTTTTATAGCATTATTATTTGTGAGCAAATTTCTTAACTTTGTGTGTGTGTGTGTGTGTTGAAATTGGACCCATGATTTTGCATATACTAGGCAAGTACTCTACCACTGAGTCATATCCCTAGCCCCCTTAGTTATTTAACTGACAATAAAATTTAGATATTCACATATTATAGAATGGCTAAATAAAACTGATTAATATATCTGTTTCTTTTTCTGTTTGGGCAGGGTTAGTCTTGTATGGCCCAGATCAGACTTGAACTTGAGATCATCTGAACTTCCTTATTATTTATAGTGTGTGTGTGTGTGTGTGTGTGTGTGTGTGTGTGTGGAGAGAGAGAGAGAGAGAGAGAGAGAGAGAGAGAGAGAGAGAGAGAGAGAGAGAGAGGGAACATATACCACAGTGTTTGTGGAAGTCAAAGGACAACTTTGTAGGTTCTTCACTCTTTCACCTTTCACAGATTGAATTCAGGCCTTTAGGCTTTTGTGGCAACCACTTTACTCACTGAGGCATCTTGTTGGCCCTTATGTCCGCTCTCCCTCACTCCCAAACAGTATCATAGCTGAGAACGACCATGAACTCTTGATCCTTTTGTCACTAGTTCCACAAGTGTTGCTATTATAGGAGTGGACCATGTTCCTTGTTGTTTTTTATTCTGTTTTTCAATACAGGATTTCTCAATGTAGTTCTGACTACCCCTGTTACTTGCTCAATAGACCATGCTGGCCTTGAACTCAGAGATCTCCCCCTGGAGTGCTGGGACTAAAGACATGTGCCACCCCTGGCCTGTCTCTGTGCTCAGTTAATATAGAGATAAAAATCATGCCAGGGCTTTAAGCATGTTAGGACAACCACTTTATCAACTCAGCTCCACGTTAATGTTTTGTGATGAAAACATTTAAAACGTTTTGTAGCATTTTCCAGATATATAGTACATTGTTCATCTGTGGCCATATGTATATGAACTTGGAGGATGTATATTATGTTAAGTGAAATAAATGAAGTTTGAACAAGCATGGATTCTTTTTCTATGTGTGTATGTGGGTACACATGCCATGCATGCATGTAGACACCGGAGAACAGCTTGTGGGAGTCACTTCTGTCCTACCATGTGGGGCTTCAGGCTTGAACTCAGATTATCAGACTTAGTGACAATGGCTGTTACCAGCTGAGACATCTCATCAGCTCTGCTTTTTTTTTTTTAAATAAAAAAGTTTCATTATGTAACCTAGGCTGACCTCCAACTCAGGCAACCTTTCTGTATCAGCCTCTTGAGTATATGCCACCACACCCAGCTAGATGGACTAATGCTCAATTCCTATTGAGATCCAGAGATTGGCTGGGTATGATGGCATATGACTGGAACGTATTTTTAGTAGAAGCATTACAAATTTGAGGTCAGCTCAGTCTTCATGGTGATGTAGGGAATATCAAACAGGCAAAACAAAACCATGTAGGGGCTGGAGAGATGGCTCTGCTTTTTAACTTGCTACTCTTGTACAATACCTGGGTTTGATTCCTAGCTTTCTCATGGTGGTTCAACTGTCTGTCACTCCAGTTCTAAGGGTGCCAACACTTGCTTCTGGCCTCTGCAGGCCCCTGAAAGCATATGGTGCATGTACATAGACTCGGGTATACACACACAAGTAAAAATAAAAAAATATCATGTAAAGATTGTCAGGCTGGGTGAACACAAAGTTTACTATTGAAGCTTTATCAAAACGTGCACTTTTTCCTCCAGTGTGGGCATCTTTCACACAACTTCTCTATTCCTGAGCTGCACCCCTACCCTGTTTAGATATCAGAAAACAAATATGATAGTCAAAGGGAAGCTGGGTAGGGCGATTCAGGACTGTCATCGCAGAACAGTAGCTAAGGCAGGATAATGCCAGGAGTTGAAGGCCAGCTTAGACTATGTAGTGAGACCCGGTTACAAAAAAGAGCCTGAGAGATAGATGGCTTAGTTGACAAGCCTAAGGCTCAGAGTTCAGATGCCTGGCTGTTCTAGAACTCACTATGTAGACCAGGCTGGCCTCAAACTCACAGAAGTCAAGAGATCCTCCTGCCTCTGATTCCCAAGTGCTGGATTAAGGTCATAGTCTAGCACACCTGGTCTTATGCTGGGTTATTACATCTCATTTGCATCTGGACCCCAGTCATACTGCCTGTTTTATTTAGGGTTTTGCTGCTGTGAACAGACACTATGACCATGGCAAGTCTTATAAGGATAACATTTAATTGGGGCTAACTTACAGGTTTGGGAGTTCAGTTCATTATCAATCAAGGTGGGAGCATGGCAGCATCCAGGCAGATGTGGGACTGGAGGAGCTGAGAGTTCCACTTCTTTTTCCAAAGGCAACTAGCAGAAGACTCACTCCAAGGTGGCTAGAATGAGGGCTTGATAGCCCACACCCACAGTGACACACCTACTCCAACTGGGCCACATCTAACAGTGCAATTCCCTGGGCTGAGCTTATAGAAACTATCACACTGCCTTTGTGCACGGCCTTGTGTTTCTCTGTGTTCTTCTGCACCCTGGTCCTTACTTTCTTATTGCTAACCCCCTTGGCTCTCCTCTCACTTCATTTTCCCTTCTTTCTCATGGAATCTATTTCCTGATTGCAAAGCAATGGTGGGAAAGGGAGAGCCCACCTCTCTTGGTAGCGGGTAAGGGATTCTGGGTCTCTTCTGATATTGGCTTGGTATATTCAGAAGTGGGTAATAAGGAACACAATGTCTACAGGGACATTTGCACATGAAGCCTTGTGTAGGAGGGAGGCTGCCCCTGAAACCTATTAGAGTTGCTGTTCTTGGAGCCATTCCAGGAAAAGCTTCTGTGGGTACAGTAAGGTTTCACATCATAGAGATGGCTGTTGTCATCTTGGGTTAAACAGTGTTTTCTTGGTGCACACACCACACTGAATGGAAAAGATCCCTAGACTTCATCAGAAGACGGCAAGGAGCAGAGTGGGAGAGTACTGTGTGTGTACCAACCTGGCAGTTTAAACATGTCTAGAGGCCTCACCTGGAACAAGCTCTATAGACAAGGCTGGCCTAGAACCCACAGAGATCCTCCTGACTGCTTCCTGAGTACTGAGATGAAAGGTGTGAATCACCACTCACTGGTGAGTACTCAAAATATAAAGATATCACCAAGGCATATGCAACCTAATAATGAAAAGGCCTTAGATAAGATTATGACTGAGGTAAATCAAACATTCCTTACTTCAGTCCTAGATTCTGTGTCCTTCACCAAGGTCCACAGAACATCGCCAAGACAACTGTGAGCAGTGGAATGCTTCCCAGATTGATTACCTCACTGGCACTTGGCCTTGAGCGCTATGTACTCTTTCTCTGGCTCCAGAAACTTTTTCTAACTCTAGTTTCATTCATATCAAACTCAGTGTCCCTTAGTTCCAGGCTCCTCCCCAAGATAATCCTCTCCTTATTCTAGGCATCTTATAAAAAGGCTTAGTTCCCACCTTTGCTCCCTACATCCTCCTAGAACTCTAGGAGTCATGTGGGCCATAGTCCCTTCACCAAGACAAATAAGTGCCTTCACCCCACTGCCTCCTTGTAGAATGTTCACTGGCTCCTTTCATTTACAAACAGTGCATCTGATAACCCAAGTCCAGTCCAAACTTACTCTTTAAAACTCTATTATTTTTAGTGTATATTTATTAATTATTTTAATAATTGGTGTTTCATTTATTTTTTGCTTTATGTGTTACATTTTTTAGGGAACACTGATGTTTTAATACATGTGTATAATGGGGCATAACTGAACCAAAGTAACCCCCATCACCTCCCTCACTGAGATTTTGATGCACTTTCTCATTTCGACATTAGTAGTTCTGGTGACTCTCCTGACATCCTGCGATGGTTTTCTTTTACATTTCCTTGCTGAGGAACAAGGTGGGATGCATTTCTATTTACTTATTGGCTACCCGGTGATCTCTGAATATGTCACCCTCCTTTTGTAGAGTCTATGTTGAATTTGAGGATTCTGGACATCTCTGTGAGTCTGCAGGTTGGTACACACACAGTACTCTCCCACTCTGCTCCTTGGCCTCTTCTGATGAAGTCTAGGGATCTTTTCCATTCAGTGTGGTGTGCACCAAGAAAGTACTGTTTAACCCAAGATGGCAACAGCCATCTCTATGATGTTTGAGCCTCATTAAACCTCACTCTACCCACAGAGGCTTTTCCTGGAATGGCTCCAAGAACAGCAACACTAATAGTGATGATCACAAGGACACTAATAGGCATTACTTAGGGAGCTATCTCTCAGGAGACTGTCTCAAGGAGTTTACATGGACCATTCAATTTCCAGTGCTATTATCCTTATGTACAAGGAATGCACAGGACACACATTTTTTTTTTTACAAATATTGTCTTGATCTATGGAGGTTTTAGCTTTTAGTTTTTCAACTTTATGAGGGCACAAAAGTTATCTACACAACCATAGCCTTTTCAAATCACAATAATGTAAATGTTTGTTCATACACACCTACTGACTTTTCAATTTTGTGATGGTCTGAAAGTACATCTGTGCAACTTGATTTTCAACTTTGCAATGGTGTGGAAGCTTGTTCAATATGACTACAGACCTCAGCTTTGAAAAGCAGACTCAGTATGACCACTGGCTTTGTCAACTCTGTGAAAGCCCACCCAACACAGCCACTAATTCTCAGCTTTACAACAGCACAAAAGTACAGTAAGTTTGATAACTGATTTTTTTCACTTTATGACAGTGCAAAAGCACATCTTTATGAACATTGATTTTTCAACTCTACAATGGCGTGAAAATAGGTTCAAGACAATTACTCATTTTCAACTTTAATCACAATGATGCTAAAGTGTACTTGATACAACCACTTATTTTCACTTTTGAAACAATATTTTCCCTTTCTTTCTTTCTTCCTTTCTCTCTCTCTCTCTTTCTTTCTTTCTTTCTTTCTTTCTTTCTTTCTTTCTTCCTTCCTTCCTTCCTTCCTTCCTTCCTTCCTTCCTTCCTTCCTTTCTTTCTTTTTTTTGAAACAGGGTTATGCTATGCAGGCTAGTCTGGGATCTGGTATGTTGCTCAGGCTAGCCTTGGACTTTCAATCTTCCAAATTCAGCCTCTTGAAATCACAGGTAGGTACTACCATACTTGGCCATTAGTCAAGAAATTATGTGAGACATTCAGCATTTTATTACTGAATGATTTTGTGTTGGATTTTGCCCAGGCTAAAGGGTGTGTTCTAAGCACATTTGCGGAAGGCTGGGTTAAAACTGTGGTGCTTGGTTGGCAAGATGTCTTAAGCACATTTTAAATTGCTTTTCTTCAGTGTATGATGGGTTTATTATGGGTAGTGAGCAGCTGGTGAGTGTCTTACAGAGAGTAAAGAGGTGAGATGGGGATGCTAGCTGGTATGGTATATTGCCAAGACTTAAGGCTTTCCCAAGAGTGTCACATGAGCAGGGTTGCTCCCTAGAATGAGCCTGAATTGTAATAAATGGAACGGTATTAGTGGGCTTCTGTGAATTCATTGGACCAACTTATTCAGTAAAAATGCCAGCATGGAAGGATATAATAATTAAGAAAAGTTACATCTATACTCTCCCAAATTTACCTCCGGAAAATGACCATGGAAGGCTGGCTGAAGATAAGTTAATCACCAAGGAAATAATGAATCTATCCCAGAGGCCTTGGTAAGCTCTTTGTAGTCAAACCTTTTAATTTTGTGGGTGTTCTCTGGGATGGTTTATATTATTGTAAATCTTCCCACACTCTTTACACGATTTTGCCATGTGAGTTTTCTTATGCCGTCTAAACTGGTGGCCATGACTAAAGCCTTCTCACATTCCTCACACTCATGAGGTTTCTCTCCAGTGTGAATCCTATCACATTTAAAAAAGAAGCTTGAGGGCTGGACAGATAGATGGCTCAGTGGCTAAGAGTCCTGACTGCTCTTCCAGAGGTCCTGAGTTCAATTCCCAGCAACCACATGGTGGCTTACAACAACCTGTTTTTTTCTTCTTTTTTTTTCTTTTTTTTCAGAGCTGGGGACCGAACCCAAGGCCTTGCGGTTGCTAGGCAAGCGCTCTACCACTGAGCCAAATCCCCAACCCCTCACAACCATCTGTAAAGAGGTCCGATGCCCTCTTCTGGTGTGTCTGAAGACAGTTATAGTGTACTTATATATAATAAATAAATAAAAAAGAAATTAAAAAAAAGAAGCTTGATCTGTATATAAAGGTCTTCTTGCATTCTTTACATTTCTTTTTTTTTTATTATTTTTTTTTATTAACTTGAGTATTTCTTATATACATTTCGAGTGTTATTCCCTTTCGAGGTTTCCCGGCAAACATCCCCCTCCCCCCTCCCCTTCTTTATGGGTGTTCTCCTCCCCATCTTCCCCCCATTGTCACCCTCCCCCCAAAAATCTAGTTCACTGGGGTTGTTAGCAGGACCCAGGGCTTCCCCTTCCACTGGTGCTCTTACTAGGATATTCATTGCTACCTATGAGGTCAGAGTCCATGGTCAGTCCATGTATAGTCTTTAGGTAGTGGCTTAGTCCCTGGAAGCTCTGGTTGCTTGGCATTGTTGTACATATGGGGTCTCGAGCCCCTTCAAGCTCTTCCAGTTCTTTCTCTGATTCCTTCAACGGGGGTCCTGTTCTCAGTTCAGTGGTTTGCTGCTGGCATTCGACTCTGTGCTTGCTGTATTCTGGCTGTGTCTCTCAGGAGCGATCTACATCCGGCTCCTGTCAGCCTGCACTTCTTTGCTTCATCCATCTTGCCTAATTGGGTGGCTGTATATGTATGGGCCACATGTGGGGCAGGCTCTGAATGGGTGTTCCTTCTGTGTCTGTTTTAATCTTTGCCTCTTTCTTCCCTGCCAAGGGTATTCTTGTTCCCCTTTTAAAGAAGGAGTGAAGCATTCACATTTTGATCATCTGTCTTGAGTTTCATTTGTTCTAGGGATCTAGGGTAATTCAAGCATTTGGGCTAATAGCCACTTATCAATGAGTGCATACCATGTGTGTTTTTCTGTGATTGGGTTACCTCACTCAGGATGATATTTTCCAGTTGCAACCATTTGCCTACGAATTTCATAAAGTCATTGTTTTTGATAGCTGAGTAATATTCCATTGTGTAGATGTACCACGTTTTCTGTATCCATTCCTCTGTTGAAGGGCATCTGGGTTCTTTCCAGCTTCTGGCTATTATAAATAAGGCTGCGATGAACATAGTGGAGCATGTGTCTTTTTTATATGTTGGGGCATCTTTTGGGTATATGCCCAAGAGAGGTATAGCTGGATCCTCAGGCAGTTCAATGTCCAATTTTCTGAGGAACCTCCAGACTGATTTCCAGAATGGCTGTACCAGTCTGCAATCCCACCAACAATGGAGGAGTGTTCCTCTTTCTCCGCATCCTCGCCAGCATCTGCTGTCACCTGAGTTTTTGATCTTAGCCATTCTCACTGGTGTGAGGTGAAATCTCAGGCTTGTTTTGATTTGCATTTCCCTTATGACTAAAGATGTTGAACATTTCTTTAGGTGTTTCTCAGTCATTCGGCATTCCTCAGCTGTGAATTCTTTGTTTAGCTCTGAACCCCATTTTTTAATAGGGTTAATTGTCTCCCTGCAGTCTAACTTCTTGAGTTCTTTGTATATTTTGGATATAAGGTCTCTATCTGTTGTAGGATTGGTAAAGATCTTTTCCCAATCTGTTGGTTGCCGTTTTGTCCTAACCACAGTGTCCTTTGCCTTACAGAAGCTTTGCAGTTTTATGAGATCCCATTTGTCGATTCTTGATCTTAGAGCATAAGCCACTGGTGTTTTGTTCGGGAATTTTTTTCCAGTGCCCATGTGTTCCAGATGCTTCCCTAGTTTTTCTTCTATTAGTTTGAGTGTATCTGGTTTGATGTGGAGGTCCTTGATCCACTTGGACTTAAGCTTTGTACAGGGTGATAAGCATGGATCGATCTGCATTCTTCTACATGTTGCCCTCCAGTTGAACCAGCACCATTTGCTGAAAATGCTATCTTTTTTCCATTGGATGGTTTTGGCTCCTTTGTCAAAAATCAAGTGACCATAGGTGTGTGGGTTCATTTCTGGGTCTTCAATTCTATTCCATTGGTCTATCTGTCTGTCTCTGCACCAATACCATGCAGATTTTATCACTATTGCTCTGTAATACTGCTTGAGTTCCGGGATAGTGATTCCCCTGAAGTCATTTTATTGTTGAGGATAGTTTTAGCTATCCTGGGTTTTTTGTTATTCCAGATGAATTTGCAAATTGTTCTGCCTAACTCTTTTTTTTTTTCAATGTTTCATACAACTTTATTTCTTTAAATCTTGTTAATGTACAGGCATTGGCACATTTTAAAAACAAACTACATAAACAGATCTTTCCTATACTCTAGGAAAGTGGAATGTCAGAATCAACAAACTGATAGACTTAAAGTGCTAAAACAGAAGGCACTTCACAAAATCTGTTCACTCAACAGTGATATCCTTCACTTTATATATGGCAGTGAATGTCTGTTTGAAGGATACATAGAAACAGCTTTGCGGCAGTAAAAACATAAGACAAGTAAGTGATCTTTTGGACAATGTTTTGTTATGATGAACTGAAGCCTGCTGTAACTGTCCTCTAAGAAGAAGCTACAGAATTCAGCACTGAAGGAAACTGAGTGTAATCACTGGAGGGGCATGCTGGTGGACAGTTAATTATCCCCCCCTGAAGCAGTCAGAGCCCTTTCAAGTTTTGTGAAGTAAAAGTAAAATGTTAGGGAAAACACTTTAGAGTCAGTGAACTAAAAAGGTGTTACATTCATAATTTTAAATACTTAGGTTATTAAGAATTCTAAAATGTTACAGTTAGAGGTAGATAACAGTCCCAAGTTTCCGTGGAATCTAATAATTTAGTATCTGAACATCAAACAGATCCCAAACTCCTTCATTATCATCTAAATTAAAGTTGTAGTCATCTGCTGGGGTAGGAGACAGCCATAAGAGAGGAAACACGTCAGAAGACATCAGTTCATCAATGATGTCTCCACTAATAGATCCTGAAGATATTTCTGTAGCTGGTGTCTGCTGGAAATTCTGGCTTCTTTCAGAAACATGCTGCTCGGGCAGGTTTTGAGCAGCCATGGTGGATTTCGGTGGAGTCACTGAAGTTGAGGACTGGGAGGAAGGTTGTGTGAGGTCATCAGGTGGGGGGACAGGAAAAACCACCGGCTTAGATGAGTTGGACTCTTTATTTATAAGTAGCACATGGGTTGGTCCTGAGTGACTCTTCAGATTTATCTGGTATTTCTTTTGTCCATTCTGTCCCATTTCTGGAATAGGTACTTCCAGCTGTGTACCAGAGGGTGCCTGAATGGCCAACAGTGTATCACCATTAAAGCAACTGCAGATGTCTTCGTGAGTTACATAAGAAAACCTGTTATTAATGGAGTCTTCCATCACGTTTTTGATGCTTTGCTATAGCCACAACTTCTGCTGGTCAAGTTCTCTTTCCTTCAATTCTAGATCTTCAATTTCAGCTTTAAGACATCTTAATCTATCTGTAACTTCTTTAGTATTACAGCCAGCACCTACACCCTTCCACTGGATACTGTTCTTTGATTTTTTTTTCAATTAGATCAATTCCTTCTAAGACGTTGGTAATATCATAAATTCTTCGCTTTTGCCTCACAGCCAAAGTATCTGCAGCCGCTTTGAGATCCAGGACGCCGTCCTGCGCCTCCTGCAGCAACGACACGAACTTGGTGGTGAGCAACCCCAGGCTCTTCTCGTGCCGGCTGCTGCCCCCCGCGAGCGCCGCGGACTGATGGGAAGAAGGCGCCCCCTGCGGCGGCGGCGGCGGCGGCGGCGGCTGGGCCTGGGCCTGCGGCGTGGGCTGAGCAGAGCTCGTGGGCTCCGCCGCCGCCATCACCGCCGCGGCCCTGACGTCCGCTGCCCGGGAACCCCTCGGCCTCCGGCAGAGGAGGTGCGCGGACTCCGCTTCGGCCCGCGGCGCTCCCCGCGTTCACCAGTCCCTGGAGCCGCGAAGCTCGCGCGCGGCACCACAGAACGCGCCGCACTACAGAGCGCGCGGACTCTAGCAAGCGGCCAGTGCCGCGAGGGTGCTGCCTAACTCTTTGAAGAATTGGATTGGTATTTTGATGGGGATTGCATTGAATCTGTAGATCGCTTTTGGTAAAATGGCCATTTTTACTATATTAATCCTGCCAATCCATGAGCATAGGAGATCTTTCCATCTTCTGAGGTCTTCTTCAATTTCTTTCTTCAGAGTCTTGAAGTTCTTATTGTACAGATCTTTTACTTGCTTGGTTAAAGTCACACCGAGGTACTTTATATTATTTGGGTCTATTATGAAGGGTGTCGTTTCCCTAATTTCTTTCTCGGTTTGTTTCTCTTTTGTGTAGCCGAAGGCTACTGATTTATTTGAGTTAATTTTATACCCAGCCACTATGCTGAGGTTGTTTATCAGCTTTAGTAGTTCTCTGGTGGAACTTTTGGGATCACTTAAATATACTATCATATCATCTGCAAATAGTGATATTTTGACTTCTTCTTTTCCGATCTGTATCCCCTTGACCTCCTTTTGTTGTCTGATTGCTCTGGCTATAACTTCAAGAACTATATTGAATAAGTAGGGAGAGAGTGGGCAGCCTTGTCTAGTCCCTGATTTTAGTGGGATTGCTTCAAGTTTCTCTCCATTTAGTTTAATGTTAGCAACTGGTTTGCTGTATATGGCTTTTACTATGTTTAGGTATGGGCCTTGAATTCCTATTCTTTCCAGGACTTTTATCATGAAGGGGTATTGAATTTTGTCAAATGCTTTCTCAGCATCTAATGAAATGATCATGTGTTTTTGTTCTTTCAGTTTGTTTATATAATGGATCACGTTGATGGTTTTCCGTATATTAAACCATCCCTGCATGCCTGGGATGAAGCCTACTTGATCATGGTGGATGATTGTTTTGATGTGCTCTTGGATTCGGTTTGCCAGAATTTTATTGAGTATTTTTGCGTCGATATTCATATGGGAAATTGGCCTGAAGTTCTCTTTCTTTGTTGGGTCTTTGTGTGGTTTAGGTATAAGAGTAATTGTGGCTTCATAGAAGGAATTCGGTAGTGCTCCATCTGTTTCAATTTTGTGGACTAGTTTGGATAGTATTGGCATGAGGTCTTCTATGAAGGTCTGATAGAATTCTGCACTAAACCCGTCTGGACCTGGGCTCTTTTTGGTTGGGAGACCTTTAATGACTGCTTCTATTTCCTTAGGAGTTATGGGGTTGTTTAACTGGTTTATCTATTCCTGATTTAACTTCGGTACCTGGTATCTGTCTAGGAAATTGTCCATTTCCTGAAGATTTTCAAGTTTTGTTGAATATACGCTTTTATAGTAAGATCTGGTGATTTTTTGAATTTCCTCTGAATCTGTAGTTATGTCTCCCTTTTCATTTCTGATTTTGTTAATTTGGACACACTCTCTGTGTCCTCTCGTTAGTCTGGCTAACGGTTTATCTATCTTGTTGATTTTCTCAAAGAACCAACTTTTGGTTCTGTTGATTCTTTCTATGGTTCTTTTTGTTTCTACTTGGTTGATTTCAGCTCTGAGTTTGATTATTTCCTGCCTTCTACTCCTCTTGTGTGTATTTGCTTCTTTTTGTTCTAGAGCTTTTAGGTGTGCTGTCAAGCTGCTGACATATGCTCTTTCCTGTTTCTTTCTGCAGGCACTCAGCGCTATGAGTTTTCCTCTTAGCACAGCTTTCATTGTGTCCCATAAGTTTGGGTATGTTGTACCTTCATTTTCATTAAATTCTAAAAAGTTTTTAATTTCTTTCTTTATTTCTTCCTTGACCATGTTATCATTGAGTAGAGCATTGTTTAATTTCCACGTATATGTGGGCATTCTTCCCTTATTGTTATTGAAGACCAGTTTTAGGCAGTGGTGGTCCGATAGCACGCATGGGATTATTTCTATCTTTCTGTACCTGTTGAGGCCCGTTTTTTGACCAATTATATGGTCAGTTTTGGAGAAAGTACCATGAGGAGCTGAGAAGAAGGTATATCCTTTTGCTGTAGGATAGAATGTTCTATAAATATCCGTTAAGTCCATTTGGCTCATGACTTCTCTTAGTCTGTCTACATCTCTGTTTAATTTCTGTTTCCATGATCTGTCCATTGATGAGAGTGGGGTGTTGAAATATCCTACTATTATTGTGTGAGGTGCAATGTGTGCTTTGAGCTTTAGTAAGGTTTCTTTTACCTATGTAGGTGCCCTTGTATTTGGGGCATAGATATTTAGGATTGAGAGTTCATCTTGGTGGATTTTTCCTTTGATGAATATGAAGTGTCCTTCCTTATCTTTTTTGATGACTTTTAGTTGGAAATTGATTTTATTTGATATTAGAATGGCTACTCCAGCTTGCTTCTTCTGACCATTTGCTTGGAAAGTTGTTTTCCAGCCTTTCACTCTGAGGTAGTGTCTGTCTTTGTCTCTGAGGTGTGTTTCCTGTAGGCAGCAGAATGCAGGGTCCTCGTTGCGTATCCAGTTTGTTAATCTATTTCTTTTTATTGGGGAGTTGAGGCCATTGATGTTGAGAGATATTAAGGAATAGTGATTATTGCTTCCCGTTATATTCATATTTGGATGTGAGGTTATGTTTGTGTGCTTTCATTCTCTTTGTTTTGTTGCCAAGACGATTAGTTTCTTGCTTCTTCTAGGGTATAGCTTGCCTCCTTATGTTGGGCTTTACCATTTATTATCCTTTGTAGTGCTGGATTTGTAGAAAGATATTGTGTAAATTTGGTTTTGTCATGGAATATCTTGGTTTCTCCATCTATGTTAATTGAGAGTTTTGCAGGATACAGTGATGTGGGCTGGCATTTGTATTCTCTTACGATTTGTATGACATCTGTCCAGGATCTTCTGGCTTTCATAGTTTCTGGCGAAAAGTCTGGTGTGATTCTGATAGGTCTGCCTTTATATGTTACTTGACCTTTTTCCCTTACTGCTTTTAATATTCTTTCTTTATTTTGTGCGTTTGGTGTTTTGACTATTATGTGACAAAAGGTGTTTCTTTTCTGGTCCAATCTATTTGGAGTTCTGTAGGCTTCTTGTATGCCTATTGGTATCTCTTTTTTAGGTTAGGGAAGTTTTCTTCTATGATTTTGTTGAAGATATTTACTGGTCCTTTGATCTGGGAGTCTTCACTCTCTTCTATACCTATTATCCTTAGGTTTGATCTTCTCATTGAGTCCTGGATTTCCTGTATGTTTTGGACCAGTAGCTTTTTCCTCTTTACATTATCTTTGACTGTTGAGTCAGTGATTTCTATGGAATCTTCTGCTCCTGAGATTCTCTCTTCCATCTCTTGTATTCTGTTGGTGAAGCTCGTATCTACAGCTCCTTTTCTCTTCTTTTGGTTTTCTATATCCAGGGTTGTTTCCATGTGTTCTTTCTTGATTGCTTCTATTTCCATTTTTAATTCCTTCAACTGTTTAATTGTGTTTTCCTGGAATTCTTTCAGAGATTTTTGTGACTCCTCTCTATGGGCTTCTACTTGTTTATTTATGTTTTCCTGGAATTCTTTCAGGGATTTTTGCGATTCCTCTCTGTAGGTTTCTACTTGTTTATTAATGTTTTCCTGTGTTTCTCTAAGGGAGTTCTTCACGTCTTTCTTGAAGTCCTCCAGCATCATGATCAAATATGATTTTGAAACTAGATCTTGCTTTTCTGGTGTGTTTGGACATTCCGTGTTTGCTTTGGTGGGAGAATTGGGCTCCGATGATGCCATGTAGTCTTGGTTTCTGTTGCTTGGGTTCCTGAGCTTTCCTCTTGCCATCAGATTATCTCTAGTGTTACTTTCTTCTGCCATTTCTGACAGTGGCTAGACTGTCCTATAAGCCTGTGTGTCAGGAGTGCTGTAGACCTGTTTTCCTGTTTTCTTTCAGCCAGTTATGGGGACAGAGTGTTCTGCTTTCGGGCGTGTAGTTTTTCCTATCTACAGGTCTTCAGCTGTTCCTGTGGGCCTGCGTCTGGAGTTCATCCGGCAGGTCACTTGCGGCAGAAAAGTTGGTCTTACCTGTGCTCCCGAGGCTCAAGTTTGCTCGTGGGGTGTTTCTTATGAGTTCTCTGTGGTGGCAGCCACCAGGAAAATCTGCGCTGCCCTTTCCGGGAGCTTCCGTGCACCAGGGTTCCAGATGGCGTTTGGTGTTTTCCTCTCGCGTCAGAGATGTGTGCAGAGTGTAGTCTCTTCTGGTTTCCCAGGCGTGTCTGCCCCTCTGAAGGTTTAGGTCTCCCTCCCACAGGATTTGGGTGCAGAGAACTGTTTATCCGGTAGGTCCCTTCAGTTTCTGGCGGTGTCTCAGACGCAGCGGTCCTGCTGCTCCTGGGTGCTCCTCTACGGGAACCCAGAGTCCGTATACAGTTTCCTCTTGGGCCAGGGATGTGAGCAGGGGTGGGCAGTGTTGGTGGTGTCTTCTGCTCTGCAGCCTCAGGAGTGCCCACCTGACCAGGTGGTGAGGTCTCTCTCCCACGGGGTTTGGGAGCAGAGCAGAATCTACCACATTTTCAAGGAATAACTGCAGTCAGTCCTTCTCAAACTTGATCTTTTGGTGGTACTGATGAGGAATTCCGCATTATGATGTATTTGACCTGAAGAGTAGCTTTCTATTATGAGTTAGACATGTACATGAGCAGACAAAGGTCTCCTTCCATTAAATGCAAACTGGCTGAAATTACTTCTGAAGTTGCCAGGTTGAAGTAACTTGATTTAGCAAATGCCTTCTCACTTCTGAAACTTCCATACTGAATGATACACGACATCCATCTTGATCTGTTCACTAAAACTGCTACACGTTTGGTAACAGACACTGTTCTCCGCCGGGGTCATAGGGGCACCTTTCCCATTCTTTACATTTCTAAGGGGTTCCCCAGTGTGAATTCTCTCATGCTGGGTGAGGTGGTAGCCACAACTAAAGCCCTTCCCACATTCTCCACATTTATAGGGTTTCTGAAAGCTCTCTCTTATGTTTGACCAGGCTTGACACCCATTGAAAGGTCCTCCCACATTCCCTATATTCATGCGGCTTCTCCTCAGGGTGAATGTTCAACGCTGAGTGAGGTAGTTGGTTCTAGTGAAGAACTTCCCACGTTCTTGGCACTCAGAGCGTTTCTCACCTGTGTGGATTCTCTCATGTTGACTGAGGTTGGAACTCCAAATAAAGGCCTTCCCACAGACTTTACGTTCATGGGGCTTGTCATCACTGTGGATTCTCTTGTGTTGCAGAAGTTTATAGAGATGGCTAAACGTCTTCCCACAACCATTGCACTCATAGTATCTTCACCAGCATGAAACTGCTGACACAGAGTGACTTGTTCATCGCTTCATCTTAAGGGTTCTTCACATAAGTATGGTTTTTCACTAGTGTGATTTTTCTTATGAATTACAAAGCTCAAATCCCAGAGGAAGGTCTTTCCCACAGTTGTTACATTTAAGAGGTTTCTCCCTGGTGTGAATGTTTTGGTATTGAGCAGATTATGGCAGCGGAAGGCTTTCTTACAGTCTTTACATTCATAGGCCTTCTAATCCCTGTGAATTTTCTAATGCTAACTAAGCTGATACCCATGACTAAAGGCCTTCCCACAGTCCCAACATGAAAAGAAGCTCTTCTTTTGAGGTCTCACGCATGGTGTAGGTGTGTTTTCTGTTTGGTGGGTCCTTTTCTAGCCCTGTCTATTAAATCATTGATGTCTTTTTCTCCAGAGCCCTGTGGTTGTTCAGACTCACCCTCACCAATCCTGTCAGGGTGAGAAGATGCATTTTCGTCACTTGTCAACTTCTCTCTAAGATTAGTACATAAATGCTTCTTCTAATAGCTAAATTGTTGGTACCATGGGATGATTTCACATCTGAAAGAAAAATAATGTTAAGAAAACGAATTTATTTATTTTATATGTATGCATGCTTTGACTGCATTTCTGTATGTGCACTACACTCCTGCCTGAGGCCAGAGGAGGCCAGAAGAAGGCATTGATCCCCTAGAACTGGTTGTGACCCACTGGTTGTGACCCACTATGTGAGTGCTGGGAACCAAACCACAGTTGTCTGTTAGAACAGCAAGTGTTCTTGACTGTAGAACCACCATGTGGATGCTGGGAATTGAACTCAGGATCTCTGGAAGAGCAGTTGATGTTCTTAACCACAGAGCCATCTCTCCAGCCCTCATTTCTTTCTTTTTAAAAGAATCAGAGGGGCTGGAGAGATGGCTCAGTGGTTGAGAGCACTGATTGCTCTTCCAGAGGTCCTGAGTTCAATTCCCAGCAACCGCATGGTGGCTCACAACCATCTGTAAAAAGAATCAGAAGGTAAAACTAAGAACAATTCAAGCCCTTCCCCAGCAGAACTGATATTCTAGGATCACAGCTATTAGTGAGGAAACACCATGGGAATTTGTGTTAAAGCCAAACGAGAGAGGACACTGATTGCTGTGGCAGTGACTCAGTGAAGGAGTAAGAGTTTTGAAAGTAAACATGATATAGTATACTCTATAGATGGTGAGATGACATTCAGGACTGCTGGGGGGGGGTCAGGGAGAACACTTGGGGTAACATGGATGAGATTGGCAGGACACTATGTTAAGTGAAACAAACCAGGCACTGAAAAACAAACATCCATATTCTTATTAATAGGGAAAGTAAGAAAGAAAAAAAACCTGGTCTACAGAGGGAATTTCAGGGCAGGCAGGGCTACACAGAAAGATCCTGTCTTGAAAAACAAAGAAAAAAAAGAATCAAACAAGAACCCCCAAAAAGCCCACTGTAAATAGAAGCTTCTCTGACATGCTCGGAGTTTGTGGGTATAAACAAATATTTAAATATATAGAAAGACACCCATTCAGAACCTGCCCCACATGTGTCCCATACATATACAGCCACCAAACTAGATAAGATGGATGAAGCAAAGAAGTGCAGGCTGACAGGAACCCGATGTAGATCTCTCCTGAGAGACACAGCCAGAATACAGCAAATACAGAGGCCAATGCCAGCAGCAAACCACTGAACTGAGAACGGGACCCCGTTGAAGGAATCAGAGAAAGAACTGGAAAGCTTGAAGGGGGTTGAGACCCCATATGAACAACAATGCCAACCAACCAGAGCTTCCAGGGACTAAGCCACTACCCAAAGACTATACATGGACTGACCCTGGACTCTAACCTCATAGGTAGCAATGAATAGCCTAGTAAGAGCACTAGTGGAAGGGGAAGCCTTGGGTCCTGCTAAGACTGAACCCCCAGTGAATGTGATTGTTGGGGGGAGGGATGTAATGGGGGGAGGATGGGGAGAGGAACACACATAGAGAAGGGGAGTGGGAGGGGTTAGGGGGATGTTGGCCCTGAAACCGGGAAAGGGAATAACAATCAAAATGTAAATAAGAAATATTCAAGTTAATAAAGATAAAAAATAAAATAAAATATTAAAAAATATATATAGAAAGCAATTTAACCACATGCCAACTGGTAGGCAGTAGCCTATTCATGTTCTGGAGGATTGCCCCATGCTCTTACACACAGGGGCGACTGGACTTAGTGTGACAAAACGAGGGATGAATTTGGGAGGGGAACAGGAAGATGTAGGGGTAAATCCTGAGGGAGGTGAAGGGGAGAAGTGGAGGGAGGATATAACCATATTTCATTGGATACATGTCTAAAATTCTCAAAGAATAAAAGAAGGAAAAAAAAAACAACCCAAAGAAACAGCGATTGCTGAAGCAGAGAGTAGAATCACAGCACAGGGGCTTAACTTGTAATTGAAACACCTAAGGCAGAGACCAGGAGGGCTTCCTCAAGTTTGAGGCCAGCCTGGGCTACATAGTGAGTTCCAGGCCAGCCTGTGAGACCTGACTAACCTGACTAAGTAGCAGCCAGAGTACCTTTCCCCAAAAGCTGGGAGACTAAGGGGGAAGGAATACGGGGATTGGTTGGCTGACTACAAAAAACAGGTAAATAGGAGGTTTAAGCTCTAGTATAGACACTGTAAAGGAACATGGATTTACAGCGCTTTGTTTTTGTTTTTAACAGTTTTTTTTTAAAATATTTACTTATTATATGTACAACAAACAGCTTTCTGCCTGCATGTATGCCTGCAGGCCAGAAGAGGGCATCGGATCTCAATACGGACGGTTGTGAGCCACCACGTGGTTGCTGGGAATTGAACTCAGGACCTCTGGAAGAGCAGTCAGTGCTCTTAACCACTGAGCCATTTCTCCAGCCCCCTGTTTTTGTTTTTAAATGTCTCAAGTTGCCCAGGCTGGCATTAAACTTGAGATGTTGAGGCTGATTTTGAACTCTTGATATCTGGTCTCTTAAGGGGTATGTCACCATGACTAGTTTTCACATATTTCAAGATAGATTTGATTCGAATGTTCTGACCACAAAGGAAGGATTAATCAGCTGGGTGGTGGTGGCACATGCCTTTAATCCTGTTAGAGGCAGAGGCAGGCAGATCTCTGTGAGTTTGAGGTCACCCTGGTTTATAGAGCCAGTTCCAGGACAGCTGAAGAAACATTATTTCAGAAACAAAGATAGAACAAAAAACAAAACCCAACCCAACCCAACCCAAACCAAACCAAACTAAAACAAACAAAACAAAACAAAACCCAAAAGATGAATGCTCTGTGATACAGAGATGAAGAAAAAACATGTTTTTTATATTGACTGACTGATTTTGAGTATGTGTGACACACACACGTGTACACACACACACACACACACACACACACACACACACACACACACTACTGTACATGAGCAGAGGTCATAGGACAACCTGTGGCCCTTTACCATGTAAGTTCTTGGGAACAGAACTCAAACTGTCAGATTTGTCAGCAAGTGTCTACCCACTGAACCATCTTGCCAAGCCTTCTCAAGAAAAATTTTACAAGCTCGAAAATGTCGATAAGGTCTTGTTGTTTCACCATACTCAGAACTGCAATCTTCTTGCCCTAGTCTCTCAGGTGATGGGATCAGCAGAAAAATCCGTTTCAATTTTTTTATGATCAGGAATTATTACAGTTACTGAAAGCGCAACATGATATTGGCAAAGACTTCATAAAAGAGACAGCATCGGGGAACAGACAGGAAGCCAGATGATCAGGAAAACCCCTTATCACAAACATCGGTATGTGTTTTCCCTCAGGGTAAGTGGAGCAAGGTGGTTGCCAGCATGTGTGCTTGGGCCAGAATTACTCTTCTGGTTCTGGGGATGAAACCCTGAGGTTCGGGCATGTCATTCAAGTACATCTGCAGACCCCAGTTCTGAAGAGGAGGGGTAGTGAGATTAAACTGATATGTCTATTCTGCCTCAGTTTCCCAATGCTGGGATTATGTGTGAGCTACCATATCCAGTTAGGAAGGCAGAATCAGAACTTTTTTTGATTTGATGTAGAGTTTCACAAAGCCTGTAGTTGAGGCTAGTCTCCTGTCTCTACCTCTCGAGGGATGCTGGGATGGATGCTCGTCATGACACCTTGGTTTGTGCAGTGCTGGGATGACCAGGGCTTTCATACTTGCTCTGCAAGCATTGTACTAACTGAGCTGCATCCCAGCCCTACTTGTTTCTGAGACAGGTTCTAATGGGGCACAGGCTGGCTTCAAACTCTTTTTTTTCTCTTTTTCCCCATTGGTTTTATTTATTTGTTTTTGTTTGTTTGTTTTTTTTTCAACACAGGATCTGTGTAGCCTGGGCTGGTCTTGAACTCAGAGATCTGCCTACTTCTGTCTCCAGAATGCTGGAATCAAAGGTGTGAGGCCCAGCTACGGCCTCAAACTCTAACCTCCACTGCTCAAGTACTTATGCAGCAGGAGTGTGCCACCATGCCTGGCAAGTTTGGCTCCTGTTTTCTCTGTGACAAGTCATGTGTTCTTGAGTATAATTTTTTCCTACCCTGGCATAATCCTGATTAGTTTATGAGCTTGTGAGAGTAACATGTACAGCATACGTATACATGCACAGGCTTTTAACTGTCCATGGCACATGGTTGGTCTAACATTAGCCGTTCTTGATATTATTTTATTTTGTGACATGTTCTTGATGAGTTGACCTCAAACTCACAATCTTTCTGTCTTTGCTCCTGAACTGCAGGGCCTGCAGGCGTGTGCATTCAATGTCAAACACAAGGCTCACGGAGTGTAACTTTCTGTCTCACTCCATCTACAATATGCCGGCAATGGGATTCTAGGCACTTTGGTTTTACACAAATTCTAGGTCTAATTTACTTACAATTATACACAAATGCTGACTTAGAAAAGATCTGAGTTCTAGATTGAAGATGTTTCCCATAAAGGTGGTTCCTCAAAGTACAAAGTGAATAGCAATTTGCGTACAAAAACAATATCTAAAGGCAAGGCTGTCTCTCTTTGAAGATGGTTATACATATCCAGAATTCCAATGCATCCCTTGTTTATTGGGGAAGAGAGATGATCACAGGGAGGCCAGCCCAAGGGGACCATGACTGTTAGACCGGAAGATGAAGAAGGCATAGGGCATCCATTTCCTCGCTGACAGAGCTCAAAGCCCTCTTTGGCATCAGGGAGAGAAAAAAATTCAGCCAATTTCTTGGAAAATGGTCCTGAAAGTCATATGCCAGACAGGCCTACTCCTCCTGAGAGAAGTCTACAGCTACATCAGAGAATGTCACTAAATCCTGAAGACATAAAGCCACCTATTCCTGAGGATGTGACGGGAGACACCTGCAGGATGAAGTGGGTATTGGCTGCACCTGCTGGGTTGAGCTCTGTTGTGTTACTCCAGAGCCTATGATCTGCCTGGGAGCCGACAAAACAACCTTCCTCTCTGTTTACCAGCACAGCGGGTTTGTGCCTGCTTTGTAAGTTACCAACGGGCGTGGGTTCTCATGACGTCTTTGTCTTATTATTTAAAAAAAAATAAGTTCATCTTTATTCTGATTGTGAATGTGGACACGCACATGCCACACAATGTGTTAGCCAAGACGACTTTGTAGAAGCGCAAGGCCCTGGGTTCGGTCCCCAGCTCCGAAAAAAAGAAAAAAGAAAAAAAAAAAAGATGACTTTGTAGAAGTTGTTCTTTCTGTTTATTGTGGTTTCTGAGTGTCCAAATCATAATCGGTTGGTCAAGTTTTGGCAGCAAGTGCCTTTATGTGCTTATTTTATTTTATTTTATTTTTGAGACAGAATCCTGTTACATAGCCCAGCCAAACCAAAGAAATTCATGATGCTGTTGCCCCAGACTCCCTCCTAGTGCTAAAATCTAGAAAAATTTTCTTTAAAATTTATTTATTTATATGTGTGTGTGTACATGTGTGATTGTGTATGGTCAGATGATTTGTAGGGGTTGGTCCTTGACTTTCTCAACGTGGGTTCTGGGGATCAAATTCAAGACATCAGGCTTGGCAGCAAGCATCTGACCTAGTTTTCTCCTTCCTTATTCTATGGTGGATCTCAAACCTGGGGGCTTGTGAGTACTTGTAAGTAGCATTGAGTGAGCGATATCCCTGGCTCATCTGCTCTCTCCGGGAGTACAGGGAATTGAACCTAGGGCATCATGCATATGAAGCAAGCACTCTACCACAGAGCTAAAGTTTCCGTTTTCTTGTTTAAAAAAATTCTTTAACAGAATTAATGTTATGTATACAGGTATTTTGCCTGCACATGTCTGTGCCTCATGAGAATGCCTCAAACTTACAAAGGCCAGGTATTCTACAAAAAGGCTGTAGAATCCTCTGGAACTGGAGTTACAGATGGCTGTGAGATGCCCTGTGTGGTTGCTGGGAACTGAAGCTGAGTCCTGTAGAAGAGCAGCCAGTGCTCTTGACTCCTGAGTCATTTCTCTAGATCCTGTTCTCTCCTTGTTCTTAAGAAAAAAGTTTTGCTTATGTTTATATTAATTAATTAATTAATTAATTAATTTTTCAATGCAGAGTTTCTCTGTATAGCCTTCGATGTCCCAGAACTCACTCTGTAGACCA
Source organism: Rattus norvegicus (assembly GCF_021556685.1). Taxonomy (NCBI): domain Eukaryota; kingdom Metazoa; phylum Chordata; class Mammalia; order Rodentia; family Muridae; genus Rattus; species Rattus norvegicus. The sequence continues at coordinate 77,221,587 of NC_141534.1, forward strand.
GGCTGGCCTCGAACTCCTCAAACACCAGCTTCTGCCTCCTGAGCACTGGGATTAAAGGTGTGCACCACTATGTCTGGCTTCCTAATATTTTCTTTATTATGGGGCAGGGTGTCTATGTAGTTTTGGCTGCCTTGGAACTTGATACAAAGACCGGGATGGACTCAAGATCTTTTATTTTAGGCTCTGCATATTTGAGTGTTTCTGAATGCCCAAGTCACTAATTCGACTACCTTTGTAATGACAGAAATATCAATAAATCTCATCATATAGACAGACTAATGAGATTTAAGCCTATTGGAGTCATAAACCAGGCTGACTGAGACAGCTGTTAATCCTGCCTTTCTCCTGTTCAATGGACACTGGCGCCAAATGACTAAGTGCCATATAGAGATCTGGTAGGGCCATCCAACAGCAAAATGCATCTCCTGGTTTCCATGACAACACAAGGCTTCAGCCCCTATTCAATACAGTATCACCCTTAGAGGCCTCACAAAGCTTGTATGTCAGCATGTATGACGATGAAGATCACTTGGACATATTGCTTCTTATCTATCCAGGACACAAGGCCCGTCAGTAGAAATGAACAAAGTTTTCTCCTATGGACCAATGGGACTAGTGTGTCCAACTTGCCAGGCCACTGATATGACAATGTTTTGTGCGAGGGATTTTGTTCCTTCTCTGGAGAAAAACAAAACAACCCCGCCCCAAAAAAACCCCAAAACCAAAAAACCAAAACCAAAAACCACAACCAAACCAAACAAAACCACCACCACCACCACCACCACCACCACCACCACCACCACCACCACCACCAAAAACCCAAAACATGAACACACAGGAAAGTCTCAGTACTTCAGTGGTTAAATAAAGAGGTTATATGAGACTATCATTCACTGGCAAGGGGAGAACTGGGAAGATAGGGCTTGCTTAGCTCCAAGTGTCTGGGTAATTCACAGTAATGCTCCCACACCTGACAAACACATTTTGGGAAAGAAGGAAATTCAAGCTTCTATGGGTCATAGTTCCAGAACTCAAGGTTCCATCTGTCATCTTGGGGTTTGTTCCACAATAAAAATAAAGTCTGAAGAGCCTACCCCACATGTGGCCCATACATATACAGCCACCCAATTAGACAAGATGGATGAAGCAAAGAAGTGCAGGCAGACAGGAGCCGGATGTAGATCGCTCCTGAGAGACACAGCCAGAATACAGCAAATACAGAGGCGAATGCCAGCAGCAAACCACTGAACTGAGAATAGGTCCCCTATTGAAGGAATCAGAGAAAGAACTGGAAGAGCTTGAAGGGGCTCGAGACCCCAAAAGTACAACAATGCCAAGCAACCAGAGCTTCCAGGGACTAAGCCACTACCTAAATACTGTACATGGACTGACCCTGGACTCTGACCCCATAGGTAGCAATGAATACCCTAGTAAGAGCACCAGTGGAAGGGGAAGCCCTGGGTCCTGCTAAGACTGAACCCCCAGTGAACTAGTCTATGGGGGGAGGGCGGCAATGGGGGGAGGGTTGGGAGGGGAACACCCATAAGGAAGGGGAGGGGGGAGGGGGATGTTTGCCCGGAAACCGGGAAAGGGAATAACACTCGAAATGTATATAAGAAATACTCAAGTTAATAAAAAAAAAAATAAAGTCTGAGAGATGAGAGCCGCAGGGAAAAGTGAATAGCTAAAACCAGTGGCAACTGGGTTCTCAAACGACTTCTAGTTTCCATCTTCACTTCCCACCTCCCCCCCCCCCCCCCCCCCCGCCCCACACAAGTGAGGCATGTCTGATATGCTGGTTAAAAACCAAGAACATTAAGATTTCTGAAAAAGAGGCTTCTCACTTTTCTGGGAGGTTGCCTTGAAGACAGACCTTAACAGTTCCCTTCTTGAAGTGTATCTGGGAGAAGTCTGAGATACAGTGAAGAACGGCCTTGCCTTCAAACATCTGGCTTTTGCCTTCAGGTCCCAAGAGACAAGTCTCCATCTTACCTTTCCTTTAGGCAGAGGCTGATCTGTCTAGACAGATCAACCTGGTGACTCAGGATGAAGGTCTGGGATCATACAGTGACAACAGACCTGGAGACTGAAATCAGCCACTAGGCTGCCAGTCATTCACACTAATCTGTGAGAACCCCTGCCAAGGCTGAATGTCTAAGCTTGAGTGAGTGACAGTTACTAACCTCATAGTGTCTGTTTCCTTCCTCCTAAAATTGGAATAGAAAGATTATGAGCTGTGGCTGTCCCAAACTTAAGATAATCTGTCTAAAGCATGCAGCAATATGCAGTGATTAATATTGTATCTGTTACTATAAAAGATCAAGGATTTTACACATTTATTTATTAATTTTTATTTGCAGTTCTGGGGCAGAAACCCAGTGTCTTGAACATGGTAGGCAAGAGCCCCATCACTGAGCAGTATCTCCAGACCCATTTAAATTTTTTTGACAAGGTCTCTGTCCCTTGCTGGTCTAGTACTAGCTGAGTAGCCCAGGCTGGCCTTGCTTTGAGATAATCTTCTGGTTTTAGCTGTAATCCCAGAGTGTTGGGATTATAGGCATGTGCTAGCAAGCTCAACTTCCCTTCTTGATGCTAAAGTTTGTGTTCTTTAAATCATCTGTTTAAATAATATACACTAAAGAGTTCTGGATTCTATTCACAAACTAAACTTTGGAGCCGTTTGTGAATTGACATAAATTATTAGCAGGGTGCACTCCAGAAACAAGGGACACATGTATTCAGAAGTGTGAGATTAGATTTTTTTTTTAAAGAGACTGTTCTTCCAGGCTGGCTTTGAACTCTTATTCTCCCGCCTCTACCTCTCAAGTGCTGGAATTATAGATCTGTAATACTACATGTGATACACGTGATTTATTTTTATTTTTTGATACACGATTCCATCATCATGTAGCCTAGACTGACCTAAAATTTCCAGCTGTTCTCCTTGCTTGGTCCCTATAATGCTGAGCTTATAGCCATGTACTGGTATGCTCACCTAGGGTTAAGTTCCCGACCATCTGCTGCTGTTTCTCCTTGTGAACTTCTTAACATCCATCTCTCTTACCTTCATATGTATGTTGCTCATGATTTATAACTATCTATGCTTACTATGTAATGACCAGTTAGTATTTGCCAGGGCTGAATATGACTGTGCCAAGTATTTACTGAGCATTTAATGGTTGGGGTTATAAGTGTGTTACTGTGTTCTATCCATATAATGACCCAATTTTCAAAAAGCCAAAAAAGCTGGGAGGAACCAGTAACAGGTTTGAAACTGTCTCACCTCAAATACATCTTTTAAAAAGATTTATATATTTACTATGTATACAGTGTTCTGTCTGCAGGTATGCTTGCCTACCAGAAGAGAGGGCACTAAGTCTCATTATAGATGGTTCTGAGCCACCATATGGTTGCTGGGAATTAAACTCATGACTCTGGAAGAACAGCCAGCACTCATAACCTCCAAACTATCTTTCCAGGCCCTTGAATGGAAATTATTATTACTGTTTTTTAAGCAGATACAATAAAGCAGGTCACTGAATTCTGTCCCAAATGGATACAATGTGGGTGGGTCACAAGACCATATACTTCTTTGTAACTGGTCTTGCTATGCCAGAATCTTTGAACTCACTTATTGATCCCTATAATAACTGCATTATTTTCCAAATAAAGAAATACCATCTCCTTCACACCTCCCAGTATGGGTTCTGACACCTCAAATGTCAAATTAAAATCTGCGATGCAAAATTCTCTAATCAAAAAGAGAAATGCACCCTGTCTTAGTCAGGGTTTCTATTCCTGCACAAGCATCATGACCAAGAAGCAGGTTGTGGAGGAAAAGGGTTTATTCAGCTCACACTTCCACATTGCTGTTCATCACCAAAGGAAGTCAGGACTGGAACTCAAGCAGGGCAGGAAGCAGGAGCTGATGCAGAGGCCATGGAGGGATGTTACTTACTGGCTTGCTTCCCCTGGCTTGCTCAGCTTGCTCTCTTATAGAACTCAAGACCACCAGCCCAGGGACGGCACCACCCACAATGGGCTGGTCCTCCCATCTTGACAACTAGTTAAGAAAATGCCTTACAGCTGGGTCTCATGAAGGCATATCCACAACTGAGGCTCCTTTTCTGTGATAACTCCAACTTGTGTCAAGTTGACACACAAAACCAGCCAGTACACACCTTTATGTTTAAGATGCCTACCATCCTTCCCAATGAAAACAGTCTCTTCAGCTGACCTGAAGAGGGGGTCGGAGGATAGGGGGAAGTGGATGATGAAGTGAACAAGGGTTCTGTGGAGAACAGGTTAAAACAGAAAATACACCTGAGGCACAACTGCTTATAGGCTATGGTAAAACCCTGTGTTTCTGCTCTGAATTTTCCAGATTCCCGGGGACCTGTCTTTAACATCCTTACCTGTAGTATGAGGGGCTTTTGCATTCTCACAACAGGCCACCAGCTTCTGTCATCTAGGGAGCCTGTATGCATAATGCTGGCTCTAAAGCTGTCACCACACCTGACTGCCTTTGAACCTCTTCGTCATTTTACTTAGGGACAAACTGTAGACAGAAGTTTAAGTCAACCCCATAGGTGTCAGTTTCAGAGTTTTACAGTGCACCCACTTTCACCAACTACTCTTGACATCCCTTTCAACAACTGCTATGCTCAGTCTTGTCTTCCTTTTGGAGAAGTTGGGGCACATGCATGTTGAGCATGCATTACCTCGGTGTACCTCAGCAGTGAAGCAGAACATATCGATGTCCCACACCAGAAGAAGGGCAGAAAAACTGCAAGTGTTCTCACACATAGCTGCAAATGCATGTACGGCCTCTCGCCACAACCCCTCACTGCAGCATCTGCAGTCTGAGGAGTATGGGTGGGGAACTGCAGTTTCCTGCTGCATCGTCAAGGCAACAGCTGGCTGCATCAGTGCTGAGTACCAGTGTCAGTGACCCCTCAGTGTGTGACACCATTGCAGGGAGGGGCTATCACCAGCCACCTCAAACCAGGACAATTCACAACATACACGTGTAATATGAGAACATACAAACACAGGCAAGACTGTGTGTGCGTCCGTGGACACAGATGCACACAGATTTGAGTACATATGGGTGCACACATGGGCACATGCACATGGATGAACACACACATTAGGGTTATCATTGTTATGATGAAACACCATGACCAAAGCAACTTGGGAAGGAAAAGGTTTATTTGGGATACATTTCCACATCACTGCTCATAATAGAAGGAAGTCAGGACAGGAACTTGAAGCAGTGCTAGAATTCAGAGGCAACAGCAGATGCAGAGGCCAGAAAGGGGTTGCTGCTTATTGGCTTCTTTATTTATTTTATGTATGTGAGTACACTGTTGCTGTCTTCAGACACACCAGAGGAGAGCATCGAATTCCATTACGGATGGTTGTGAGCCACTATGGGGTTGCTGGGAATTGAACTCGGGACCTGGAGAAGAGCAGTCAGTGCTCTTAACAACTAAGCCATCTCTCCAGCCCCAATCAGCATGCTTTCTTACAGCATCTAAGAGCCCAGGGATGGCACCACCCACAATGGCCTCAGCCCTTCCCCATTAATCACTAATTAAGAAAATGTTTTTACAGGTTTGCATACAGCCTGACCTTACAGAGGTCTTTTCCTTTTTCCTCTCTTCAAGACAGGGTTTTTCTGTGTAGCTTTGGCTGTCCTTGGAACTCACTCTGTAGATCAGGCTGACCTCAAATTCACAAAGATTTGCCTGCCTTTGCCTCCTGAGTGCTGTGATTAAAAACAGGACATGACAGCTAGGCTGGAGGCATTTTCTTTCTTTCTTTCTTTCTTTCCTTCTTTCTTTCTTTCTTTCTTTCTTTCTTTCTTTTTTTAAAAAATTCATTCATTTATTTATTTTTTCATCTTTATTAACTTGGGTATTTTTTTTCCTTTTTCTTTTTCTCGATCTTTATTAACTTGGGTATTTCTCATTTACATTTCGATTGTTATTCCCCTTCTCGGTTTCCAGGCCAACATCCCCCTAACCCCTCCACCTCCCCTTCTTTATGGGTGTTCCCCTCCCCATCCTCCCCCCACTACCACCCTCCCCCCAACAATCACATTCACTGGGGGTTCAGTCTTGGCAGGACCAAGGGCTTCCCCTTCCACTGGTGCTCTTACTAGGCTATTCATTGCTAACTATGAGGTTGGAGCCCAGGGTCAGTCCATGTATAGTCTTGGGGTAGTGGCTTAGTCCCTGGAAGCTCTGGTTGGTTGGCATTGTTGTTCATATGGGGTCTCGAACCCCTTCAAGCTCTTCCAGTCCTTTCTCTGTTTCCTTCAACGGGGGTCCCATTCTCAGTTCAGTGATTTGCTGCTAGCATTTGCCTATGTATTTGCTGTATTCTGGCTGTGTCTTTCATCCGGTTCCTGTCAGCCTGCACTTCTTTGCTTCATCCATCTTGTCTAATTGGGTGGCTGTATATGTATGGGCCACATGTGGGGCAGGCTCTGAATGGGTGTTCCTTCTGCCTCTGTTCTAAACTTTGCCTCCCTATTCCCTCCCAAGGGTATTCTTGTTCCCCTTTTAAAGAAGGAGTGAAGCATTCACATTTTGGTCATCCTTCTTGAGTTTCATGTGTTCTGTGCATCTAAGGTAATTTAAGCATTTGGGCTAATAGCCACTTATCAATGAGTGCATACCATGTGTGTTTTTCTGTGATTGGGTTACCTCACTGAGGATGATTTTCCAGTTCCATCCATTTGCCTACGAATTTCATAAAGTCATTGTTTTTGATAGCTGAGTAATATTCCATTGTGTAGATGTACCACATTTTCTGTATCCATTCCTCTGTTGAAGGGCATCTGGGTTCTTTCCAGCTTCTGGCTATTATAAATAAGGCTGCTGTGAACATAGTGGAGCATGTATCTTTGTTATATGTTGGGGCATCTTTTGGGTATATGTCCAAGAGAGGTATAGCTGGGTCCTCAGGTAGTGCAATGTCCAATTTTCTGAGGAACCTCCAGACTGATTTCCAGAATGGTTGTACCAGTCTGCAATCCCACCCACAATGGAGGAGTGTTCCTCTTTGGAGGCATTTTCTTAATTGAGGTTACCTCCTCTGAGATGACTTTAGCTTGTGTCAAGTTGACACAAAGCTATCAGGCACAATGAATATAACCAAAATATATTACACATAGGTATGAAAATGTCAACAAAAACATTTTGTTTCTGTTTTTGGAGACAGGGTTTCTGTGAGGCCTGGATATGTCAGAACTTGCTCTGTAGAACAGGCTGGACTTGAACTCACATAAATCCATTTACCTCTGTCTCCCCAGTGTTGGAACTACAGGTGTGAAGTACCACTGTCCAGCTACAAAAATCATCATTATTTGTAATTAGTATATGCTAAAAAGGAAATAAACAACAAGGGGACTTTAACTTTATGTATGATTTGACATGCACAGATCTCTTTTTTCCTTTTTAAAGACAAGGTCTGACTATGTTGTCCTGACTGGCCTTGAATTCTACATGTAGACCATGCTGGCCTTGAATTAATGGGGATCCACCTGCCTCTGCTCTCCAAGAACTGGGACTAAAGGTTAAATATGCTATATAAGCATGGAATGATGGAATGATCACTCAGTGGTTAGGAGCACTTGTTGCTATTACAGAGGACTGGGTTCAATTCATAGTATCCACATGGCCGCTCATAACCTCTCACAACTCCAAGGAGATCTGACACCAGTTTCTGACTTCCTTAGACACCAGGCATACAGTTGGTGCACATACATACATCCAGGCAAAAGACTCACACATATACAATCAAAAAGTGTTTACGGTTCTTGCAGAGGGACCAGAGTTCAGTTCACAGCAGCCATGTCACGCTGTGTTCACTACCTCCTGTGAATCCAACTACCAGTGTAGAGGTTAGGGGGAGGGGTGGGCGTGGGAAGTAAAGCTGGTGCTCTCTTCTGGACTCTGCATAAACCTGAACTCGTGTGGATATATCATCTGACTCCCATAATTAAAGAAAATAAAAGAAGACATCGAAAATAGATAAAAAACAAACAAACAGACAGACAGACAGACAGACAAAAAAACAAAACCCAAAATCTGTCTATAACTCCAGTCCCAGGAAATCCAATGCCTTCTCTGTCATAGGCATCAAGGATGAACAAGATACATAGATATACAAGAGGCAGAACATTCACACACATTAAACAAAATAAAACAAAACAAAAACCCCAAGCTCATCAGTGGCATACCCTTTTATTCCAGGAAAATGAAAAACAAAATACAAAAAACCCAACCAACCAACCAACCAACCAACCAACCAACCAACCAACCAAAAACCCCTAAATAATTAAAATAGTCCAATTCTTAGTGTATAGGCAGTTCTGATGGCCTGCCCTCAGGGACCTAGCAATTGCTTAAGTCATAACTTGCTTCTGGTAGTTGTGACCAGTGTGTTTGGCTGGAATAAAGGACCACTCATCTCTCCAGCTCTTTCCCCTCTATGTTCTCTCTCTCCCTTTTTGTCCTTGGAGTCCCTTATGTCCTCCGCTGTCCTCACGACTCCCTTGTTGCCACTACTGAACCCCAGGTCCTCACTGCTCTCTTTATAACAGATCTGCTGCATGGCCTAATTACTCAGGGGCTCATCATGGCATGGGCCTATCATGGTGCACCCTAGCCTTATTATATTTCCTAACGCCAATAGTAGGTGGATTGCATTCAAGTTAAAATGACTGAAAGAGGAGACTGTGGTTACTGGGGCCTGCAGGAATTAAGAGGACACGTTCCATTGGAGAGGAGAATTAAGTTTAGAAATCTATTGTAGCACTTGGAGATGATTATGAAAACTGAGTGCAGCCTATTTGAAAACTATTGAGGAGAGAGTTTAGTTTCTTCACAAATATGATACTGAGTGAGGCGAGGGATGGGTTAAACTGAATCCAGATGGCACCCAGGTGGAACTTTTTTTCAAAATTCCACCTCCCAGTCCGCACTGCCCCAGAGACCTCTGGGAAATATTGTCCAAAGCCCAGGAGTAGGCAAGGTATAAGTGAGCCCATTACTCTTTTAAACATTTTTCCTTGAGAATCTCATACTTTTATACAATGTGTTTTGATCACTTACACTCCCAACTGTTCATTCTACCCACAGTAATTCTTTCCAAGCATGCCTCTCAGCCCCAATAGCACCGCTCAGATGCCTCTGGGAAATGTGGTCCACACTGTGGGGCATGCGCAGTTCACGGAGCGTTAGTAAAGGATTTTGTTAAGGTGTTTAACTGCTTTCTTTGTTTATCCTGTGATCATATTAATTATGTTATATTTTATTTTTGAGACAATTGAGAATGGGCTTATTTCCCCGATTTCTTCTGAAATTTGTCATCGATCGGAGCATACCAGAGATGACTACTCAGACACATTGTACAGTCACTTGAAATTCTTTATTCTAGTTGGCTGTGACCACACCCAAATGTTTGCTACCCTAGTACAGCCCGTTATATCTAGAACACAGTTGTTTTTCTCCAATACATCCCTACTGCAGTTTCCCTCCCTTATCACTCGCATTTTCTTCTATCTCCCCTCAATCTCAGTTCCACTCCTCCTCTTTTTCTGTTCAAAAAAAAAAGACAAACCAAAAAACAAAACCAAGACAACAAAACTAACAAACAACAGAAACAAACAAACAAACAAACAAACAAAAACAGCCCTCCCAGGGATATTCATATTACACTTAGCAATTTCTGACCAAAAACTCGTCCCACCAGGATTCTTCATACTATGGATGCTGCGCAGGTGTTTATGACCATCCTTGAATTTCGGACTCCCTCGTTAGGCTTATCCCATAGTCAGTGATGCTTGCTTTCATTTCTGCCATGTAATTTTCATATTCTATCCATATTTTTAGGGTTTATGAGTGATCCTGCAATAAGCCCTGTAGGACTGGTGGTGGAGAGATGATGTACAGTGCAGATTTCACTCCCCAACTTTAGAGTCATTCACCTTCCTCTGGAAATGTCTTCTCCTTTCCTAGAAATGTCTGTGAGTTGTTGAGATGTTCCCATTTGATGCTCTTGCCAATAGAGTAGCCATGCAGACAAAAAGTTAACAAAGTTCCATTGGAGATAAATGGAACGGTAGCCGAAATGACATAGATCTTCAGGACACTTTACTCAAACAGTCCAGAACATATGTTCTTCAAAGCAGACCAGAGGGCTTGGTCTAAAATAGATCTCAAATTAGGGCAGAGAGAAACTATCAACACAGGAAAAATTTGAAATAACTTCTTGTATTCTACTGGAGTGCAAAGGGGTAAAGACAGAAGTCAGGAAGAGAAATGACAGAAGACAAAGCACTGTGAAGAATAACCATCACACTAATGAGTACTGAATATCTTTGAGAAGAAATTGAGATAGAACTGAAAATATCTTTTAATCAGTTGAAAATGAACCCAAAATGCCAAACCCATCAGCTATAATAAAGGCCACCCCAAGGGACGTATTAACAATTCCAAATGCCTAAGTTACAAAGCAAGGAGGTCCTAAACAAATAACATAATGTATCTAAAGACACTGTAGAAGGGAGCACACGCTAGAATAGAAAAAAATTATGTGTAGGCCTGAATAAATGAACACAATCAACTACTATAAAAAATAATATAAAGAGTAGATGAAGTACAGAAAGATTTCTTTTTTTGAAAAAAATAGGTAAGATTAACAGATTCTTAACCAAATTAACCAGAAGAAAGTGCTAGTAGCTGCGAACTCTTGGGATTGGAGGTGAAAAGAGAATAATTAATGTAAGCAGCATGAAATCTCAACCCCTAGAGAACACACCTTAAAAACATGTAATGTACCAGTTTAGGAAATATCAAATAAAAGGATGGATTTCCAAAAGCAAGATATGCTATATGATTAAGTCCATGATTAGCAATGGGACAAACAGTCATAAAGTATTTTGGCTGCTGGAGAAATGGATCAACAGATAAGAGCACTGGGTGATCTTCCAGGGGACCTGGATTTGATTCCCAGTGCTCCCATGGCAGCTGGCAATCATGTGTACGTCCAATTTCAAATGAATCTGAGACAATCTTCTGACCTACATGTCTGCAGTGCGGAGACATACACTCAGAAAACTACAGAATGCATAAAAGAGATGAAATGAAACTAACAAGAAAACAGATAAAGTAGAAACTAATAAATTAATCAGGAAAAATTTCCATATCTTTATTTTAAAGATTTATTTATTTATTTTACATATATGGATACACTGTAGCTGTCTTCAGACACACCAGAAAAGGACATCAGATCCCATTACATAAGGTTGCAAACAACAATGTGGTCACTGGGAATCAAACTCACGACCTCTGGAAGAGCAGTCAGTGCTCTTAACTACTAAGCCATCTCACCAACTGTTGTAGCAGATATCAATTATTCTTAAATTATTCTACAAATTAGAAAACCTTTTTTCAAAGCTAGCATCATACTGATAGCAAAGCTAGAAGTATACACAATAATGAAGAAAATTAGAGGCTGGGGGTGGTGGCACATGTTTTTCATCATGCCAGGACTTGGAAGGCAGAGGGGTAGATACATCTCTGAGATTGAGGCTAGCCAGGTCTACAAAGTGAGTTCAGGAGAGCCAGGCCGCTGTTACACAGAAACTCTGTCTTTAAAAACCACACACACACACACACACACACACACACACACACACACACACACACCACACACACACCACATACACACATATATAAATAATAGATTTGGTTTCCTGATGAGCATAGAAAATTGTAACAGCAAAACACTTTTTAAAAACATATATATTTTTTTAATTTTGTAATTATATTTATGTACAGAAAACTTAAGTGTACATTTAACCCAGTTTAGTGGTGAGTTCTTTAGCCTTTGCCTTTCCAGCTTGGCAATGCGAGCCACAGACTTAGGACTCAGGACGTTGCCTCCCCAGTGGCGGCGGATCTCATCATATCTGTCATTATAATTGGTCCTAACAGCTTCCACCAGCTTAGCCAGAGCACCCTTGTCTTCCGAGTTAACCTGTGTGAAGGCAACAGTGGTGCACGTCTTCCTGTGGACCAGGCGCCCCAGCCTGGCCTTTCCCTTGATGATGCAGTAGGGCACCCCCATCTTTCGACAAAGGGCAGGCAGGAAAACCACCAGCTCAATGGGGTCTACATCATGGGCAATCACCACCAGCTGAGCCTTTTTGTTCTCCACCAAGGTGGTGACTGTATTGACCCCTGCTCGGAGGACAGGTGGTCTCTTAGTTGGGACGTCCCCTTTGCCAGCAGCTTTCTTCTCAGCTTGGGCCAGCAGCTTTTGCTTCTTCTCCTGCTTTGTCTCTGTCCTGTACTTGTGGGCGAGCTTAAGCAACTAAGTCGCTGTTTGCCTGTCCAGGGCCTGGGTGAACTGGTTGATGGCAGGAGGTACTTTGAGCCACTTATAGAGGATGGATCTTTGCCGCTGCAGCCTGATGTAGTGAGGCCATTTGACAAAGCGTGTGAGATCTCTTTTGGGCTGGATGTCCTGCCCAATGCTGAAGTTCTTAGGCCTTTTCTCAAACAAAGGATTGACCACCTTTTTGGCTTCTTGTTCCTTGACCACGGCGGGGGCTGGGGCCACCTTCTTCCCCTTGGCCTTCTTTCCTTTGGGCATCTTGCTTGACTGGAAGAGAAACTTAAAAACATATTTTAATAACACATTAATATATACCAATTTAGTGAAAGGTGTTGAACTGTGAAGAAGTAAAAAGATAGAGGCTGCTTAGATGATTAGAGTAAAACAGAGAAGTGAACAGAGAGCCAGAGGGAGTAGTTACAGCTGTACATTTGATATTACTGAAAGAATAAGGATTTTAAACTATCCCCCACTGACCCTGCTGTGAGGACAGGTGCACCTCACAGCAAAGAATAACATAACATGTTTTGAGGAAGTAGCCTGGCCATAGTCACCATAAACCATCTGGCCTCAATAAGGCCTGACTCAACAGTCCTGAGAAAAACAAGAACTAGGGTCAGCTTGTCCCAGAATCAGGGTGGCCTAGAGTTAAACTGAGCCCAAGTTAGATCATGTGTGCCAATGTAAACAAACCAATGAAATTGCATTGTGTGACTGTTGCCAACTGCCTATGTATTTTTCCCTATAATTATCTTCCCCTAATTGGGCTCGGGGTCGACTCCTCTGTCTCCTATGTGAGATACGTGTCGTCCCAGAGCTCTGGTTCCTCAAATACACCTCTTGTTCATTATATCAAGACCGGTTCCTCGTGAGTTTTTGTGTCGCCTCGAGATTTGAGTGGGGGTCTTCCCCATCCCGGTGGTCTTTCATTACCATCATTCAAAGAGTGGTTTTATATACTGACAGCCAATTGGTTTTTCCAGTTGCCCTTTGGCAATGGGTTGTAAAATAAGGTCGTAAGTTCACAATAACTTAGAATGTAGCTCACTTGCAGTGACATGGTATAGAATAATTTTCATGAAAGCTTACATCACATACAAAGGAATTAGATTTTTTCAGAATAAAACACGTATGTATGGAAATCATGACAAATTTAAGAAATGTATTGACTTCCGAAGCAAAATGTTCTATTGATGCAAGTTTGCTGTATTGAATGTCAAATTCACAAAGTATTAAAAAAAGTAAACTCTTCATATATGACTTGAATCTGTTCATCGGCACACGTAATTAATAGAGGAAATAAATCTTTTGCAATCCAGTTGTCAAATTAATAAAATATGTTAATGATCCAAGTGGAAGAACTCAGAAATTTGGATTTTATTGCAAGTTAAATCAATAGCACAAAACTAATAGTAAGTAGAAGAGGAAGACGAAAAATGCAGCACATATTTTAATGTGAAAAAAGCATTAGGTACATATATATGACTATCTAAAGAAATAATAGCCCCTGGATCAAATGTACAATTATGACTTTATATGTGAGTGTTCAGATAGTGAAGAACAACAATTGCCTTCAATGATGCTGTTTAATTTAAGAGGCACATAAGGATGCTAAGAAGGTTTTATGCTTTTAGCATATGTTTTGTCCCTGATATAGCTAAGTGAATTCCTTTCTGGTCTTAATAATATGAGGTAGCACTTGGGGGCAAAGATGATGCCTAGGAGAGATGTACTGGAAGCCAAGATAGAGAAGACTTCCATAGCCACCATGTTCTTCCCCTTGGTGCTGTGGTAGACAGGGAGGAAGGTGACCCAGACACTGCAGAACACCAGCATGCTGAAAGCCAGGAACTTGGCTTCATTGAATGTGTCAGGTAGGTTTCTGGACAAGAAAGCCATAAAGTAGCTCACTAGGGCTAGTGCTCCCAGGTATCCAAGGTTGCAATGGAAAGCAACAGCTGAGCCTTTATTGCAAATGATGATGATGTGTCCATGTTCTGAGTGAGCATCTTTATCAATAAATGGAGGAGAGGTTGTCAGCCAAATTCCAGATAGAAAAACTTGGAGCAGGGTGCATAAGGGAATAATGAAATTAGGGGCCCTTGATATCAGCAGCCATCTTCTAATTCTTCCTGGAGAAGTGATCTTGAAGGCTATAACCACAGTGATAGTTTTGGCCAACACAGTGGAAAGAGCCACAGTGAACAGAAGCCCAAAAATGTTTTGCTGCAGGATACAGGAGGCTGTGCTGGGACGGCCAATGAAGAGCAAGGGACAGAGAAAACAGAGCATCAAAGTGATGAGCAGGGTGTAACTGAGAGCCAGGTTATTGGCCTTGACAATGGGGGTGTCCCTGTTCTTCAGAAACACCACAAGAACAGCAGCTGTGAGTGAGGAGAAACCCAGGGACATGAAGCAAAGTGTCTTCCCCAATGGGTCATCATAGTACAGAAATGTCACAGTTTTCTGTAGGCAGTGGATCTTCTCTATGTTTGCATAGTGAGTTTCTGGACACTTCACACACTGATCCACATCTGAAAGAAATGCAGTTTATAATGAGTGCATACTATGGTTTTCTCTTTTATCCTAAGCCATTTCCTAGCTCCCACACACTGCAGTGTTATCAGAACAATTATGCTGTTTCTGATGCACATATAAAAACACTTTCCAGATAATATTTCTTTTTTCCCTTTTTTATTGGATATATTTTATTTACATTTCAAATGTTATCACCTTTCCCAGTTTCCCTCTATACCATTTTCCTCCCCTTCTATAAGTGTCTTCCCCATCCCCAACCACCCCCCCCTTTCACCTCCCCACCCTGACACTCCCCTACACTGGGGGATGCAGCCTTGGCAGGACCAAGGGCTTCTCCTCCCATTGGTGCCCAACAAGGCCATCCATTGCTACATATGCAGCTGGAGCCATGGGTCTGTCCATGTGTAGTCTTTGGGTAGTGGTTTAGTCCCTGGGAGCTCTGGTTGGTTGGTATTGTGCTTATGAGGTTTCAAGCCCACTCAGCTCCTTCAATCCTTTCTCTAATTTCTCCAACAGAGACCCTGTTCTCAGTTTAATGGTTTGCTGTATTTGTCGTGCTCTGGCTGAGCCTCTCAGGAGACAGCTGTACCAGGCTCCTGTCAGCATGCACTTCTTGGCTTCATCAATATTGTCTAGTTTTGGTGGCTGTATATATAATGACTGGAGCTCCAGGTGGGGCAGGCTCTGAATGGCCATTCCTTCAGTCTCTGCTCCAAACTTTGTCTCCATATCCCCTCCTATGAATATCTTTGTTCCCCCTTTTAAGAAGGACTGAAACATCCACAGTTTGGTTGACTTTCTTCTTGAGCTTCATGTGGTCTATGGATTTTATCTTGAGTAACTTGAGTTTTAATGCTAATATCCACTTATCAGTGAGTGTATATCATGTGTGTGTGTGTGTGTGTGTGTGTGTGTGTGTTTGTGATTGCATTACCTCACTCAAGATGATATTTTCTATTTCCATCCATTTGCCTA
Organism: Rattus norvegicus; assembly: GCF_021556685.1. Lineage (NCBI taxonomy): Eukaryota > Metazoa > Chordata > Mammalia > Rodentia > Muridae > Rattus > Rattus norvegicus. Next base: position 77,237,514 of record NC_141534.1, read on the forward strand.
TGAATTTTACGAAGTCATTGCTTTTGATAGCTGAGTAGTACTCTATTGTGTAGATGAACCACATTTTGTGTATCCATTCCTCTGTTGAAGGGCATCTGGGTTCTTTCCAGCTTCTGGATATTATAAATAAGGCTGCTATGAGCATAGTGGAGCATGTGTCTTTGTTGTATGTTGGAGTGGTATGGCTGGGTCCTTAGGTAGTGCACCATCCAATTTTCTCAGGCACCTCCAGACTGATTTCCAGACTGGTTACAATTTCCAGGTTACAATTCCACCAACAATAGAGGAGTGTTCCTCTTTCTCCACATCTTCGCCAGTATCTGCTGTCACCTTAGTTTTTGATCTTAGCCATTCTGACTGGTGTGAGGTGGAATCTCATGGTTGTTTTGATTTGCACTTCCCTGATGACTAAGGATGTTCTAAGGTTGTTCTAAGGATGACTAAGGATGATAAGGACATTTTCCCTTCTAATTTGTATCCATTTGAACTCCTTTCATTGCCTGATTTCTCTGGCTAGGACTTTGAGTACTATATTGAATAAGTAGGGAGAGAGTGGGCAGCCTTGTCTACTCCCTGATTTTAGTGGGATTGCTTCAAGTTTCTCTCCATTTAGTTTAATGTTAGCTACTGGTTTGCCATATATTGCTTTTACTATGTTTAGATATAGCCCTTGAATTCCAGATCTTTCCAGGACTTTTATCATGAAAGGGTGTTGAATTTTGTCAAATGCTTTCTCAGCATCTAATGAAATGATCATGTGGTTTTTATATAGTGGATTACGTTGATGGTTTTCCATATATTGAACCATCCCTTCATACCTGGAATGAAGTCTATTTGATCATGGTGGATGATCATTTTGATGTGTTCTTGGATTTGACTTTCAAGAATTTTATTGTGTATTTTTGCGTCAATATTCATAAGGGAAATTGGTTTGAAGTTCTCTTACTTTGTTGGGTCTTTGTGTAGTTTAGGTATAAGAGTAATTGTGGCGTCATAGAAGGAATTTGGTGGTGCTCTGTCTATTTCTTTTCTTTTTTTTTTTTCTCTTTTTTTTTGGAGCTGGGGACCGAACCCAGGGCCTTGCGCTTGCTAGGGCTCTGTCTATTTCTATTTTGTGGAATAGTTTGGACAGTATTGGTATGAGGTCTTCTATGAAGGTCTGATAGAATTCAGCACTGAACCCATCTGGTTCTGGGCTCTTTTTGGGTTGGGAGACTTTTAATAACTGCTTGTATTTCTTTAGGAGTTATGGGGTTGTTTAGATGGTTCATTTGTTCCTGATTTAGCTTTGGTACCTGGTATCTGTCTAGAAAATTGTTTATTTCCTCCAGATTTTCAAGTTTTGTTGAATATAGGCTTTTGTAGTAGGATCTGATGATTTTTCAAATTTCCTCTGATTCTGTAGTTATGTCTCCCTTTTCATTTCTGATTTTGTTAATTTGGATACACTCTCTGTGACCTCTGGTTAGTCTGGCTAAGGGTTTATCTATCTTGTTGATTTTCTCAAAGAACAAGCTCCTGCTTTTGTTGATTCTTTGTATAGTCTTTTCGCTTCCTACTTGGTTGATTTCAGCCTTGGGTTTCATTATTTCCTGCCTTCTAATAGTCTTGGGTTTATTTATTTCTTTTTGTTCTAGAGCTTTTAGGTGTGCTGTCAAGTTGTTGATACATGCTCTCTCCTGTTTCTTTCTGCAGGCACTCAGAGCTGTGAGTTTTCCTCTTAGCACAGCTTTCATTGTGTCCCATAAGTTTGGGTATGTTGTACCTTCATTTTCATTAAATTCTAAGAAGTCTTTAATTTCTTTATTTCTTCCTTGACCAGGTTATCGTTGAGTAGAGCATTGTTCAACTTTCATATATATGTGGGCGTTCTTCCCTTATTGTTATTGAAGACCAGCCTTATTCTGTGGTGACCTGACAGGATGCACGGGATTATTTCTATCTTCCTGTATCTGATAAGACCTTTCTGTGACCAATTATATGGTCAGTTTTGAAGAAGTTATCACAAGGTGCTGAGAAGAAGGTATATCCTTTTGTTTTAGGATGGAATGTTCTATAAATACCTGTTAAATCCATTTGGTTCAGAACTTCTGTTAGTTTCTCTCTGTTTCTGTTTAATATGTTTCCACGATCTGTCCATTAATGAGAGTGGGGTGTTGAAATCTACTACTATTATTGTGTGAGGCTCAATGTGTGGTTTGAGCTTTAATAAGGTTTCTTTTACGTATGTAGGTGCCCTTGTATTTGTGGCATCTAATGTATTTTGTGGCATAGATATTTAAGATTGAGAGTTCATCTTGGCGGATTTTTCCTTTGATGAATATGAAGTGCCCTTCCTTATCTTTTTTGATGAATTTTAGTTGAAAATTGATTTTATTTGATATTAGAATGGCTACTCCAGCTTGCTTCTTCTGACCATTTGCTTGGAAAGTTGTTTTCCAGCCTTTCACTCTGAGGTAGTGTCTGTATTTGTCCCTGTGGTGTGTTTCCTGTATGCAGTAAAATGCTGGGTCTTCTTTATGTATCCAGTCAGTTAGTCTATGTCTTTTTATTGGGGAATTGAGTCCATTGATGTTGAGAGATATTTAGGAATAGTGGTCGTCGATTCCTGTTGTTTTCGTTGTTAGAGGTGGAATTATGTTTGTGCATCTCTCTTTTGGTTTCATTGCAAGGAGATTATATCCTTGCTTTCTGTATGGTGTAGTTTCTCTCCTTGTGTTTGAGTTTTCCATCTATTATCCTTTGTAGGGTTGTATTTGTAGAAAGATATTGTGTAAATTTGGTTTTGGCATGGAATATCTTGGTTTTTCCATGTATATTAATTGAGAGTTTTGCTGGATATAGTAGCCTGGGTTGGCATTTGTGTTCTCTTAGGGTGTGTATGACATCTGCCTAGGATCTTCTGGCTTTCATAGTCTCTGGTAAGAAGTTTGGTGTAATTCTTATAGGTCTGCCTTTATATGTCACTTGACCTTTTTCCCTTACTGCTTTTTTTAAAAAAAGATTTATTTATTTATTATATATAAGTACACTGTAGCTGTCTTCAGATACACCAGAAGAGGGTATCGGATCTCTTTACAGATGGTTGTGAGCCACTATGTGGTTGCTGGGAATTGAACTCAGGACCTCTGGAAGAGCAGTCGGTGTTCTTAACCGCTGAGCCATCTCTCCATCCTGTCCTGCATTTCTTTAAGGGAGTTATTTATATCCTTCTTAAAGTCCTCCATCATTATCATAAAATGTGATTTTAAATCTAAATCTTGCTTTTCTGGTGTGTTTGGATATTCAGTGTTTTCTTTGGTGGGAGAACTGGACTCTCACGATGTCTTGGTTTCTGTTGTTTAGGTTCCTGTACTTGCCTCTCACCATCCAGTTGTCTCTGGTGTTTGCTTGTCTTGCTGTTTCTGAGAGTGGCTTGACCCTTCTGTAGGCCTCTGTGTCAGAACGCCTGTAGAACTGTTTTCCTGTTTTCTTTTACCCCTTTCTGGGAACAGGTACTCTGATCTCAGGTGTGTAGGTGCTCCTGGTGACTGTCTTTCAGCTCTCCGTGTGGGGAGGAATCAGAAGTGTCCTGCCTCTGATTGCTCCGAGGTCCTTGTACCCAGGGCGCTCATTTGGCACTAGGCAATTCCCTCTTGGATTGGGAATGTGGGCAGAGCGTAGTCTTCTCTGATTTTTCAGGAGTGTCTGCACTTCTTCTTCTTCTTCTTTTTTTTTTTTTTTAAAGATTTATTTATTATGTATACACGTTCATTCTGCCCATATGCCAGAAGAGGGCATCAGATCCCATTACAGATGGTCGTGAGCCACCATGTGGTTGTTGGGAATTGAACTCAGGACCTCTGGAAGAGCAGTCAGTGCTCTTAACCACTGAGCCATCTCTCTAGCCCCCAGTGTCTGCACTTCTGAGGGTCCAGTTCTCTCCCCAACAAGATTTGGGTGCAGGGAGCTATTTGACAGGTTCAGTTTAGTCCTGGGCACAGACCAGAACCACAGGTACCAGTGGCTGCCTGTTCGTATATTCCTGTGTCCAGAGGCCCTGTTCAGTTTCTCCTTGGACCAGGGATGTGGGCAGAGGTGTGCAGAAATGGCAGTCTGTTCTGTCGTCTCAGGATGTCTGCACTTCTGGGTTTTCATCTCTCTTCCCTATGGGATTTGGTCTGTTTATTGCGTTCTTACACTGGCGTTTGGGTATCTGAGTTTAGGACCATAATAAAGCTAGCTGCTATTTTCTAGGTTTGGTTTTGGTTTTTGGTTTCTGTTCCTTCTTTGGTCTTCTGGTCTTTGTGGCATGGATTTCTGGTGGCCTGAATGAGCATTAATCCAGAGGGAGTCTATGACCAGGTTAAGAGCAGCACTCCTGGTGCTTAATTTGGTGTAGCAGAAGTTCTGTGTTCTTCTGACTAGTGTGGCCTAGTCTTCTGTTTATTTCTGGTCTTACAGAATTTTTCTTAATAGTTTGGTTTGCAACTTTATGCTTCCATAGTTCGTGCATGCATGTGTGTGAGACTGAGTGTTTTACTTAACTCTTGTTTTGTTTGGTTCGGTGGGATTTTTTTCTCCTTTCTCTCTTAAAAAAAAAAGAGAAAGAAAGTGTGGAGAACTGGCTGGGCATAAAAATGGGGAAGATCTAGGAGGAGTTAGGTGAGGGCAAAATCCTGATTAGTATGTATCATATAGGAATATGAATAGTAATGTGATGATACAAAGAAATTAAGTATAGTTTAAAATTAAAAGGTATACAGAAATATAGGTACTTTGTTAATCTATTGAAAATATGGCAAAATTCATATGTGTACATTATGAACTAAGAGTAAATTGACAAGCTATCAGGAACAGTGTTCAAATGTTGTTCAGGGTTATGAGAACTGTATAACTGGTGAGATACTTCAAGGTGCCAACAATTTCAGAATACGAATTCAGTCAGGTTGCTTCAGAGAATGAAGAAACTTAGAGAACACCATGTATACTTTATATTTGGGACACATATAGGAACATCATTGTAAGATTAGGATTTCAAAGGACATTCTACTGCACTGATGTCCCATGACCTCTTTTTTTTTTTTTGTTCTTTTTTTCGGAGCTGGGGACCGAGTCCCATGACCTCTTAAGAATAGATAGTATTCTCTGTACCCAAATCTCATCGGGGAGAGAGCTGGTCTCCCAGAAGTACAGACAATCTTGAAAGCTCAGAGGGGACAACTACTCCTGTCCACATTCCTGACCCAAGAGAAACCTGCCTAGTGCCCTCTGTGCCCTCTAGGCAGAGGAACCCAGGAACAGTCAGCAGCAGGAACCTTCCAGTTTCTGCCTGCACTGAGAGCTGAAAGCCAGTCACCAGGAGTGCTGACACAGGTGAGAGCAGAGGTAAGACCAACTCTTCTGCTCCAAGTGACCTACCTAGTGGCCTCAGGACACACAAAGGCACTCTTCTGGGATAGGACACTTCCTGTTTCTGCCTGTGCTCAGGGCTGAACTGCTCCCACAACTCTCTGTACCAAAATTCCATGGGGGAGAGAGCTAGACTCTCAGAAGTGCAAACAATCCTCGGAGTTAAGGGGAGATCACCACTACTGCTCACATTCCTGACCCAAGAGGAACTAGCCTAGTGCCCTCTGGATACAGGAACATAGGAGCAGTCAGTGGCAGGAACCATCTGGTTTCTGCCTACACCTAGCAATGAACCAGTGCCACAGTTCTCTGTACCCAAATCCTGTGGGGGAAAGAGCTGGTTGCACAGAATTGCAGACAATCCTAAGAGCTCAGGGAGACTGCAACTTCTGCTCACATTCCTGGCCCAAAAAGAACCCGACTAGTGCCCTCTGTGCCTTCTGTGCCCTCTGGGCACTGAAAATTAGGAGCCCTCAGGGGCAGGCCCCTTTGGGTTTCTACCTAAACCAGAGCTGAAAGCCAGTCACCTGGAGCACTGACACACCTGAAAGCAGAGGTAAGACCAACTCTTCTGCTCCAAGCGACCTGCCTGGGAGCTTCAGGTCACTCAAACCCAGGAGCAACTCTCAGTTCTCAGATCCTGCTGAAAGAAAACAAGTCTAAAGGAGTGCGGACACAGGCTTACAGGAGGGTCAAACCACTGTCAAAGACAGAAAGACAAGCTAACACCAGAGACAACCTGATGGCTAGAGGCAAGCACAGGAAACTAACAGAAAAACACACATGGTATGCACTCTTGAATAGTGGATATTAGCCCAAATGCTTGAATTGCCCTAGATGCACAGAACACATGAAACTCAAGAAGGATGATCAAAATGTGAATGCTTCACTCCTTCTTTAAAAGGGGAACAAGAATACCCTTGGGAGGGAATAGGGAGGCAAAGTTTAGAACAGAGGCAGAAGGAACACCCATTCAGAGCCTGCCCAACACGTGGCCCAAACATATACAGCCACCCAATTAGACAAGATGGATGAAGCAAAGAAGTGCAGGTTGACAGGAACCAGATGTAGATCTCTCCTGAGAGACACACCCAGAATACAGCAAATACATAGGCGAATGCCAGCAGCAATCCTCTGAACTGAGATTGGGACCCCCGTTGAAGGAATCAGAGAAAGGTCTGAAAGAGCTTGAAGGGACTTGAGACCCCATAAGAACAACAAAGCCAACCAACCAGAGCTTCCAGGGATTAAGCCACTACCCAAAGACTATACATGGACTGACCCTGGACTCTAACCTCATAGGTAGCAATGAATAGCCTAGTAAGAGCACCAGTGGAAAGAGAAGTCCTTGGTCCTGCCAAGACTGACCCCCTCCCCAGTAAACATGATTGTTGGGGGAGGGCGGTAATGGGGGGAGGATGGGGAGGGGAACACCTCACACTCTCAATGGGAGTGAGAGGGGTTAGGGGGATGTTGGCCCGGAAACCAGGAAGGGGAATAACAATCAAAATGCAAATACAAATACTCAAGTTAATAAAGATGGAAAAAAAAAACCCTCAGGTGACAGCAGCTGCTGGGGAGGATGTGGGGAAAGAGGAACACTCCTCCATTTTTGATGGGATTGCAGACTGATACAACCTCTCTGGAAATCAGTCTGGTGGTTCCTCAGAAATTTGGACATTGCACTACCTGAGGACCCAGCTATACCTCTCCTGGGCATATACCCAAAAGATGCTCCAACATATAACAAAGATACATGCTCCACTATGTTCATAGCAGCCTTATTTATAATAGCCAGAAGCTGGAAAGAACCCAGATGCCCTTCAATAGAGGAATGGATACAGAAAATGTGGTACATCTACACAATGGAATACTATTCGGCCATCAAAAACAATGACTTTATTAAAATCATAGGCAAATGTATGGATCTAGAAAATATCATCCCTAGTGAGGTAACCTAATCACAGAAAACTCACATGGTATGCACTCATTGATAAGTGGATATTAGCTCAAATTCTCGAAATACCCGAGATACAATGCACAGACCACACGAAACTGCAGAAGGATGACCAAAATTTAGATGTTTCACTCCTTCTTTAAATGGGGAAACAAAAATATCCATAGGAGGGGATATGGAGGCCAAGTTTAGAGCAGAGATGGAAGGAACAGGTATTCAGAACCTGCCCCACATGCGTCCCATATATGTACAGCCACCAAAACTAGATAAGATTGATGAAGCTAATTAGTGCATGCTGACAGGAACCATATATAGATGTCTCCTGAGAGACACAGTCAGAACATGTCAAATACAGAGGCGAATGCTAGCAGCAAACCACTAAGCTGAGAACAGGATTCTGGTTGGAGGAATTAGAAAAAGGACTGAAAGAGCTGAAGGCGCTTGCAACCCCATATGAACAACAATGCCAACGAACCAGAGCTTTCAGGGACTAAACTACTACCCAAAGAATATACATGGACTGACCCTTGGCTCCAACTGTATAGTAGCAGTGTATAGCCTTATTGGGGCAGCAGTGGAAGGTGAAGCCCTTGGTCATGGCAAGGTTGGACCCCCAGTATATGGGATTGTTGGGTGGGGTGGTAAGGGGGGTAGATGGAGAAGTGAACACCCTTATAGAAGTGGATGGGGAGGATTTAGGGGGCTGATGGACAGGAAACCAGGTAAGGGAATAACATTTGAAATGTAAATAAGAAGTACCCAATTTAATAAAAATGGGAAAAATTAAAAAAAAAAAGAAAAAATGCCTATAAGATAGAAAGGCTTATCTATTAGAACTATACCTGAGTTCTCAATGGACATGCTCAAAGTAAGAAAGGCCTGGACAGATGTCTTGAAGACCCTAAGGGACCTCAGACATCAGAAAGCAAAACTTTCCATCACCATACAGGGGAAGAGCAAGATATTACATGACACAACATAATTTAAACAGTATTTTTCACTAACCTACTCCTACAGAGGATACTAGAAGGAAAACTTCAACCCAACAAGGCTAACTACACTCAAGAAAACACAAGAAATGAATAATTTCAGTGGAGATTCTAAAAGCCAGAAGGGCCTGGACATATATTTTGCAGACTCTAGGAGACCACATAACTCTAGGAGACCAGCATAACTGCCAACCACTGTACATGGAGAAATCAAGATATTTCATGACAAAGTCAAATTTAAACATAATCTTTCTACAAATCCATCCCTATAGAAAATACTAGAAAGAAAACTTCAACCCAAGGAGATTAACTGCACTCCTGAATATGCAAGCAATAAATAATTTCACTCTAGCAAAGAAGGGACACACACACACACACACACACACACCCCACCACCACCACCACCACCACCACCACCACCAAAATAACAGGAATTAGCAATCCTTGGTTATTAACATCTATCAGTGTTAATGGACACAACTCCCCAATATAAAGACACAGGCTATCAGAATGGACATGAATCAGGATCATTCTGACATGGGCTTTTAAAGTGGGATTCCTAACAGTGAAAGTAGGGTGTGATTGACACTTTTGAATGCTCGTGGGATCATTTTTTTCCTACTGGGTTGTCTTGTCCAGGCTTGAAAGGAGGCTTATACCTAATGTCATTGCATCTTGTTATGGCATGTTCAGTTGACATTTCCACCATTTTCTGAAGAAAACTTGAAGAGCAGTGGATTTGAGGGAGAGGGTAGGTGGGGGTGTTGACTGGGAGGATGGAGATCTGTGATTAGAATGTGTTGTATAACACATAGAATTTTATAAAAATCAAAGTAAAAAATAATATTATGATTTGCTAAGAAGAACAGGGAGCAAAATGTGATGGTTTGAATGAGAATGTCCCCCTGCCCCATACATATTTGTATGCATTTGCCCCTCATTGGGGGCACTATCTGGAAATTAGGAGATGAGGCTCTTTTGGGAGAGGCATGTTGCTGTTGAAGGGTTTGTCATTCATTGTGTCTTCTTTGTCTCCTACTTGTGGATCTGCATGTGAGTGCTCAATTTTCTTGTTATGCTGTCTTAGTTAATTTCTGACTGCTGGGAAGAGGCATGACCAAGGCAACTTATAAAAGAAAGCATTTAACTTGCTGACTCACAGCTCCATATAGAGAACATGGCAAACTACAGGAAGGACGGGATCTGGAAAAAATAGCTGAAAGCTTGCATCTGATCTACGAGCATGAGGTAGAGGCGCGGGGAGGTGGAGGTGGAAGAGAAGAAAGAGAGAGGGAGGGAGTAGGAGAGGGGAGAGTGAATGCTAAATGGAAATGAAATGAGCTGTTGATACCTCCAAACCCATCCTAAATGACAGTCCTCCTTGAACATGTCCACACCTCCTAATCCATCCCAAATAGTTCCATAACTGTAGCTCAAGTATTCAATCATAAAAGCATATGTGGGCCCTTCTCATTCAAAGTATCACATACAGTTCTGCTCTGCTTTTATGGACTCTAAGTACCTGAAAATACAAGCCAGTTAAATGCCGTCTATTATAAGTTGCTTGGTCAGATTACTTTGTCATATCAGTAGAAAAGAAACTAAGACAAAAGGCATGGTAAAATGAAGCAGGATACTCTGGTGTTGATAAAGTTGTTTCTTCTGTCAGCCTCAACCAGAATGGTTCAAGAACACAAAGAAGTTATGAATTTCAATGTCAAGTGTGTATTATTTCAGTGGGAAAAATGAGCTGTAACCTGTGATTTTCTGACATTTGGAAAGCAGAGAATTATCTTCAGTGAAGTGAACTGATTGCAGTTCATTTACAGATGTTTTCCATTTGCTTAGATTTTGCAGATGTGAATAGATATGAATGTGTTTTGCATGACTGACACGTACCTGTCTCATTGGAGATCTCATTTTCTGGACAAGGAATGCAGTCAAAGCAACAGGCAACCCTGCCTTCCTGGTGGGTTTTCCTGAATCCAGGATGACAGCTCTCACTGCATACAGACTGTGGAATCTGGGAATGGTCAGGATAGCAAGTGGTCAGGTTTGGATGGAGTCTCCAATACAGTGGTTTTGAATATAGAACCATTAATTTTTTTATGCCAATTTCTCTAAATGCTGATAGCTGAATTGTTTTTACTACTAGTATGAGTCATTCACAGGCCCATATTGTTAATGTTTGGTCCTAATAATATGAATTTACTAGAAAATTGTTGAAATTGTTTAAGGTGAGTCATAGAAGCTAATGTTTATGTTCTTGGTATCATGTCTTGGTATAACTACAAATCTACTGCCTCTTTACTCTTGGTTACAAATACAAATAATTTTTTTTTCCATGGTAAAAGTTCACCAAGTCAGTGTGACAGGTATTAGAATCACTGTTGAAATGAATCTATGAGAATAATTGAAAAATATTTTTTTAGATTTGTTTACTTGAGGTGAATAGACCATGTCTAATAGTAGGTGGCTCTGATTTATTGGCCATGGTTCCTGAAAAAATGGAAAGCAGGAAAGCAGTTAACACTCAGCAGCACTCAGCGCTCTCTGTATCCTGACTGTTAATGCAATGCGAATCTCTTCCCCTACCACCTAAGAACCTGGCTTTCTGCAGTCATAGAATATACTCTCAAACTGTGAACCTAGAAAAATGCTCCCACATTGTTTTGTTAGGTAGCATTTTTGCAACTGCAAAACAAACAACTAACACACATTCCCTTCATGGTCTTCTGTCCTGACTGGGTCAAGAAGAAAAAGGCTAACTGACCATTGACTGAAAACTTCCAAGCTGGGATCAAAACAAACTTTCTGTCAGATGATCTGAGATAGTGGTGGAAATCTTCCTGAAAAATTCTGTATTCATGATATTTGGTAAATGAGAAGACTGAAAAATAAATATAGTTCATTTTGCAAAATTAGGTGTTAAGATAATTTTGTATATTGGTGGTCATTACTTGCCTATTAGTGGGCCCTGTGTGAGCAATGAAGAGTCCTGACCCTTAGAAACATGATTTTGAGATTTCCATATTCTTCAAAACACAGAAGTAAGCTGCAACCCACCTCTGTCGACCCTGTGGCCCACTGTATCATGTTAGAAGATATGGACAGTTTCTGTTCCTTTGGAGCACTTGGAGAAAACGTTCCTACTTTCACATTTAGCCCAAGACCTTTTGGGAAATTCCAAAAGTTGAGAATGTCATACTCTACATGTGACTTCCTGGTACAATCCAGATCTTCATTCGCTCCATTCTGATTGATGAGTTGTCTTTCCCTTAGAAAGGGGTGAAGCTGAAAGAGATGCATGCACTTATATTACATAAACTAGGGAGAAGCAAAGGCCAAGCAGGATTAGGAAATATCTCTAGTTAATTTTAATCCCTGAGTGATTACTTACATACTGCAAGCATTTTAGAGGTGTTCATGCTCATTGTGATAATTCTCTGTCTCTGAGTTTTTTTTTTTTGTGTGTGAAATCTCTGAGGTAAATGAACCTTTTATATTGAAAATTTACTGTGAAATTATTGTATGGCTCTTTGTAATATAACTATATATGTTGCTATATATATGTAGCACAGTCTTCCTTGCATATTGTTGACAAAATAATCTAAACTATGTATTGCCTAGATTTAGTGAATTTATAAAGTCTTCAAGTATCATGTGCTGATATCACAATAAAACTGAAGTGACATTACCTGCCAAGGAAAGAATACCATCTTTTTTCCTTTTTCATGAGTTTGAAATTGTACTTGGTTGAGAATCATCTCATGCAGACTGTGGGCCACAGCATACACAGCATTGTATACATTGTAACTCTCTTCACTCATGGCCATGTCAAATATGTTCCCAGGCAAGAACCCCAGGGAGGCATTAGGCAAACAGTTGTGCACAATTTTACAATCTTTCTTAACAAATGAGCAATTGAAGTACATGTGCCACAATACATGAAGATAAGTGTCTTCCGGGTACTTGGAAGGGTTGTACTTCTGCATAAAATCTGTAAAATTAGGAATCTCCTCACGATGGTGTGAAAAAATAAGAGCTCCATGCAATGAGTCTACCATGAAATAATCATCAAATTTAGAAACATCCCACTGTGAGATCAGTACCCACACTTTCCATGTGAGCAACTTCTGCTTAATATTTACTATTAAGCTTAATAGAGAATCAGAGTCCCCATAAATAATAATCACATTTGATGATGATTCCAGGATCTGCACATGATTTTTCCAGGATTTGGTAAAAAATGAACCCTTGATGACTGGGATCATTTCTACAAATGCTGTGCAGACTCCATTTTTATCCATCTCATTTCTCAAGTCTGACAGTGTCTGGGCACCTTTGTCATCATCTATGATGAATAACCCCACCCAGTTCCAGTGGAAATGAAGCATCAAAGATACAATGCCAGGCGTCAGAAATGTATCTTTGGGGGCCACTTGGTACAGAGAAGAAAACCGTCTTTGTTCACTCAGGAGACTATCAAAAGGCCCAAAAGTAAGCTGCAGAAAAAAAATAAGATAAAAGAACATTGTCATAAAATTCAACTCAATTTTATAGTAATGGTTTGAAGTCTTTAGGACAATCCTGCTTTGAAGGTCAATCATACCTTTTATGGGTTTTCCATAAAAGTACGAAAAATTCTTAGGTTCAATAGTGTCCTGTGTCTATTCTATTTTTTCCCTTTTATCTGTTCTAAGCTACCATTAATTGTCTGCCTCATCTCCCTATCTGTGAAGAGTGATTTAAGTTTCCCTATTTTCCCTCACAGCCTCCTAAAATATCACCAAGTAGAACTGACCTAATGTCCTATCCCATCCCCTTCTCTCACCTGTGGAAATTTGTAAAGATCCAGGAGTGTCCCTACGCATTCAGATATTGTCCACGATGGTCCTGTAAGTACAGCAGCAGAATTGCTCTCACTTGCACTTATGTAGTTAGGAATGTCATAATTAGACCCTGAAAGTGAGCTAAAAAGTTTGACCAGAGTGTACCTCTGACCGTGTGGGACATTATTGATCTCAAATCCCAGGGATGTGTTTGGTAAAAGATGGGGATTGCTGTTGATTTCCTCAATGGCAAACCTCATGGCCAAAATATACTGGTAGCTCTTCAACTTAAACCTGAACAGAAGGTAGAACAATATTTAGGGAAGACTCATATCACATATCAAATGTGCAAGTTTATTGCAATGACTTTTACAGTTTGCATGCTTCTGTTTCTAAACATCCATGTTTAAATATCTTCTCAGTATTTTCTGAAAATAGAACAGGATTATTTTTCCCCTTTCCTTATTTTTTATTGAAAATAGTTCTTTTTTCACACAATATATATTTTTAAAGATTTATTTATTTATTATATATAAGTACACTGTAGTTGTCTTCAGACACAGCAGAAGAGGGCATCAGATCTCATTATAGATGGTTGTGAGCCACCATGTGGTTGCTGGGATTTGAATTCAGGACCTCTGGAAGAGCAGTCAGTGTCTTAACCACTGAGCCATCTCTCCAGCCCCCACAATATATTTTTATTACATTTTCCCCTCCACCACTTTCCCCCAGTTATTCTCATATCTCTCACCACTCAATCCCATACCCATTCTTTTTTTTCTGTTACTAGAAAACAAAAACGTATGTAAAATAATAATTCATTAAAATAAAAACAAAGAAACTAGAATAGGACAAAACAAACAAGCAAGCAAGCAAACAAACAAGAACCAAAGTAAAAGGAAAGGAGCAGAAATAGAGATGCAGAGACACACATAAGGTTTCTTTTATAGAAAACCTTAAATCAAAATATAACAACAAAAAATCCTATACATAGTATGTATACAAAAGTCATGAATGGTTAAAAAAGTGCCATTATTCAAAATTCAAAAGAGAGTTTATTCTTTTTCTTTTCCATCTATTATTGAGCATGGGCCTGGCCTTATTTGTATACTCATGGAGCCTCATTGGAGACAACTATTTTTTGTATTTGCCTTTGGGTTAGGGATGGAGGCTTGTGATAGCTTACAAATACTTCTGAATTAAATATGGGGGCTCGTGGCCATTTCCTCTCTAAGCACTGGCAGTCTATCTGTCATAGACTGTTATAGGTCCTTTACATGCTTTCACAGTCTCTGTGATTTCATACATCCATCAGCCTAGCTATGTTCAGAAGGCCTCGGTCTTCTCCATAGTCTCTGGCTCTTACAATTTTTCCTCCTCCACTTCTGCATTTTCTGAGCCCTGAATAGGTTTTATGGATACATCTTATTTAGAATTGAATGTGCTACTGCTGTAGGGAACCTCTCCAATGTTGTAGAGTGAGACACCAATCTATGAACATAACAGAATATTCTTTTTTTCTATCACACACATTTTGCTTTTATTTTATTTTTTAATCTGTATTAACTTGAGTATTTCTTATTTACATTTTGATTATTATTCCCCTTCCTGGCTTCCAGGCCAACATCCCCTAACCCCTTCCCCCTCCCCTTCTATATGGTGTTCCCCTCCCCATCCTCCCCCCATTACCACCCTCCCCCCAGCAATCACATTCACTGGGGGTTCAGTCTTGGCAGGACGAAGGGCTTCCCCTTCCACTGGTGCTCTTACTAGGCTATTCATTGCTACCTATGAGGTTGGAGCCCAGGGTCAGTCCATGTATAGTCTTGGGGTAGTGGCTTATTCCCTGGAAGCTCTGGTTGGTTGGCATTTTTGTTCATATGGGGTCTCGAGCTCTTTCAAGCTCTTCCAGTCCTTTCTCTGATTCCTTCAACGGGGGTCCTGTTCTCAGTTCAGTGGTTTGCTGCTGGCATTCGCCTTTGTATTTGCTATATGCTGGCTGTGTCTCTCAGGAGAGATCTACATCCGGTTCCTGTCAGCCTGCCCTTCTTTGCTTCATCCATCTTATCTAGTTTGGTGGCTGTATATGTGTGGGCCACATGTGGGGCAGGCTCATAACAGAATATTCTAAGGAGTCATTTTATTTTGACATTAATTTCGCAGAACCATACTTTTTCATTTCCCCCTTGGTCCATGGCCTATCTAATTTCAGGTTTTTGGCTACTCTAGCACTGTTGGTTTTCATCTGAAAGAGGAGTGGGCCTTAAACCCAATCAGAAATTGCTTGGTTAGTCCCATAAGCTTTGTGCCACGATTGCCCTATTGCATACTTTCATCTTGCAGTCATGAAACCACTGTTGATCAGATTGTTGATATTTACATTTCTCCTTTGATAGCATGTAGAGTACCTTCAAGTTCCATGAACATTAGTCTATAGGAGTGAAGGCTCTAAGTAGACACCAGCTCATTTTTTTCATGTTCAGTAAGTTCTGTTAGTGTCATATTCAGCAAAGGGTCTTACCTTCATTTTTTGTAGAGCAACCAATAGCCTTATCCATAGCCTGGGTTGTTTGGATGTTTGCGTAGGCCTTATTTTGCCAATGCCTCAACCCATCTCTAGAACTGTAAGTTTCATCTAGTAGCAGGAAATGGGCTAGTTGTGGCTTTCTCTCCTATGTTATTTGGTGATTCCTTTGAAATTTCTTTCTTCTATCTGTCTGCCTTTCTGTTTGTCTGTCTGTGTATCTTTATAGATTCTACACCAGAGATAACCAGGTGGCGAAAAGCAAGCCAAGAACATAAGCAACTGAAACCAATAATATTTGGCAACATCAGAACCCAGTTTTCTGACCTCTGCAAGCCCTGGATACCCCAACACTCATGAAAAGCAAGATTCAGATCTAAAATCCCATGACATGAAGACAATAGAGGACTTTTAAAATGTCATAAATAAAATTAAAGGAATACAGGAAAGTGCAGATAACCAAGCAGAAGCCACTAGATAGCAAACACATAAATAATTCAAAGTAATACAGGAAAAAACAAACAGGTGAAGGAATTGAACAATACTGTCTATGATCTAAAAATGGAACTAGAAATATTAAAGAAAACTAGAAATATTAAAGATTACCAACTCAAAGGGCCAGGAAACATCTTAAACAAAATAATAGAAGATAACTTCTCTAACCAAAAAAAGAGATGTCCATAAACATATAGGAAGCCTACAAACAGCAAACAGATTGGACTATAAGATAAATTCTTTCCATCACATAATAATCAAAACACCAAATACATAGACTAAAGAAAGAATATTGAAATTAGTAAGGGAAAAAGACCAACTAACATATAAAGGCAGACCTATAGAATTACATTAGACTTCTCAACAGAGACTCTAAAAGCCAGAAGATCTTGGGCAGATATCATACAGACCCCAAGAGAACAAAAATATTAGCCCAGGCTACTATATCCAGCAAAACTCTCCATTATTATAGGTGGAAAAAGCAAGATATTTCACGACAAAACCAAAGTTTAGCAATAAGCTTCTACTAATCAGCCCTACAAAGGATAATAGATGAAAAGCTCCAACACAAGGAGGGAAACTATACCCAAGAAAGAGCAAGGAATTAATCCTCTCACAACAAACCAAAGTTAGCCAAACAGACATAATTCCACCTCTAACAACAAAAATGACAGGAAGCAAGAACCACTGGTCCTTAATATCTCTCAACATCAATGGACTCAACTCCCTAATAAAAAGAGATAGGCTAACAGACTGGATTCACAACAGGACTAAGCATTTTACTGTATACAGAAAACACATCTCCGTGACAAAAACAGACACTACCTCAAAGTAAATGGCTCAAAAATAAAATTTCAAGCATATGGTCCCAAGAAACAAGCTAGAGTAGTCATTCTGATATGCAATAAAATAGACTTTCAACCAAAAGTTATAAACAAAGATGGGAAGGACACAACATACTTATTGAAGAAAAAATCGACCAAGATTAACTCTCAATTCTGAAAATCTATGCCCCAAATGCAAGGGCATCCACATTTGTAAAAGAAATGTTACTGAAACTCAATTCATACATTGCACCTCACACAATAATAGTAGGATACTTCAACACCCCATTTTCACCTATGGACAGATCATGGAAACAGAAACAGAGACACAGTGAAACTAATAGGAATTATGAGTCAAATGGATTTAATAGATATCTAATGAATATTTCCCCAAGAATATTCCTTCTTCTCAGCACCTCATAGTACCCTCTCAAAAATCAACCATATAATTGGACACAAAATAATCTTTAACAAATACAAGAACATTGAATGAATCCCTGTTGAGAGCTTCTGATTCCACTTTTAGGAATTTGGCATTTGTCTCTGGGCTTGGACAAGGAAGTAGGCTTAGATAAGAATATTAGGAACAGGGGCTAGAGAGATGGTTCAGTGGCTAAGAGCACTAACTGCTCTTCCAGAGGTCCTGAGTTCAAATCCCAGCAATAACATGGTGACTCACAACTATCTGTAATGAGATCTGGCACCCCCTTCTGGTGTGTCTGAAGACAGCTACAGTGTATTCTTATATAATAAATAAATCTTAAAAAAATACCAGAAACAGTGACCATGGGGCTTTATCTACTACTTTTTTTTCTTTTTTCTTTTTTTCGGAGCTGGGGACTGAACCCAGGGCCTTGTGCTTGCTAGGCAAGTGCTCTACCACTGAGCTAAATCCCCAACCCCTTTGTCTACTACTTAATTATTACCTTGTGTGATCGTTTTGCTTACTACTTTACTTAATTACTATCTTATGTGATCTCTCTGTTTTCTACTTCACTTAATTACTTTGTGTTTGATCTAAGAACTGACTTTTTTTTTTTAAATACTTGGAATGATATAAAAGCAGGGTGGAGAGAAATAAAGCTGCTTCAGCCTTAGTACAGACTGGAGTCATGTTATAATTTTGTCTAACTTTTTCTTTTTCAATCCTCACTCCATTACTTGAGACCCTGTTTACTGACTGAGGTGGTGAAATGGTGCCTGAACACTGAAACTCAAGTAAGGGGGATATAGTGTAGGACACCACTGAGAGGGGAACACTCAAAAAGGAAAGTGAATGATAAAAGAAAATGAAAGGTAAAGGAAAATATTTGGGCCAGTAGTGAATAAACATTGTTAAAAGAGACAAGATAATGGTAGAATGTAAATGAAAGATAAAGGAAAATAAAGCACATTTAGAATAAACCTTGTAAGAATGGGGCAAGGTAATGGCAGAATGTATTTTGTGCATGTGTTTAGAGTTATGATAAACTATAGAAGAGCAAAGATAATTCTCATAGATGCTTTTAGTCTTTAGATCCTGATTAGAGATAGAATGAGAGAGAGAATGGATTCCAGAGAAGCAGTCATCCCCTCCATCTGGCAAAAGAGAAGGAACATGAACCTAGGCTGTTCCAGATCTCTCCTAGGGATAGGAGGATCAGGAGATGTCCTGCTTCCTCTCTGGCTCCCACTGGAGAAATGCTTAGTTATGGTTCTGAGTCCTTTAGGTAGGAGATCTGGATCTCTTTGGCACATCTACTTCTCTTCCCTCTCTGTGTATTGTCTGTCCTTGGTGCACCAATTTGTCCATGTTTGTCACTTATGTCTGTGTTTTTGTTTTGTTGTGTGGCCATTGCTCTTTATTTCATGTTCAAAAGAAGAAAAACTTTATCTGCTGGCTGCCTACCCCTTGAATTAGTTAGTTAAAAAAAAAAGCAGTCTCAATTGACACAACAAAAACCGATGAACTTTGGGGCCCTGTACCTGTAGCTAGGATTTAAGCATAGCTGGAAGAAGCCCTGCCAGGAGATGATTATCTGTTCAAGCTGCTCTTTTTTTTTTTTAATTAACTTGAGTATTTCTTATTTACATTTCGAGTGTTATTCCCCTTCTCAGTTTCCAGGCCAACATCCCCCTCACCTCTCCCCCTCCCCTTCTTTATCGGTGTTCCCCTCCCCATCCTCCGCCCATTGCCGCCCTCCCCCCAACAATCACGTTCAGTGGGGGTTCAGTCTTAGCAGGACCCAGGGCTTCCCCTTACACTGGTGATCTTACTAGGATATTCAATGCTACCTATGAGGTCAGAGTCCAGGGTCAGTCCATGTATAGTCCCTGTAGTAGTGGCTTAGTCCCTGGAAGCTCTGGTTGCTTGGCATTGTTGTTCATATGGGGTCTTGAGCCCCTTCAAGCTTTCCAGTTCTTTCTCTGATTCCTTCAACGGGGGTCCTGTTCTCAGTTCACTGGTTTGCTGCTGGCATTCGCCTCTGTATTTGCTGTATTCTGGCTGTGTCTCTCAGGACAAGCTGCTCTTAAAGGGGCCAGCAGCTTTTGACTTCTATGGTAAGGAAGCTGATGGTTGTTTTTCTTACAAAAATCTCAATGGTTGTGATTATTGGGTTCAGCAGGTGACAAGCTTCACCCTTGAAATTACAGCTAGACTCTGTACCCAAGTCCCATGGAGGAGAGAACTAGACTCTCAGAAGTGCAGACAATCCTGAAAACTCAGGGGAGACTGCCACTTCTGCTAACATTCCCGGTCCAAGAGGAACCTGCCTAGTGCCCTCTGGATACAGGAATACAGGAGCAGTCAGGGGCAGGAACCTTCAGGTTTCTGCTTGTGCTGAGAGCTGAAAGCCAGTCACCAGGAGCACCCACACACTTGAGAGCAGAGATAAGACCAACTTTTCTGCTTCACGTGACCCACCTGGAGGCTTCAGGTCACATAAACCCAGGAGCAGCTCTCTGTTCCCAGATCTGGCGAAAGAAAACAGGTATATAGGAGTGCTGAAACAAAGGCTTACAGGAGGGTCAAGCCATTGCCAGAGAAAGCAAGACAAGCTAACACTAGAGACAACCTGGTGGTGAGAGGCAAGTACAGAAACCAAAGCAACATAAACAAAGATTACTTGGCATCATCAGAGCCCAGTTCTCCCAACAAAGCAAATACTGGATATCCAAACACAATGGAAAAGCAAGTTTTGAATTTAAAATCACATCTCTTGATGACGATAAAGGACTTTAAGAAAGTCATAAATAACTCCCTTAAAGAAATATAGGATGATACAGGTAAACAAGTAGAAGCCCTTAAAGAAGAAACAGAAAAATCCCTTAAAGAATTACAGGAAATCACAACAAACAGATGAAGGAATTGAGCAAAGCCATCCAGGATTTAAAAGTGGAAATAGAAACAATAAAGAAAGCACAAAGAGAATCAACACCGGAGATATAAAACCTAGGAAAGAGCTCAGAAGTCACAGACATGAGCATCACCAACAGAATACAAGAGATAGAAAAGAGAATCTCTGGGGCAGAAAATACCATAGAAAACATCAACACAAGCATTGAAGATATGTAAAACACAAAAAGCTCCTAACCCAAAACATCTAGGAAATACAGGACACAATGAGAAAATTAAATTTAAGGATACGAGATATAGAAGAGAGCGAAGACTTCCAACTTAAAGGATCAGTAAATATATTCAACAAAATTATAGAAGAAAACTTCCCTAGCCTAAAGAAAGCATCACATAAACATACAAGAAGCCTACAGAAATCCAAATAGATTGGACCAGAAGAGAAATTCCTCCTGGCACATAATAGTCCAAACACCAAACGCACAAAACAGAGAAAGAATATTAAAAGAAGTAAGGGAAAAAGGTCAAGTAACATATAAAGGCAGACCTATCAAAATTACATCAGACTTCTCACCAGAGACTATGAGAGCCAGAAGATCCTGGACAGATGTCATACAGACCCTAAGAGAACACAAATGCCAGCACAGGTACTATATCCAGCATAGCCCTCAATTAACATAGATGGAGAAGCCATGACAAAACCAAATTTACACATTATCTTTGTACGAATGCAGCCCTACAAAGGATAATAGATGGAAAACTCCAACACAAGGAGGGAAACTACACCCTAGAAAAAGCAAGAAAGTAATATCCTTGCAATGAAACCAAAAGAAGAGAGACATACAAACATAATTCGACCTCTAACAATCAAAATAACAGGAAGCAACAATCACTATTCCTTAATATCTCTTAGCATCAATGGACTCAATTCCTCAATAAAAAGACATAGGCTAACAAACTGGATACATAAAGAGGACCCAGTATTTTGCTCCCTACAGGAAACACACCTCAGAGACAAAGACAGACACTAACTCAGAATAAAAGGCTGGGAAAAAACTTTCTAAGCAAATATCCAAAACAAAATTGGAGTAGCCATTCTAATATTGAATAAAACTGACTTTCAACCAAAAGTCATCAAAAAAGATAAGGAAGGACACTTCATATTCATCAAAGGAAAAATCCACCAAGATGAACCCTCAATCCTACATACCTATGCTCCAAGTGCAAGGGCACCTACATTCATAAAAGAAACCTTACTAAAGCTCAAATCACACATAATAATAGGAGATTTCAACACCCCACTCTCATCAATGGACAGATCATGAAAGCAGAAATTAAACAGAGACATATAGAAACTAGCAGAAGTTATGAACTGAATGGACTTCACAGATACTTATAGAACATTTCATACTAAAAACAGACCTTCTATCAGCACCTAATAGTACTTTCTCCAAAATTGACCACATATTGGTCACAAAACAAACCTGAACAGATACAAGAAGATAGAAATAATCCCATATATCCTGTCAGATCACCAGGCACTAAGGCTGGACTTCAAAGGCGAAATAAATGACAGTAAGCCCACATATACATGGAAGTGGACCAATGCTCTATTCAATGATAACATGGTCAAAGATGAAATAAATAAATTAAAGTCTTTTTAGAAGTTAATGAAAATTAAGGCACAACATACCCAATTTTTGGGGCAAAATGAAAGCAGTGCTAAGAGTAATTCTCACAGCTCCCAGTGCCTCCAAAAAGAAACCAGAGAGAGCATACATTAGCAGCTTGACATCACACCTACAAGCTCTAGAAAAAAAAAGAAGTAAACGCACCCAAGAGGAATAGAAGGCAGGAAATAATCACACTCAGAGCTGAAATAAACCAAGTTGAAACAAAGAGGACTATACAAAGAATCAACAAAACCAAGGGTTGGTTCTTTGAGAAAATCAACAAGATAAACCCTTAGCCAGACTAACTAGAGGGCACAGAGAGTGTGTACAAATTAACAAAATCAGAAATGAAAAGGGAGATATAACAACAGAATCTGAAGAAATTAAAAATGATCAGATTCTACTACAAAAGCCTATATTCAACAAAACTGGAAAATCTGGAGGAAATGGACAATTTTCTAGACAGATACCAGATATCAAAGCTAAATCAGGAACAAACAAACCATCTAAACAATGCCATAACTCCTAAAGAAACAGAAGCAGTTATCAAAAGTCTCTCAAACAAAAAGAGTCCAGGACCAGATGGTTTAGTACCAAATTCTATCAGACCACCATAGCAGACCTCATACCAATGCTATCCAAACTATTCCACAAAATAGAAACAGAAGGAACACTACCAAATTCCTTCTATGAAGCCACAATTACTCTTACACCTTAACCACACAAAGACCCAACAAAGAAAGAGAACTTCAGACCCATTTCCCTTAAGAATATTGTTGCAAAAATACTCAAAAAATTCTTGCAAACCAAATCCAAGAACACATCAAAATGATCATCTATCATGATCAAGTAGGTTTCATCCCAGGGATGCAGGGATGGTTTTAGATAGGTAAATCCATCAATGTAATCCATTGTATAAACAAACTGAAAAAACAAGAACCACATGATCATTTCATTAGATGCTGAGAAAGCATTTGACAAAATTTGACGTGCATTCATGATAAAAGTCCTGGAAAAATCAGGAATTCAAGGCCCATATGTAAACATAGTAAAAGCAATAGACAGTGAACTCAGGACACAGGCCCACAGGAACAACTGAAGAACTGTAGATAGGAAAAACTACACACCCGAAAGCAGAACACTCTGTTCCCATAACTGGCTGAAAGAAAACAGGAAAACAGGTCTACAGCACTCCTGACACACAGGCTTATAGGACAGTCTAGCCACTGTCAGAAATAGCAGAACAAAGTAACACTAGAGAAAATCTGATGGCGAGAGGCAAGCGCAGGAACCCAAGCAACAGAAACCAAGACTACATGGCATCATCGGAGCCCAATTCTCCCACCAAAGCAAACACGGAATATCCAAACACACCAGAAAAGCAAGATCTAGATTCAAAATCATATTTGATCATGATGCTGGAGGACTTCAAGAAAGACATGAAGAACTCCCTTAGAGAAATGCAGGAAAACATAAATAAACAAGTAGAAGCCTACAGAGAGGAATCACAAAAATCACTGAAAGAATTCCAGGAAAACACAAGCAAACAGTTGAAGGAATTAAAAATGGAAATAGAAGCAATCAAGAAAGAACACATGGAAACAACCCTGGATATAGAAAACCAAAGGGAGAGACAAGGAGCCATAGATACAAGCATCACCAACAGAATACAAGAGATAGAAGAGAGAATCTCAGGAGCAGAAGATTCCATAGAAAACATCAACTCAACTGTCAAAGGTAGTGTAAAGTGGAAAAAGCTACTGGTCCAAAACATACAAGAAATCCAGGACTCAATGAGAAGATCAAACCTAAGGATAATAGGTATAGAAGAGAGTGAAGACTCCCAGCTCAAAGGACCAGTAAATATCTTCAACAAAATCATAGAAGAAAACTTCCCTAACCTAAAGATAGAGATGCCCATAGGCATACAAGAAGCCTACAGAACTCCAAATAGATTGGACTAGAAAAGAAAATCCTCCCGTCACATAATAGTCAAAACACCAAACGCACAAAATAAAGAAAGAATATTAAAAGCAGTAAGGGAAAAAGGTCAAGTAACATATAAAGGCAGAACTATCAGAATCACACCAGACTTTTCGCCAGAGACTATGAAAGCCAGAAGATCCTGGACAGATGTCATACAGACCCTAAGAGAACACAAATGCCAGCCCAGGTTATTGTATCCAGCAAAACTCTCAATTAACATAGATGAAGAAGCCAAGATATTCCATGACAAAACCAAATTTACACAATATCTTTCTAGAAATCCAGCACTACAAAGGATAATAAATGGTAAAGCCCAACATAAGGAGGTGAGCTACACCCTAGAAAAAGCAAGAAACTAATCGTCTTGGCAACAAAACAAAGAGAAGAAAAGCACACAAACATAACCTCACATCCAAATATGAATATAACAGGAAGCAATAATCACTATTCCTTAATATCTCTCAACATCAGTGGTCTCAACTCCCCAATAAAAGACATAGATTAACAAACTGGATACGCAACGAGGACCGCACATTCTGCTGCCTACAGGAAACACACCCCAGAGACAAAGACAGACACTACCTCAGAGTGAAAGGCTGGAAATCAACTTTCCAAGCAAATGGTTGGAAGAAGCAAGCTGGAGTAGCCATTCTAATATCAAATAAGATGAATTTTCAACTAAAAGTCATCAAAAAAGATAAGGAAGGACACTTCATATTCCTCAAAGGAAAAAATCCACCAAGATGAACTCTCAATCCTAAATATCTATGCTCCAAACATAAGGGCACCTACATACATAAAAGAAACCTTATTAAAGCTCCAAGCACACATTGTACCTCACACACTAATAGTAGGAGATTTCAACACCCCACTCTCATCAATGGACAGGTCATGGAAACAAATTAAACAGAGACGCAGACAGACTAAGAGAAGTCATGAATCAAATGGACTTAACAGACATTTATATAACTTTCTATCCTAAAGCAAAAGGATATACCCTCTTCTCAGCTCCTCATGGTACTTTCTCCAAAATTGACCATATAATTGGTCAAAAAAGGGCCTCAACATGTACAGAAAGATAGAAATAATCCCATGCGTGCTATCAGACCACCACGGCCTAAAGCTGGTCTTCAATAACAATAAGGGAAGAATGCCCACATATACGTGGAAGTTGAACAATGCTCTACTCAACAATAACCTGGTCAAGGAAGAAATGAAGAAAGAAATAAAAGACTTCTTAGAATTTAATGAAAATGAAGGTACAACATACCCAAACTTATGGGACACAATGAAAGCTGTGCTAAGAGGAAAACTCATAGCTCTGAGTGCCTGCAGAAAGAAACAGGAGAGAGAATATGTCACCAGCTTGACAGCACACATAAAAGCTCTAGAACAAAAAGAAGCAAATACACCAGGAGGAGTAGAAGGCAGGAAATAATTAAACTCAGAGCTGAATTCAACCAAGTAGAAACAAAAAGGACCATAGAAAGAATCAACAGAACCAAAAGTTGGTTCTTTGAGAAAATCAACAAGATAGATAAACCCTTAGCCAGACTAATAAGAGGACACAAAGAGTGTGTCCAAATGAACAAAATCAGAAATGAAAAGGGAGACATAACTACAGAATCAGAGGAAATTCAAAAACTCATCAGATCTTACTACAAAAGCCTATATTCAACAAAACTTGAAAATCTGAAGGAAATGGACACTTTCCAAGACAGATACCAGGTACTGAAGTTAAATCAGGAACAGATAAACCAGTTAAACAACCCCATAACTCCTAAGGAAATAGAAGCAGTCATTCAAGGTCTCCCAACCAAAAAGAGCCCAGGTCCAGATGGGTTTAGTGCAGAATTCTATCAGACCTTCATAGAAGACCTCATACCAATACTATCCAAACTATTCCACAAAATTGAAACAGATGGATCACTCCCGAATTCCTTCTATGAAGCCACAATTACTCTTATACCTAAACCACACAAAGACCCAACAAAGAAAGAGAACTTCAGACCAATTTCCCTTATGAATATTGATGAAAAAATACTCAATAAAATTCTTGCAAACTGAATCCAAGAGCACATCAAAACAATCATCCACCATGATCAAGTAGGCTTTATCCCAGGCATGCAGGGATGGTTTAATATACGGAAAATCCTCAACATGATCCATTATATAAACAAACTGAAAGAACAAAACCACATGATCATTTCATTAGATGCTGAGAAAGCATTTGACAAAATTCAACACCCCTTCATGATAAAAGTCCTGGAAAGAATAGGAATTCAAGGCCCATACCTAAACATAGTAAAAGCCATATACAGCCAACCAGTTGCTAACATTAATCTAAATGGAGAAAAACTTGAAGCAATCCCACTAAAATCAGGTACTAGACAAGGCTGCCCACTCTCTCCCTACTTATTCAATATAGTTCTTGAAGTTCTAGCCAGAGCAATCAGACAACAAAAGGAGATCAAGGGGATACAGATCGGAAAAGAAGAAGTCAAAGTATCACTATTTGCAGATGATATGATAGTATATTTAAGTGATCCCAAAAGTTCCACCAGAGAACTACTAAAGCTGATAAACAACTTCAGCAAAGTGGCTGTGTATAAAATTAACTCAAATAAATCAGTAGCCTTCCTCTACACAAAAGAGAAACAAGCCGAGAAAGAAATTAGGGAAACCCAGAAATGAACCCACACACCTATGGTCACTTGATTTTTGACAAAGGAGCCAAAACCATCCAATGGAAAAAAGATAGCATTTTCAGCAAATGGTGCTGGTTCAACTGGAGGGCAACATGTAGAAGAATGCAGATCGATCCATGCTTATCACCCTGTACAAAGCTTAAGTCCAAGTGGATCAACGACCTCCACATCAAACGAGACACACTCAAACTAATAGAAGAAAAACTAGGGAAGCATCTGGAACACATGGGCACTGGAAAAAATTTCCTGAACAAAACACCAATGGCTTATGCTCTAAGATCAAGAATCGACAAATGGGATCTCATAAAACTGCAAAGCTTCTGTAAGGCAAAGGACACTGTGGTTAGGACAAAACGGCAACCAACAGATTGGGAAAAGATCTTTACCAATCCTACAACAGATAGAGGCCTTATATCCAAAATATACAAAGAACTCAAGAAGTTAGACCGCAGGGAAACAAATAACCCTATTAAAAAATGGGGTTCAGAGCTAACCAAAGAATTCACAGCTGAGGAATGCCGAATGGCTGAGAAACACCTAAAGAAATGTTCAACATCTTTAGTCATAAGGGAAATGCAAATCAAAACAAGCCTGAGATTTCACCTCACACCAGTGCGATTGGCTAAGATCAAAAACTCAGGTGACAGCAGATGCTGGCGAGGATGTGGAGAAAGAGGAACACTCCTCCATTGTTGGTGGGATTGCAGACTGGTAAAACCATTCTGGAAATCAGTCTGGAGGTTCCTCCGAAAATTGGACATTGAACTGCCTGAGGATCCAGCTATACCTCTCTTGGGCATATACCCAAAAGATGCCTCAACATATAAAAGAGACACGTGCTCCACTATGTTCATCGCAGCCTTATTTATAATAGCCAGAAAATGGAAAGAACCCAGATGCCCTTCAACAGAGGAATGGATACAGAAAATGTGGTACATCTACACAATGGAATATTACTCAGCTATCAAAAACAACGAGTTTATGAAATTCGTAGGCAAATGGTTGGAACTGGAAAATATCATCCTGAGTGAGCTAACCCAATCACAGAAAGACATACATGGTATGCACTCACTGATAAGTGGCTTTTAGCCCAAATGCTTGAATTACCCTAGATCCCTAGAACAAACGAAACTCAAGACGGATGATCAAAATGTGAATGCTTCACTCCTTCTTTAAATGAGGAAAAAGAATACCCTTGGCAGGGAAGGGAGAGGCAAAGATTAAAACAGAGACTGAAGGAACACCCATTCAGAGCCTGCCCCACATGTGGCCCATACATATACAGCCACCCAATTAGACAAGATGGATGAAGCAAAGAAGTGCAGGCTGACAGGAGCCGGATGTAGATCGCTCCTGAGAGACACAGCCAGAATACAGCAAATACAGAGGCGAATGCCAGCAGCAAACCACTGAACTGAGAATAGGTCCCCTATTGAAGGAATCAGAGAAAGAACTGGAAGAGCTTGAAGGGGCTCGAGACCCCAAAAGTACAACAATGCCAAGCAACCAGAGCTTCCAGGGACTAAGCCACTACCTAAAGACTATACATGGACTGACCCTGGACTCTGACCTCATAGGTAGCAATGCCTATCCTAGTAAGAGCACCAGTGGAAGGGGAAGCCCTGGGTCCTGCTAAGACTGAACCCCCAGTGAACTAGTCTATGGGGGGAGGGCGGCAATGGGGGGAGGGTTGGGAGGGGAACACCCATAAGGAAGGGGAGGGGGGAGGGGGATGTTTGCCCGGAAACCGGGAAAGGGAATAACACTCGAAATGTATATAAGAAATACTCAAGTTAATAAAAAAAACAAAAAAAAAAACCAAAAAAAACAAAACAAAAAAAAAAAAAACAGAGACTGAAGGAACACCCATTCAGAGTCTGCCCCACATGTGGCCCATACATATATAGCCACCCAATTAGACAAGATGGATGAAGCAAAGAAGTGCAGACCGACAGGAGCCGGATGTAGATCGCTCCTAAGAGACACAACCAGAATACAGCAAATACAGAGGCGAATGCCAGCAGCAAACCACTGAACTGAGAATAGGACCCCCGTTGAAGGAATCAGAGAAAGAACTGGAAGAGCTTGAAGGGGCTTGAGACTCCATATGTACAACAATGCCAACCAACCAGAGCTTCCAGGGACTAAGCCACTACCTAAAGACTATACATGGACTGACCCTGGACTCTGACCTCATAGGTAGCAATGCATATCCTAGTAAGAGCACCAGTGGAAGGGGAAGCCCTGGGTCCTGCTAAGACTGAACCCCCAGTGAACTAGACTGGTGGGGGGAGGGCGGCAATGGGGGGAGGGTTGGGAGGGGAACACCCATAAGGAAGGGGAGGGGGGAGGGGGATGTTTGCCCGGATACTGGGAAAGGGAATAACACTTGAAATGTATATAAGAAATACTCAAGTTAATAAAAAAATATATTAAAAAAATGGGGTTCAGAGCTAAACAAAGAATTCACAGCTGAGGAATGCTGAATGGCTGAGAAACACCTAAAGAAATATTCAACATCTTTAGTCATAATGGAAATGCAAATCAAAACAACCCTCAGATTTCACCTCACACCAGTGAGAATGGCTAAGATCAAAAACTCAAGGGACAGCAAATGCTGGCAAGGATGTGGAGAAAGAGGAACACTCCTCCATTGTTGGTGGGATTGCAGACTGGTACAACCTTTCTGGAAATCAGTCTGGAGGTTCCTCAGAAAATTGGACATTGAACTGCCTGAGGATCCAGCTATACATCTCTTGGGCATATACCCAAAAGATGCCCCAACATATAAAAAAGACACGTGCTCCACTATGTTCATCGCAGCCTTATTTATAATAGCCAGAAGCTGGAAAGAACGCAGATGCCCTTCAACAGAGGAATGGATACAGAAAATGTGGTACATCTACACAATGGAATATTACTCAGCTATCAAAAACAATGACTTTATGAAATTCGTAGGCAAATGGTTGGAACTGGAAAATATCATCCTGAGTGAGGTAACCCAATCACAGAAAAACACACATGGTATGCACTCATTGATAAGTGGCTAATAGCCCAAATGCTTGAATTACCCTAGATGTACAGAACACATGAATCTCAAGATGGATGATCAAAATGTGAATGCTTCACTCCTTCTTTAAAAGGGGAACAAGAGTACTCTTGGCAGGGAATAGAGAGGCAAAGATTAAAACAGAGACAGAAGGAACACCCAGTCAGAGCCTGCCCCACATGTGGCCCATACACATACAGCCACCCAATTAGACAAGTTGGATGAAGCAAAGTAGTGCAGGCAGACAGGAGCTGGTTGTAGATCTCTCCTGAGAGACACAGCCAGAATACAGCAAATACAGAGGCGAATGCCAGCAGCAAACCACTAAACTGGACCCTCGTTGAAGGAATCAGAGAAAGAACTGGAAGAACTTGAAGGGGCTTGAGACCTCATATGAACAACAATGCCAAGCAACCAGAGCTTCCAGGGACTAAGCCACTACCCAAAGACTATGCATGGACTAACCCTGGACTCTGACCTCATAGGTAGCAATGAATAGCCCAGTAAGAGCACGAGTGGAAGGGGAAGCCCTTCGTCCTGCCAAGACTGAACCCCCAGTGAACGTGATAGTTGGGGGCAGGGTGGTAATGGGGGGAGGATGGGGAGGGGAACATCCATAAAGAAGGGGAGGGGGAAGGGTTAGGGAGATGTTGGCCCAGAAACCAGGAAAGGGAATAACATTCTAAATGTAAATAAGAAATACTCAAGTTAATAAAAAAAATTTAAAAAATTTAAAAAAAATTAAAAAAATGCCACCTAAACTGTATGTTATTTTTATAGCATCAATAATTTTATGTTCATTTTAGTTTTATTTTTTACTTCATAGTGTATTAAATAACATTTATACAGCACTCTCTTATTGTACATATTAAATAAAACAGCCACAGAGGGCTCATGTAATTTCAAGTGTGAAGTTTGTAGACATAGGATTGCTGTGGTAAAACTTGAAGATGTATTCAGGATGATGCACAGTGGTGCCTGACCTGTTGAGATTGGAAAGCAGAGGAGAAGAAGAGTAACAAGGACAGCATCTGTTGTAAACCAGAACAGTTTTCACCTTAGTGTCCAAGGTGCAAATATGTAGAAAATTTGTAACCTTCCTTGAAGTAAGCAAGGATCCCTGGGACCAATAGACTCTTCATAGAATATTTTGTTGAGGGATCAGTTTCTGAATTTTCCATGCTGCCTAATGTAAGGCTAAACCTATTACAATATCCTTAATGTCAAATGACATTTTACCCTTGAACATTTTCCTCTTCCACTGCTGAGTTAATGGCTGAACTCTAGAGGTGCATTTCAGTAGACACAGTAACACTAACCATAATCCATTCCAACAATGCCACACTAACCATAATCTATCTGCAGTACTATATTTGTTTTAGGTGAGTTTCTACCCATTCTTCCCAAGTTAATCCCTGAATGTGTATTTCCATGCTCCCTCGTTGAGCTCAGACTTGAGTGCAAGCTGCACTTCTTATTTTCAGGTACTTATTGTGTGGTTACCTACAGCAATGAACATGCCTGTATGTGACAAAATAGACCTCTCTTCCTTTAAATACAAATATATACGATTGTTTCTCATTAGCAGGGCTTACTAAACTCAAGCACTTGTCTGGCACTATCTTTCCATCTTTGAGAATACCTAGAAACATTTTTCAGAGGCCCCCAGAACAATCAATATGTGCATAGAAACACATTCATGACAACAAATACACATTGAATACGTATGTGTTAAACAGGTAAACATGGTAAGTTATCACAAAATACAAATATTAAAAGTTAGATCAAATAATCTGAAACAGTTGAAGGTATTTCTAAAGCAGACGGTAGGTCTCCATTTCTAATCCTGACATTGCTGCTCCCAAATTGTCAGCAGCACACACAGACATTATTTGTTACTGCAGCCTCACACAAGGAAACAGTCACTAATAACAGTGGCATTATTCCTTCTTACAGGGGCACAGCTAGATTTCTAGAACCCTCGCAAATACTCTATTAACTTTTGATTTTATAGTCTTTCTCTTGTAGAGCTAACACTGAAAATATTCAAACTTCGAGGAGTTACAGGTTTGGTAGAAAAAATGGAGGAGATTTCCAGTGTCTACTGTGGAAAGAAAGTGAATAAACCCCAAAACTCCTTGTCTTTTGAAAATACTAGATAAGTCACTAAGAACACAGGGCTGCAGAAAGACCTAGGATATGTCTTACTAGGACAAAGATTCAGAAAAATGCTGTTTGAATCTGTACTTTCCCTATGGTATGTGACTGCCAAATCTTGAAAAAAAATAAATGGATAAAGGACTTACTCAATCATAACTTCTTTGCTGAATTTAAGCATCCACCAGTCAATTGTTTTGTTGAGGGGGTAGACAGCAAAAGCAGGGAAAAATCCAACAATCACCACATTTCCTTTCCCCTTTAAACGATAATTCATCTTGACTAAGCACTCGCTGCTTCTGTAGGAGCATAAAATAATTGGAATCTGCAGAAAGCAAGAGATAAAAGTCCAAGCGAAGAGCATATTAACAAAGTATTTGCCCCTTCTTGAACATGACTAGTTGAACTCTACAGTGTCCAGCACACATATGCATGGTTTATGTGTGCATTATTATTTAGAATTTTATTGGAGACTGAAGTTATCACTTGAATCATCTCAAGTTCTTTCTGATAGGCCTCTTCACTCCCATGTGGAATTGTCCAATACTTTCTTCCCACAGTCTTGGAATCTGAGGGCCTGAATTTGTTATAACAAATATTATGGATAAAAAATGTTTTTTAAAGGTTCTCCAGCCACAGGCAATATGATTTAATCCAAAACTAGAGATTCAGTCCCAAGGCATGAAAGCCTTAGTGAATTAAGCAACTAATGTGACCCAAGAAACTACTCATGGGAAAGCCATTTATGATGATACAAATATGTATACCAGATGATGTTGTGGTAGATGAAATGGAAAAGGTCCCGAAGAAGACCATGCCTGGCCAAGTCACTATAGTAGAGAACATTCTTTGTAAACTGGGGATTATCAATTCTAGTTTTGCTTTCGGGGGTCTCCATGAGTCATAGATTTTTTTCTTTCTTTTTCTAAAAATAATTTTATTTTTCTTGGATATTTTATGTATTTACATTTTAAATGTTATACCCTTTCCCCCCTCTCCCATAGTCCTTCCACCATCCCCCTGTTTCTCTAAGGATGTTCCCATTCCCACCTACCCACTCCAGCCTCAATGCCCTGGTATTACTCTACACTGGGGAAACAAGCCTTCACAGGACCTATGGCTTTTCCTCCCATTGATGCTGGACAATGCCATCCTCTGCCACATATGTGGCTGGAGTCATGGGTCTCTCCATGTTTACTCATTGGTTGGTGGTTAAGTTCACGGGAGCTCTGGTGGGGTCTGGTTGGTTGATATTGTTGTTCTTCCTATGGTGTTGCAAACCCCTTCAGATTCTTCAGTCTTTTCTCTAAGTCTTCCTTTGGGATCCCTTTGTTCAGTCCAATGGTTAGCTACAACCATCCTCATCTGTATCAGTAGGGCTCTGGCAGAGCCTCTCAGGAGACACCCATATCTGGCTCCTGTCAGCAAGTACTTCTTGGCATCAGCAATAGTGTCTGGGTTTGGTGGCAGCTTATGGGATGGATTCCCAGGTGGGGCCGTCTCTGGATGATCTTTTCTTCAGTCCCTGCTCCACTCTTTGTCCCTGTATATCCTCTCATGAGTCTTTCATTCTCCCTTCTAAGAAAGAATGAAGCATCCACATTTTGATCTTCTTTCTTCTAGGGCTTCATATGATCTATGAATTTTTTCTGAGGTATTCCAAACTTTTGGACTAATATCCACTTATCAGTGAGTGCATACCATTTGTGTTCTTTTGTGACTGGGTTAGCTCACTCAGGATAATATTTTTTAGTTCCATCCATTTGCCTAAGAATTTCATGTAGTCATTGTTTTTATTAGCTGAGTAGAACTCCATTGTGTAAGTGTACCACATTTTCTGTATTTATTCTTCTGTTGAAGGACATCTGGGTTCTTTCCAGCTTCTGGCTATTATGACATAATAAGGCTGCTATGAACATAGTGGAGCCTGTGTCCTTGTTATATATTGGAACATCTTTTGGGTGTATACCCAAAAGTGGTATAATTGGGTCCTCAGGTAATACTATGTCCCATATTCTCAGGAACTGACACACTAATTTCTAGAGTGGTTGTAGCAGCTTGCAATTCCACCAAGAATGGAGGAGTGTTCCTCTTTCTCCACATTCTTACCAGCATTTTTTGACAACTGAGTTTTTGATCTTAGCCATTCTGACTGGTGTGAGGTGGAATCTCAGGGTTGTTTTGATTTGCAATTCCCTGACGACTAAGGATTGACCAAGCCAGCTCAGTCAGTCAACAGGTTATCTAGGGCAGGAGTGAGGATTAAAAACAAAACAAAACAAAACAAAACAAAACAAAACAAAACAAAACAAAACAAAAGGACAATTAGACAACATTTAACATGACTCCAGCCAGTTCTGAGGCTGATGCAGCTTTATTTTTCTCAGTTTGCTTTTATATCACTTTAATTACATGCAGAATGATAAGATCAGTTCACAGTCAAGGAACAAGCAAGGTGATAAACAAAATCCTGTAAACAAAACATCTTTCTGGGGGGCTAATCAGGATGACCAAGACAAAAGGACTGCCACACTTGTTTCTGCTGAGCCTGCTCTGAGCTTTGCATTAACTCAAATATAAATGTTCTTAATCAGGGCCTATTTCCTGAGCCTAAGCCCCAAGCCAGATATCTGCCCTGGGCTTATTTCCTTTGTCCTGATAATGTCAGATTACTACCAAGTGTCTAGAAGTGAAGTGAGTGTCCCCAAAAGGCTCTCTACATCTTCCCCCTATTTATTTAATAAACAAGACTGAGCCTCTCTTAGGTCATTCAGACAAGAATGCTTTCCTTACCTGTCATGGAATATGCATTATCAAAAGCAATGCATTTCTGTCTTAGGGTGGTAAGGCTCTGAGCAGATGATTCTTACCCATCCTTGGTTTACCACCCTGTTAAATTAATAAGTCTATATGGAGGTCCATTTTTAGTTTCAAGTCATGTCTTTTGGCTGCCAACATATTGCTGTTGTTAAAGGCAAGCTTTATCGCAATGGCAGGAATAAAAGTATTCCAAGGACAAAAAGGGCTAGCATGATTAAGCTATACCAGACATTCTTGAAGCTAGACCAAGATGGAAATACTGACTTCAGGCCATGATTAATTTTACCAGCAATATCAGCAGCAAAGCTCAGCCGGGCAGCATTCTTTAAATTTATAATCTTGATATGCAATGTTAAAACATCCAGAGAGGTATTAGAATGTCAAATACCCTGTAGGTGTCTTTGAAACTTTTTCCAATTAGATTGACTATCATTGTCAAGTTTAAAAGTAACACAAATCCATTGGTACTTAGCATGACACTCAAGACGGCTTCTTATTCTTTTTTTTTTTAAAATTTATTTAATACTTAATAATAATTCTTTGGTTTCCGGGCAAACATCCCCCTCCCCCTTTCCCTTCCTTATGGGTGTTCCCCACCCAACCCTCCCCCCATTGCCGCCCTCCCCCCACCAGCCTAGTTCACTGGGGGTTCAGTCTTAGCAGGACCCAGGGCTTCCCCTTCCACTGGTGCTCTTACTAGGATATTCATTGCTACCTATGAGGTCAGAGTCCAGGGTCAGTCCATGTATAGTCTTTAGGTAGTGGCTTAGTCCCTGGAAGCTCTGGTTGCTTGGCATTGTTGTACATATGGGGTCACGAGCCCCTTCAAGCTCTTCCAGTTCTTTCTCTGATTCCTTCAACGGGGGTCCTATTCTCAGTTCAGTGGTTTGCTGCTGGCATTTGCCTCTGTATTTGCTGTATTGTGGCTGTGTCTCTCAGGAGCCATCTACATCCGGCTCCTGTCAGTCTGCACTTCTTTGCTTCATCCATCTTGTCTAATTGGGTGGCTGTATATGTATGGGCCACATGTGGGGCAGGCTCTGAATGGGTGTTCCTTCAGTCTCTGTTTTAATCTTTGCCTCTCTCTTCCCTGCCAAGGGTATTCTTGTTCCCCTTTTAGAGAAGGAGTGAAGCATTCACATTTTGATCATCCGTCTTGAGTTTCATTTGTTCTAGGCATTTAGGGTAATTCAAGCATTTGGGCTAAAAGCCACTTATCAGTGAGTGCATACCATGTATGTCTTTCTGTGATTGGGTTAGCTCTCTCAGGATGATATTTTCCAGTTCCAACCATTTGCCTATGAATTTCATAAAGCCGTTATTTTTGATAGCTGAGTAATATTCCATTGTGTAGATGTACCACATTTTCTGTATCCATTCCTCTGTTGAAGGGCATCTGGGTTCTTTCCAGCTTCTGGCTATTATAAATAAGGCTGCGATGACCATAGTGGAGGACGTGTCTTTTTTTTTTTTTTCTTTTCTTTTTTTTTTTTTTTTATTAACTTGAGTATTTCTTATATACATTTCGAATGTTATTCCCTTTCCCGGTTTCCGGGCAAACATCCCCCTCCCCCCTCCCCTTCCTTATGGGTGTTCCCCTCCCAACCCTCCCCCCATTGCTGCCCTCCCCCCATAGACTAGTTCACTGGGGGTTCAGTCTTAGCAGGACCCAGGGCTTCCCCTTCCACTGGTGCTCTTACTAGGATATTCATTGCTACCTATGGGGTCAGAGTCCAGGGTCAGTCCATGTATAGTCTTTAGGTAGTGGCTTAGTCCCTGGAAGCTCTGGTTGCTTGGCATTGTTGTACTTTTGGGGTCTCGAGCCCCTTCAAGCTCTTCCAGTTCTTTCTCTGATTCCTTCAACAGGGGACCTATTCTCAGTTCAGTGGTTTGCTGCTGGCATTCGCCTCTGTATTTGCTGTATTCTGGCTGTGTCTCTCAGGAGAGATCTACATCTGGTTCCTGTCTGCCTGCACTTCTTTGCTTCATCCATCTTGTCTAATTGGGTGGCTGTATATGTATGGGTCACATGTGGGGCAGGCTCTGAATGGGTGTTCCTTCTGCCTCTGTTCTAAACTTTGCCTCACTATTCCCTGCCAAGGGTATTCTTTTTCCTCATTTAAAGAAGGAGTGAAGCATTCACATTTTGATCATCCGTCTTGAGTTTCGTTTGTTCTAGGGATCTAGGGTAATTCAAGCATTTGGGCTAATAGCCACTTATCAATGAGTGCATACCATGTATGTCTTTCTGTGATTGGGTTAGCTCACTCAGGATGATATTTTCCAGTTCCAACCATTTGCCTACGAATTTCATAAACTCATTGTTTTTGATAGCTGAGTAATATTCCATTGTGTAGATGTACCACATTTTCTGTATCCATTCCTCTGTTGAAGGGCATCTGGGTTCTTTCCATTTTCTGGCTATTATAAATAAGGCTGCGATGAACATAGTGGAGCATGTGTCTCTTTTATATGTTGAGGCATCTTTTGGGTATATGCCCAAGAGAGGTATAGCTGGATCCTCAGGCAGTTCAATGTCCAATTTTCTGAGGAACCTCCAGACTGATTTCCAGAATGGTTTTACCAGTCTGCAATCCCACCAACAATGGAGGAGTGTTCCTCTTTCTCCACATCCTCGCCAGCATCTGCTGTCACCTGAGTTTTTGATCTTAGCCAATCGCACTGGTGTGAGGTGAAATCTCAGGCTTGTTTTGATTTGCATTTCCCTTATGACTAAAGATGTTGAACATTTCTTTAGGTGTTTCTCAGCCATTCGGCATTCCTCAGCTGTGAATTCTTTGTTTAGCTCTGAACCCCATTTTTTAATAGGGTTATTTGTTTCCCTGTGGTCTAACTTCTTGAGTTCTTTGTATATTTTGGATATAAGGCCTCTATCTGTTGTAGGATTGGTAAAGATCTTTTCCCAATCTGTTGGTTGCCGTTTTGTCCTAACCACAGTGTCCTTTGCCTTACAGAAGCTTTGCAGTTTTATGAGATCCCATTTGTCGATTCTTGATCTTAGAGCATAAGCCATTGGTGTTTTGTTCAGGAATTTTTTTCCAGTGCCCAAGTGTTCCAGATGCTTCCCTAGTTTTTCTTCTATTAGTTTGAGTGTGTCTGGTTTGATGTGGAGGTCGTTGATCCACTTGGACTTAAGCTTTGTACAGGGTGATAAGCATGGATCGATCTGCATTCTTCTACATGTTGCCCTCCAGTTGAACCAGCACCATTTGCTGAAAATGCTATCTTTTTTCCATTGGATGGTTTTGGCTCCTTTGTCAAAAATCAAGTGACCATAGGTGTGTGGGTTCATTTCTGGGTCTTCAATTCTATTCCATTGGTCTATCTGTCTGTCTCTGTACCAATACCATGCAGTTTTTATCACTATTGCTCTGTAATACTGCTTGAGTTCAGGGATAGTGATTCCCCCTGAAGTCCTTTTATTGTTGAGGATAGCTTTAGCTATCCTGGGTTTTTTGTTATTCCAGATGAATTTGCAAATTGTTCTGTCTAACTCTTTGAAGAATTGGATTGGTATTTTGATGGGGATTGCATTGAATCTGTAGATTGCTTTTGGTAAAATGGCCATTTTTACTATATTAATCCTGCCAATCCATGAGCATGGGAGATCTTTCCATTTTCTGAGGTCTTCTTCAATTTCTTTCTTCAGTGTCTTGAAGTTCTTATTGTACAGATCTTTTACTTGCTTTGTTAAAGTCACACCGAGGTACTTTATATTATTTGGGTCTATTATGAAGGGTGTCGTTTCCCTAATTTCTTTCTCGGCTTGTTTCTCTTTTGTATAGTGGAAGGCAACTGATTTATTT
Organism: Rattus norvegicus; assembly: GCF_021556685.1. Taxonomy (NCBI): domain Eukaryota; kingdom Metazoa; phylum Chordata; class Mammalia; order Rodentia; family Muridae; genus Rattus; species Rattus norvegicus. Next base: position 77,276,080 of record NC_141534.1, read on the forward strand.
GAGTTAATTTTATACCCAGCCACTTTGCTGAAGTTGTCTATCAGCTTTAGTAGTTCTCTGGTGGAACTTTTGGGATCACTTAAATATACTATCATATCATCTGCAAATAGTGATATTTTGACTTCTTCTTTTCCGATCTGTATCCCCTTGACCTCCTTTTGTTGTCTGATTGCTCTGGCTATAACTTCAAGAACTATATTGAATAAGTAGGGAGAGAGTGGGCAGCCTTGTCTAGTACCTGATTTTAGTGGGATTGCTTCAAGTTTCTCTCCATTTAGTTTAATGTTAGCAACTGGTTTGCTGTATATGGCTTTTACTATGTTTAGGTATGGGCCTTGAATTCCTATTCTTTCCAGGACTTTTATCATGAAGGGGTGTTGAATTTTGTCAAATGCTTTCTCAGCATCTAATGAAATGATCATGTGGTTCTGTTCTTTCAGTTTGTTTATATGATGGATCACGTTGATGGTTTTCCGTATATTAAACCATCCCTGCATGCCTGGGATGAAGCCTACTTGATCATGGTGGATGATTGTTTTGATGTGCTCTTGAATTCGGTTTGCCAGAATTTTATTGAGTATTTTTGCGTCGATATTCATAAGGGAAATTGGTCTGAAGTTCTCTTTCTTTGTTGTGTCTTTGTGTGGTTTAGGTATAAGAGTAATTGTGGCTTCGTAGAAGGAATTTGGTAGGGCTCCATCTGTTTCAATTTTGTGGAATAGTTTGGATGATATTGGTATGAGGTCTTCTATGAAGGTTTGATAGAATTCTGCACTAAACCCGTCTGGACCTGGGCTCTTTTTGGTTGGGAGACCTTTAATGACTGCTTCTATTTCCTTAGGAGTTATGGGGTTGTTTAACTGGCTTATCTGTTCCTGATTTAACCTCGATACCTGGTATCTGTCTAGGAAATTGTCCATTTCCTGAAGATTTTCAAATTTTGTTGAATATAGGTTTTTATAGTAAGATCTGATGATTTTTTGAATTTCCTCCGAATCTGTAGTTATGTCTCCCTTTTCATTTCTGATTTTGTTAATTTGGACACACTCTCTGTGTCCTCTCGTTAGTCTGGCTAAGGGTTTATCTATCTTGTTGATTTTCTCAAAGAACCAACTTTTGGTTCTGTTGATTCTTTCTATGGTCCTTTTTGTTTCTACTTGGTTGATTTCAGCTCTGAGTTTGATTATTTCCTGCCTTCTACTCTTCCTGGGTGTAATTGCTTCTTTTTGTTCTAGAGCTTTTAGGTGTGCTGTCAAGCTGCTGACATATGCTCTTTCCTGTTTCTTTCTGCAGGCACTCAGCGCTATGAGTTTTCCTCTTAGCACAGCTTTCATTGTGTCCCATAAGTTTGAGTATGTTGTATCTTCATTTTCATTAAATTCTAAAAAGTTTTTAATTTCTTTCTTTATTTCTTCCTTGACCAGGTTATCATTGAGTAGAGCATTGTTCAATTTCCACGTATATGTGGGCATTCTTCCCTTATTGTTATTGAAGACCAGTTTTAGGCCGTGGTGGTCCGATAGCACGCATGGGATTATTTCTATCTTTCTGTACCTGTTGAGGCCCGTTTTTTGACCAATTATATGGTCAATTTTGGAGAAAGTACCATGAGGAGCTGAGAAGAAGGTATATCCTTTTGCTTTAGGATAGAATGTTCTATAAACATCCGTTAAGTCCATTTGGCTCAGGACTTCTCTTAGTCTGTCGACATCACTGTTTAATTTCTGTTTCCATGATCTGTCCATTGATGAGAGTGGGGTGTTGAAATCTCCCACTATTATTGTGTGAGGTGCAATGTGTGTTTTGAGCTTTAGTAAGGTTTCTTTTATGAATGTAGGTGCCCTTGTATTTGGAGCATAGATATTTAGGATTGAGAGTTCATCTTGGTTGATTTTCCCTTTGATGAATATGAAGTGTCCTTCCTTATCTTTTTTGATGACTTTTAGTTGGAAATTGATTTTATTTGATATTAGAATGGCTACTCCAGCTTGCTTCTTCTGACCATTTGCTTGGAAAGTTGTTTTCCAGCCTTTCACTCTGAGGTAGTGTCTGTCTTTGTCTCTGAGGTGTGTTTCCTGTAGGCAGCAGAATGCAGGGTCCTCGTTGCGTATCCAGTTTGTTAATCTATGTCTTTTTATTGGGGAGTTGAGGCCATTGATATTGAGAGATATTAAGGAATAGTGATTATTGCTTCCCGTTATATTCATATTTGGATGTGAGGTTATGTTTGTGTGCTTTCATTCTCTTTGTTTTGTTGCCAAGACGATTAGTTTCTTGCTTCTTCTAGGGTATAGCTTGCCTCCTTATGTTGGGCTTTATCTTTTATTATCCTTTGTAGTGCTGGATTTGTAGAAATATATTGTGTAAATTTGGTTTTGTCATGGAATATCTTGGTTTCTCCATCAATGTTAATTGAGAGTTTTGCAGGATACAGTAACCTGGGCTGGCATTTGTGTTCTCTTAGGGTCTGTATGACATCAGTCCAGGATCTTCTGGCCTTCATAGTTTCTGGCGAGAAGTCTGGTGTGATTCTGATACGTCTGCCTTTATATGTTACTTGTTCTTTTTTCCTTACTGATTTTACTATTCTTTCTTTGTTTTGTGTATTTTGTGTTTTGACATTTATGTGATGGGAGGAATTTCTTTTCTGGTCCAATATATTTGGAGTTCCGTATGCTTCTTTTATGTTTTTTTTTTTAATTAACTTGAGTATTTCTTATATACATTTCGAGTGTTATTCCCTTTCCCGGTATCCGAGCAAACATCCCCCTCCCCCCTCCCCTTCTTTATGGGTGTTTCCCTCCCAACCCTCCCCCCATTGCCACCCTCCCCCCACCAGTCTAGTTCACTGGGGGTTCAGTCTTAGCAGGACCCAGGGCTTCTCCTTTCACTGGTGCTCTTACTAGGATATTCATTGCTACCTATGAGGTCAGAGTCCAGGGTCAGTCCATGTATAGTCTTTAGGTAGTGGCTTAGTCCCTGGAAGCTCTGGTTGCTTAGCATTGTTGTACATATGGGGTCTCGAGCCCCTTCAAGATCTTCCAGTTCTTTCTCTGATTCCTTCAACGGGGGTCCTATTCTCAGTTCAGTGGTTTGCTGCTGGCATTTGCCTCTGTATTTGCTGTATTGTGGCTGTGTCTCTCAGGAGCCATCTACATCCGGCTCCTGTCAGTCTGCACTTCTTTGCTTCATCCATTATGTCTAATTGGGTGGCTGTATATGTATGGGCCACATGTGGGGCAGGCTCTGAATGGGTGTTACTTCATTCTCTGTTTTAATCTTTGCCTCTCTCTTCCCTGCCAAGGGTATTCTTGTTCCCCTTTTAAAGAAGGAGTGAAGCATTCACATTTTGATCATCCGTCTTGAGTTTCATTTGTTCTAGGTATCTAGGGTAATTCAAGCATTTGGGCTAATAGCCACTTATCAATGAGTGCATACCATGTATGTCTTTCTGTGATTGGGTTAGCTCACTCAGGATGATATTTTCCAGTTCCAACCATTTGCCTACGAATTTCATAAAGTCGTTGTTTTTGATAGCTGAGTAATATTCCATTGTGTAGATGTACCACATTTTCTGTATCCATTCCTCTGTTGAAGGGCATCTGGGTTCTTTCCATTTTCTGGCTATTATAAATAAGGCTGCAATGAACATAGTGGAGCACGTGTCTTTTTTATATGTTGGGGCACCTTTTGGGTATATGCCCAAGAGAGGTATAGCTGGGTCCTCAGGCAGTTCAATGTCCAATTTTCTGAGGAACCTCCAGACTGATTTCCAGAATGGTTGTACCAGTTTGCAATCCCACCAACAATGGAGGAGTGTTCCTCTTTCTCCACATCCTCGCCAGCATCTGTTGTCCCCTGAGTTTTTGATCATAGCCATTCTCACTGGTGTGAGGTGAAATCTCAGGGTTGTTTTGATTTGCATTTCCCTTATGACTAAAGATGTTGAACATTTCTTTAGTTGTTTCTCAGCCATTTGGCATTCCTCAGCTGTGAATTCTTTGTTTAGCTCTGAACCCCGTTTTTTAATAGGGTTATTTGTTTCCCTGCGGTCTAACTTCTTGAGTTCTTTGTATATTTTGGATATAAGGCCTCTATCTGTTGTAGGATTGGTAAAGATCTTTTCCCAATCTGTTGGTTGCCATTTTGTCCTAACCACAGTGTCCTTTGCCTTACAGAAGCTTTGCAGTTTTAAGAGATCCCATTTGTCGATTCTTGATCTTAGAGCGTAAGCCATTGGTGTTTTGTTCAGGAAATTTTTTTCCAGTGCCCATGTGTTCCAGATGCTTCCCTAGTTTTTCTTCTATTAGTTTGAGTGTGTCTGGTTTGATGTGGAGGTCCTTGATCCACTTGGACTTAAGCTTTGTACAGGGTGATAAGCATGGATCGATCTTCTTTCTTCTACATGTTGACCTCCAGTTGAACCAGCACCATTTGCTGAAAATGCTATCTTTTTTCCATTGGATGGTTTTGGCTCCTTTGTCAAAAATCAAGTGACCATAGGTGTGTGGGTTCATTTCTGGGTCTTCAATTCTATTCCATTGGTCTATCTGTCTGTCTCTGTACCAATACCATGCAGTTTTTATCACTATTGCTCTGTAATACTGCTTGAGTTCAGGGATAGTGATTCCCCCTGAAGTCCTTTTATTGTTGAGGATAGCTTTAGCTATCCTGGGTTTTTTGTTATTCCAGATGAATTTGCAAATTGTTCTGTCTAACTCTTTGAAGAATTGGATTGGTATTTTGATGGGGATTGCATTGAATCTGTAGATTGCTTTTGGTAAAATGGCCATTTTTACTATATTAATCCTGCCAATCCATGAGCATGGGAGATCTTTCCATTTTCTGAGGTCTTCTTCAATTTCTTTCTTCAGTGTCTTGAAGTTCTTATTGTACAGATCTTTTACTTGCTTTGTTAAAGTCACACCGAGGTACTTTATATTATTTGGGTCTATTATGAAGGGTGTCGTTTCCCTAATTTCTTTCTCGGCTTGTTTCTCTTTTGTATAGTGGAAGGCAACTGATTTATTTGAGTTAATTTTATACCCAGCCACTTTGCTGAAGTTGTCTATCAGCTTTAGTAGTTCTCTGGTGGAACTTTTGGGATCACTTAAATATACTATCATATCATCTGCAAATAGTGATATTTTGACTTCTTCTTTTCCGATCTGTATCCCCTTGACCTCCTTTTGTTGTCTGATTGCTCTGGCTATAACTTCAAGAACTATATTGAATAAGTAGGGAGAGAGTGGGCAGCCTTGTCTAGTCCCTGATTTTAGTGGGATTGCTTCAAGTTTCTCTCCATTTAGTTTAATGTTAGCAACTGGTTTGCTGTATATGGCTTTTACTATGTTTAGGTATGGGCCTTGAATTCCTATTCTTTCCAGGACTTTTATCATGAAGGGGTGTTGAATTTTGTCAAATGTTTCTCAGCATCTAATGAAATAATCATGTGGTTCTGTTCTTTCAGTTTGTTTATATAATGGATCACGTTGATGGTTTTACATATATTAAACCATCCCTGCATGCCTGGGATGAAGCCTACTTGATCATGGTGGATGATTGTTTTGATGTGCTCTTGGATTCGGTTTGCCAGAATTTTATTGAGTATTTTTGCGTCGATATTCATAAGGGAAATTGGTCTGAAGTTCTCTTTCTTTGTTGTGTCTTTGTGTGGTTTAGGTATAAGTGTAATTGTGGCTTCGTAGAAGGTATTCGGTAGTGATCCATCTGTTTCAATTTTGTGGAATAGTTTGGATAATATTGGTATGAGGTCTTCTATGAAGGTTTGATAGAATTCTGCACTAAACCCGTCTGGACCTGGGCTCTTTTTGGTTGGGAGACCTTTAATGACTGCTTCTATTTCCTTAGGAGTTATGGGGTTGTTTAACTGGTTTATCTGTTCCTGATTTAACTTCTGTACCTGGTATCTGTCTAGGAAATTGTCCATTTCCTGAAGATTTTCAAGTTTTGTTGAATATAGGTTTTTATAGTAAGATCTGATGATTTTTTGAATTTCCTCTGAATCTGTTGTTATGTCTCCCTTTTCATTTCTGATTTTGTTAATTTGGACACACTCTCTGTGTCCTCTCGTTAGTCTGGCTAAGGGTTTATCTATCTTGTTGATTTTCTCAAAGAACCAACTTTTGGTTCTGTTGATTCTTTCTATGGTCCTTTTTGTTTCTACTTGGTTGATTTCAGCTCTGAGTTTGATTATTTCCTGCCTTCTACTCCTCCTGGGTGTATGTGATTCTTTTTGTTCTAGAGCTTTTAGGTGTGCTGTGAAGCTCCTGACATATGCTCTTTCCTGTTTCTTTCTGCAGGCACTCAGCGCTATGAGTTTTCCTCTTAGCACAGCTTTCATTGTGTCCCATAAGTTTGGGTATGTTGTACCTTCATTTTCATTAAATTCTAAAAAGTTTTTAATTTCTTTCTTTATTTCTTCCTTGACCAGGTTATCATTGAGTAGAGCATTGTTCAGTTTCCAAGTATATGTGGGCATTCTTCCTTGATTGTTATTGAAGACCAGTTTTAGGCCGTGGTGGTCCGATAGCACGCATGGGATTATTTCTATCTTTCTGTACCTGTTGAGGCCCGTTTTTTGACCAATTATATGGTCAATTTTGGAGAAAGTACCATGAGGAGCTGAGAAGAAGGTATATCCTTTTGCTTTAGGATAGAATGTTCTATAAATATCCATTAAGTCCATTTGGCTCATGACTTCTCTTAGTCTGTCTACATCTCTGTTTAATTTCTGTTTCCATGATCTGTCCATTGATGAGAGTGAGGTGTTGAAATGTCCCACTAGTATTGTGTGAGGTGCAATGTATGTTTTGAGCTTTAGTAAGGTTTCTTTTACATATGTAGGTGCCCTTGTATTTGGGGCATAGATATTTAGGATTGAGAGTTCATCTTGGTGGATTTTTCCTTTGATGAATATGAAGTGTCCTTCCTTATCTTTTTTGATGACTTTTATTTGAAAATTGATTTTATTTGATATTAGAATGGCTACTCCAGCTTGCTTCTTCTGACCATTTGCTTGGAAATTTGTTTTCCAGCCTTTCAATCTGAGGTAATGTCTGTCTTTGTCTCTGAGGTGTGTTTCCTGTAGGCAGCAGAATGCAGGGTCCTCGTTGCATATCCAGTTTGTTAATCTATGTCTTTTTATTGGGGAGTTAAGGCCATTGATGTTGAGAGATATTAAGGAATAGTGATTATTGCTTCCCGTTATATTCATATTTGGATGTGAGGTTATGTTTGTGTGCTTTCATTCTCTTTGTTTTGTTGCCAAGACGATTAGTTTCTTGCTTCTTCTAGGGTGTAGCTTGCCTCCTTATGTTGGGCTTTATCATTTATTATCCTTTGTAGTGCTGGATTTGTAGAAAGATATTGTGTAAATTTGGTTTTGTCATGGAATATCTTGGTTTCTCCATCAATGTTAATTGAGAGTTTTGCAGGATACAGTAACCTGGGCTGGCATTTGTGTTCTCTTAGGGTCTGTATGACATCAGTCCAGGATCTTCTGGCCTTCATAGTTTCTGGCGAGAAGTCTGGTGTGATTCTGATAGGTCTGCCTTTATATGTTACTTGTTCTTTTTTCCTTACTGATTTTACTATTCTTTCTTTGTTTTGTGCGTTTGGTGTTTTGACTATTATGTGACGGGAGGTGTTTCTTTTCTGGTCCAATCTATTTGGAGTTCTGTAGGCTTCTTGTATGCCTATGGGTATCTCTCTCTTTTTTTTTTTTTTTTTTTTTTTTTTTTTTTTAGCATTTCACATGCTTCAGTTTTAATGAGCATTTTATGAAACTTTCCAAAACTCTCTTTTTTTATTTATTTAGAGAATACTTTATTAGTTTTTGTAATCAAACCCACGTATATAAGACCTTACATATTTAATACAGTGTGTTACCCCTGTACAAATGGAAAAAACTTAAGTTCAACATTTCTAGACCAATATGGCTGTTAATTTCTGTACAGTGCAAACTCAACACCGTAAACGGGGATACTTTTTTCCAAAGTTGACAGCACAGCTAAAGTTTCAAAAATTCAAATTATATATCTGTATATATATATTTATATTTACATAAAAAGACCAATAATAGCAGTGTGTTATGCATCAACAGCAGCAACAGCTTTTCCAGGTTCTGCAGTCATCTGAACAAAACTGTAGAGACATCCAGCACACACCATTAAAAAAAAAAAGTAAAAAAACCAAACCCGAGAAAACAGCACAGTTCTGTTACTCTTGTGGTATCTGGCACCATTTTTTTTTAAATTAGCTTCTCAATCATCATCTGGAAAGAAAACATTCTGAGCAACATCATTAAAAACAGCTCTGATAAAGCACGGTCACTACTACGTATCATAAAGCAGGTACAAGCTATTTTACATCCACAGAGGTATGATACAGTACTGTCCTACATCTATAATACTAGAGGATACAATTTAAGGCATTATTTGAGACTTGATTCTACTTTTCCAGCAGAGAGCCCAAAGGATGGTGTGACACAGCTTTGTAAAGAAACATACTCTAGACAGGATTTCCTTTCACTAGTGGCACACTTCTAAGGATTCATTCTCTCCATGAATGTCAGCTAAAACCGTTATTAAAAAAATGAAATATCCCTAGAACAAAACCGTATAACCACCGGATTCACATGAAGATGACCTAGTGGAGACAAGCTGGACCTCACCTTACCAACAAGCTAGCAAATCTGTTATGTTTAAACAGTGAGACCTCCAAGGAAGGAGATGCCAAGTAGTGCTTCAAAGCTTCGGACCACAATCAAACACAGCATCCTTTTCAACAGAAGCAGAAGCTCATCTGAATATGCTCATGGATGCTGACATCAACATTTAATCATCTACTCACTCATCCAGGAAGAAGGGGAGATCAGTTACTACTGTACTTTATTGTGTTCAACCAAATCACCATGTTACAAAAATAGCAAGCTGCCATAATAAAAAATAAGGCTCCTCTATCCAGCACCAGATAGCATCATTTTACTTTCAAGCCTAGAAACTGCACACTTGTATATAAACCAATCGAAGATGAGGATTGAGAGTTCATCTTGGTGGATTTTTCCTTTGATGAATATGAAGTGTCCTTCCTTATCTTTTTTGATGACTTTTAATTGAAAATTGATTTTATTTGATAATAGAATGGCTACTCCAGCTTGCTTCTTCTGACCATTTGCTTGGAAAGTTGTTTTCCAGCCTTTCACTCTGAGGTAGTGTCTGTCTTTGTCTCTGAGGTGTGTTTCCTGTACGCAGCAGAATGCAGGGTCCTCATTGTATCCAGTTTGTTAATCTATGTCTTTTTATTGGGGAGTTGAGGCCATTGATGTTGAGAGATATTAAGGAATAATGATTATTGCTTCCTGTTATATTCATATTTGGATGTGAGGTTATGTTTGTGTGCTTTCATTCTCTTTGTTTTGTTGCCAAGACGATTAGTTTCTTGCTTCTTCTAGGGTATAGCTTGCCTCCTTATGTTGGGCTTTACCCTTTATTATCCTTTGTAGTGCTGGATTTGTAGAAAGATATTGTGTAAATTTGGTTTTGTCATGGAATATCTTGGTTTCTCCATCTATGTTAATTGAGAGTTTTGCAGGATACAGTAACCTGGGCTGGCATTTGTGTTCTCTTAGGGTCTGTATGACATCTGTCCGGGATCTTCTGGCCTTCATAGTTTCTGGCGAAAAGTCTGGTGTGATTCTGATAGGTCTGCCTTTATATGTTACTTGACCTTTTTCCCTTACTGCCTTTAATATTCTTTCTTTATTTTGTGCGTTTGGTGTTTTGACAATTATGTGACGGGAGGTGTTTCTTTTCTGGTCCAATCTATTTGGAGTTCTGTAGGCTTCTTGTATGCCTATGGGTATCTCTTTTTTTAGGTTAGGGAAGTTTTCTTCTATGATTTTGTTGAAGATATTTACTGGTCCTTTGAGCTGGGAGTCTTCACTCTCTTCTATACCTATTATCCTTAGGTTTGATCTTCTCATTGAGTCCTGGATTTCCTGTATGTTTTGGACCAGTAGCTTTTTCTGCTTTACATTATCTTTGACAGTTGAGTCAATGATTTCTATGGAATCTTCTGCTCCCGAGATTCTCTCTTCCATCTCTTGTATTCTGTTGGTGAAGCTTGTATCTACAGCTCTTGTCTTTTCTTTTGATTTTCTATGTCCAGGGTTGTTTCCATGTGTTCTTTCTTGATTGCTTCTATTTCCATTTTTAATTCCTTCAACTGTTTGATTGTGTTTTCCTGGAATTCTTTCAGGGATTTTTGCGATTCCTCTTTGTAGGCTTCTACTTGTTCTCTAAGGGAGTTCTTTATGTCTTTCTTGAAGTCCTCCAGCATCATGATCAAATATGATTTTGAAACTAGATCTTGCTTTTCTGGTGTGTTTGGATATTCCGTGTTTGCTTTGGTGGGAGAATTTGGCTCCGATGATGCCATGTAGTCTTGGTTTCAGTTGCTTGGGTTCCTGCGCTTGCCTCTCGCCATCAGATTATCTCTAGTGTTACTTTGTTCTGCTATTTCTGACCGTGGCTAGACTGTCCTATAAGCCTGTGTGTCAGGAGTGCTGTAGACCTGTTTTCCTGTTTTCTTTCAGCCAGTTATGGGGACAGAGTGTTCTGCTTTCGGGCGTGTAGTTTTTCCTCTCTACAGGTCTTCAGCTGTTCCTGTGGCCTGTGTCTTGAGTTCACCAGGCAGGTTTCTTGCAGGGGAAAAGTTGGTCCTACCTGTGGTTCCACGGCTTAAGTTTGCTCGTGGGGTACTGCCTAAGTCCTCTCCGCTGCGGCAGCAACCGGGAAGATCTGCGCCGCTCTTTCCGGGAGCCTCCGTGCATCAGGGTTCCAGATGGCGTTTGGTGTTTTCCTCTGGCGTCTGGATGTGCACAGAGTGCAGTCTCTTCTGGTTTCCCAGGCGTGTCCGCCTCTCTGAAGGTTTAGCTCTCCCTCCCACGGGATTTGGGTGCAGAGAACTGTTTATCCGGTCTGTTTCCTTCAGGTTCAGGCGGTGTCTCAGGCGCAGGGATCCTGCCGCTCCTGGGCCCTCCCCTACGGGAACCTAGAGGCCTTATACAGTTGCCTCTTGGGCCAGGGATGTGGGCAGGGGTGGGCAGTGTTGGTGGTCTCCTCTGCTCTGCAGCCTCAGGAGTGCCCACCTGATCAGGAGGTGAGGTCTCTCTCCCATGGGGTTTGGGAGCAGAGAGCTGCTGCGGGCCGGGATCCGTGGGTGTGGGACTTCCGGTAAACACAGGAAGTGCCCGGTCCTAGAGGAATTTTGCCTCTGTGTGTCCTGAGTTCTCCAGGCAGGTTTCTTGCAGGGGAAAAGTTGGTCCTACCTGCGGTTCCACGGCTCAAGTTTGCTCGTGGGGTACTGCCTAAGTCCTCTCCGCTGCGTCAGCAACCGGGAAGATCTGCGCCGCTCTTTCCGGGAGCCTCCGTGCACCAGGGTTCCAGATGGCGTTTGGTGTTTTCCTCTGGCGTCTGGATGTGCACAGAGTGCAGTCTCTTCTGGTTTCCCAGGCGTGTCCGCCTCTCTGAAGGTTTAGCTCTCCCTCCCACGGGATTTGGGTGCAGAGAACTGTTTATCCAGTCTGTTTCCTTCAGGTTCCGGCGGTGTCTCAGGCGCAGGGGTCCTGCCGCCCCTGGGCCCTCCCCTATGGGAACCCAGAGGCCTTATACAGTTGCCTCTTGGGCCAGGGATGTGGGCAGGGGTGGGCAGTGTTGGTGGTCTTCTCCGCTCTGCAGCCTCAGGAGTGCCCACCTGATCAGGCGGTGAGGTCTCTCTCCCACGGGGTTTGGGAGCAGAGAGCTGCTGGGGTATCTCTTTTTTTAGGTTAGGGAAGTTTTCTTCTATGATTCTGTTGAAGATATTTACTGGTCCTTTGAGCTGGGAGTCTTCACTCTCTTCTATACCTATTATCCTTAGGTTTGATCTTCTCATTGAGTCCTGGATTTCCTGTATGTTTTGGACCAGTAGCTTTTTCTGCTTTACATTATCTTTGACAGTTGAGTCAATGATTTCTATGGAATCTTCTGCTCCCGAGATTCTCTCTTCCATCTCTTGTATTCTGTTGGTGAAGCTTGTATCTACAGCTCTTGTCTTTTCTTTTGATTTTCTATGTCCAGGGTTGTTTCCATGTGTTCTTTTGTTGATTGCTTCTATTTCCATTTTTAATTCCTTCAACTGTTTGATTGTGCTTTCCTGGAATTCTTTCAGGGATTTTTGCGATTCCTCTCTGTAGGCTTCTACTTGTTCTCTAAGGGAGTTCTTTATGTCTTTCTTGAAGTCCTCCAGCATCATGATCAAATATGATTTTGAAAGTAGATCTTGCTTTTCTGGTGTGTTTGGATATTCCGTGTTTGCTTTGGTGGGAGAATTGGGCTCCGATGATGCCATGTAGTCTTGGTTTCTGTTGCTTGGGTTCCTGCGCTTGCCTCTCGCCATCAGATTATCTCTAGTGTTACTTTGTTCTGCTATTTCTGACCGTGGCTAGACTGTCCTATAAGCCTGTGTGTCAGGAGTGCTGTAGACCTGTTTTCCTCTCTTTCAGTCCGTTATGGGGACAGAGTGTTCTGCTTTCGGGCGTGTAGTTTACCCTCTCTGCAGGTCTTCAGCTGTTCCTGTGGGCCTGTGTCTTGAGTTCACCAGGCGGGTGCTGCCCAAGGGCTCTCTGTGGCGGCAGCAACCAGGAAGACCTGTGCCGCCCCTTCCAGGAGCTTCAGTGCACCAGGGTTCCAGATGGCCTTTGGTGTTTTCCTCTGGCGTCCGAGATGTATGTACAGAGAGCAGTCTCTTCTGGTTTCCCAGGCCTGTCTGCCTCTCTGAAGGTTCAGCTCTCCTTCCCACGGGATTTGGGTGCAGAGAACTGTTTATCCGGTCTGTTTCTTTCAGGTTCTGGCAGTATCTCAGGCAGGGGTCCTGCCACTCCTGGGCCCTCCCCCACGGGAGCCCAGAGGCCTTATACAGTTTCCTCTTGGGCCAGGGATGTGGGCAGGGTTGGGCAGTGTTGGTGGTCTCTTCGGCTCTGCAGCCTCAGGGGTGCCCACCTGACCAGGCGGTGAGGTGTCTTTCCCACGGGTTCTGGGAGCAGAGAGCTGCTGCGGGCCAGGATCCGCGGGCGTGGGATCTCCGGCAAACACAGGACGTGCCTGGTCCTACATGAACTCTGCCTCTGTGTGTCCCAATCTCACCAGGCAGCTCTCTTGCAGCAGACAAGTTTGTCTTACCTGTGGTCCCGAGGCTCAAGTTTGCTCACGGGGTGCTGCCCACGGGCTCTCTGGGGCGGCAGCAACCAGGAAGCTCTTCTTTTATGTTTATGGGCATCTCTTTCTTTAGGTTAGGTAATTTTCTTCTATAATTTTGTTGAAACATTTACTGCCTCTTTAAGATGGGAGTCCCAGATTTCCTCGATATTTTGTTAGGAACTTTTTGTGATTCACATTATCTTTGACGGTTGTGTCCATGTTTTCTGTGGTATCTTCTTCCACTGAGATTCTCTCTTTTACCTCTTGTATTCTTTTGGTGATGCTTGCATCTATGACTCCTGATCTCTTCCTTAGGTTTTCTATCCCCAGGGTTGTCTCCCTTTGTGCTTAGTTTCTGTTGCTTAGTGTCGTGAACTTGACCCTCGCCCTCAGGTTGTCTTTGGTGTTAGATTTTCTTGCTGTTTCTGACAGTGGCTTGACCCTCTTGTAGGCCTGTGCATCATCCCTCCCATAGACCTGCATTCCTGTTTTCTTTCAGCTGGTTCTGGGAATAGAGTGCTCTGGTATCATGTGTGTGGGCACTCCTGGTGACCAGCTTTAAGCTCTAGGTACAGGCAGGAACTGGACAAGTCCTGCCCCTGACTGCTCCTATGTTCCTGTGTCTCGGGGGCACAGATTGTACTTGGTGATTCTCTTTTTGTTCGGGAATGTGGGCAGAGGGTAGCCTCTTCTCAGACCTCAGGAGTGTCTGTACTTCTGAGGATCTAGTTCTTTCCCCCATCTGATTTGGTTGCAGGGAGCTGTGTGACTGGTTCAGTTAAGTTCCAGGCCCAGACTGGAACCACTGGAACCAAAGCCTCTGACTGTTCCTATATTCCTTTGTCCAGAGGCACTATGCACTTTCCTCTTGGGCCAGAGATGTGGGAAAAGGTGGGCAGAAGTGGCATTATGTCCCGTGGTCTTGGGATCGTCCACACTTCTGGGTGTTCAGCTATCTCCCCCATGGGATTTGGGAGCAGGGAGCTGTGGGGTGGGGTCAGTTCAGTTCTGGGCACAGCCAGAAAGTGGAATTGCCCTGGCCCAGAGTACGTCTGCCTTTGTATGTCCTGAGTACACCTAGCAGGTCACTTGGAGCAGAAACGTTGGTCTTACCTCTGTTCTCAGGTTTGTAGTTCCTCTTGGTGACTCTCTTTCACCTTTAGGTGCAGGACTCAAGTCTCTCCTATTTGTTGATACTTTCCCTGTGCCTTAAATTGAGATCTATTTTAGACCAAGTCTTATGCTCTGCTTTGAAGAATATGTGTTAAACAATGTTTGAGTAAAGTGTCCTGAAGACATATGTCATTTCACCTACATTTCCATTTAACTCTATTGGAACTTTGTTTACTTTTTGTGTGCATGACTACTCTAATGGCAATGGCATCAAATGGGAACATATCAACAACTCACAGACATTTCTAGGGAAAGGGATAGACATTTCCAGGTGTAGTAAATGACTTGGCAAGTGAAATCTTCACTACATATCATCTCCACCACCAGTCCTACTATGCTTATTGCAGGATCACTCAGAATCCCTAGGAATGTGGGTATAATATGAAACATTATGTGGCATCCGGGTCAGAGAAGAAAGCAAGCATCACTGACTATAGGACAATCCGAACAAGAATATCTGAAATCCAAAGATGCTCAAAAGCACCTGAGCAGAAACCATAATATTTAGGATCCCTGTTGGAGAAGTTTTTGGTCAGAAATTCTAAGTATAATATGACTGTTCCTAGAAGACCATGTTGTTGTTGCTGGTGTTGTAGCTATTGTTTGGTTTTGTTTTTTTTTGTTTTTTTTTTTTTTGTTTGCTTTTTGCTATCTTTGTTTTACTGAATGGAAAAGGAGAGAGTGGAGAAGTAAATCTGAGAGAAAGGGGAGATAAAATGGAAGAAAATAGGAATGATGGGGGAGCAGAAACAGCCATAGGTATGTATCGGTGAAAAACAAAACTGTGTTCTAGACAGACAGGGATATATGAAAGTGCCAAACACTTGGGTGTGGTCACAGCCAACTAGAATAAAGATTCTCTCTCTCTCTCTCTCTCTCTCTCAACTAGAATAAAGATTCTCTCTCTCTCAACTAGAATAAAGATTCTCTCTCTCTCTCTCTCTCTCTCTCTCTCTCTCGTCTTGATTTTTAGATTTTCCTTTTTTTTAACTTACATTTCCCAATTTCCCCTCTGGAGTTCCCCTATCCCTTCCCTCCTCCTCTGTCTCTATTAGAGTATTTCCTCTACCCACTAGTCCACTCCCTCCCATCTCCCCATCCTAGCTTTCCCCTACACAGGAGCATTGAGCCTTCACCGGGCCAAGGGCCTCTACTTTCATTGATGCCCAATTAGGTCATCCTCTGCTACATATGTGGTTGGAACCATGGGTCCCTCCATGTGTATTCTTTGGTTGGTGGTTTAGTCTCTGGGAGCTCTGGGCAGTCTGGTTGGTTGATATTGTTGTTCTTCCTATGGGGTTAAAAACTCCTTCAGCTCCTTCAGTTCTTTCTCTAACTCCTCCATTAGGGACCCTATTCTCAGTTCAGTGGTTGTCTGCAAGTACCTGCCTCTATAATGTCAGGCTCTTGCAGAGCCTCCCAGGAGACAGCTATGTCAGACTCCTATCAGCATGCACTTCTTGGCATCCACATTATTGTCTGGGTTTGATGATAGTATATGGGATGGATCCTTGGGTGGGGACATCTCTGGATGACCTTTCCCTCAGTCTCTCTTCCACGTTTTGTCTCTGTATTTCCTCCTGTGAATATTCTGTTCTTTATGAAAGAGTGAAGCATCCACTTTTTGGTCTTCCAACTTCTTGAGATTCATATGGTGTGTGGATTGTACCTTGGATATTTCAAGCTTTTGGGCTAATATCCACTTATCAGTGAGTAAATACCATGTGTGTTTTTTGTGATGAGGTTACCTCACTCAGGATATTTTCTAGTTCCATCCATTTGCCTATAAATCTCATGAAGTAATTGTTTTTGATAGGTGAGTAATATGGAGTCACTTGAGTTTT
Organism: Rattus norvegicus; assembly: GCF_021556685.1. Lineage (NCBI taxonomy): Eukaryota > Metazoa > Chordata > Mammalia > Rodentia > Muridae > Rattus > Rattus norvegicus. Next base: position 77,292,359 of record NC_141534.1, read on the forward strand.
TGAATTTAGCCATTTGACTGATGTGTAGTGGAATTTTAGGGTTGTTTTGATTTGCATTAGCCTGATGACTAAGGATGTTGAACATTTCTTTATGTAGTTCTCAATCTACATTTAGTATAGGATTTTTTACAAGCAAGTGAAACAAGAGTGTTCTAAGGGGGGAACACAGTAGAAGCACCTTGAGATAGAAAATAAATAGCTCAAAATAGCTACAGAAAGACCCTGATATGAAATAAACTCATTATTGCTCTTCTACTCCTACTGGAGAATAAACAGTAAAGATAATGCAGATTCCAGCCCCTGCCTTCTTCCCTTCAAGTTTCAGAGATCACACCAGCAACTTAGAAGTACATACTAGCAGGACTGTGTAGAACAAATGGAGACAAGTCAGCTATCTGGAAAGGACACTCCAACCTGCAGGCTGGGAAATGAGATCCAGTTTTCTAGCTTTGGGATGTGAACTGTCACCCATTCTAGAGTGGGCTTTCATGATGTAGTAGACTTTGCATCATTCTGATACTCTGAGTATAGCCAATAAAGCTCACTGTATCACCCATGTTGTACTCAGGTAGTATATTATTTGTTCTATAATTGGTCCCTATCTTGAGTGAATAGAGCTAGTTCATGTCTCTCTAGGAATGGTGGCACCCAACACTTTGTCATTAAACTGTTTACCAGATTTTTTAAAACAACACTAAGTACAATTTCTGCTGCCCATATACTCTTGGATGTTTGGCTTTCTCCTGGAGTAATGGTCACTTTTCCAGTGTCTTCATCTTTAAAGAAAATAGACTCTTTCTCTCAGGAGGTATTAATTGCCAAAAGCTCTTTAAATATAGGTGGGATTTCATGCCTACTTCTCTACATTGGGGTTTTACTTGAGACAAGGTTTCACACAGCCAAGGATAGCCTTAAATTCCTTATACAGCAAGAATTACCTTGAAATTTTGAGCTGTGTGCCTCTACCTCCACAGTACTGGGACCATAGAAGAGAGTGACATATCATAACTGGTTACATAAATTTGTTTTTGGGTATTTATTGATTTGTGTGTAATTGTGTGTGGTCAGAGCCCTACTTTTGGGACTCAGTTTTCTCCTTCTACAACAATTCCAGAGATGGAGCTGAAGCTGTCCATTTTAGTGGCAAGAACACTTAACCACTGAGCAAGCTTACATTAACATTTTAAAACATCACTAAGCATGGTATAAATTCATAAGTATATATTTCATATTTATTCTTGCTTCTAGTCTGGTCATGCAGGGATAGATACATGTATATGCATGTTTATTAATTTAAACTTGTTATCTATGGCTCTTCCTCACTCGCGCTATCTGTGCTTGTAGGCACATAAAAGTAGCTACAGGGCCAGACCAACAATATTGACAACTTGAAGATGTTATTTCTTTTAGATAACTAAAAAATTCAATATTTTATGTTATTGAAAGAATTGGTTAAGAATATATGAATAATGCTGCCACTTGTCTTAGGAAAGGGTTACTTGTAGAATTTACACAGAGAGGAATAAGACGAGGTTTGATTAAAAAGAGTATCAGCTCTTATTTTTAGTGTTAGTTAGAAGGAATGAGTGATTTCTTTAAAAATATGCCTTTCATATGCCTAAGACATATGTAAGACTAAATTAAGACCAGATCACAATGTGAAAAGTGGGGTTGTACATGAAGTTCCATCTCTAGTTGAGGAGCTGTAACTCCTTAGCTGCTGGGAAGAAGGATCAGTTTTCTTTAAGTTCAGCAACTAACCATGTTCCAGTAAAGGAGCTCATATTCAAGAATGCTTGGATACAAGTACAAGATCTGTTCAATAAGAACTTCAAGCCTCTGAAGAAAGAAATTGAAGAAGACCTCAGAAGATGGAAAGATCTCCAATGCTCATGGATTGGCAGGATTAATATAGTAAAAATGGCCATTTTACCAAAAGCGATCTACAGATTCAATGCAATCCCCATCAAAATACCAATCCAATTCTTCAAAGAGTTAGACAGAACAATTTGCAAATTCATCTGGAATAACAAAAAACCCAGGATAGCTAAAACTATCCTCAACAATAAAAGGCCTTCAGGGGGAATCACTATCCCTGAACTCAAGCAGTATTACAGAGCAATAGTGATAAAAACTGCATGGTATTGGTACAGAGACAGACAGATAGACCAATGGAATAGAATTGAAGACCCAGAAATGAACCCACACACTTATGGGCACTTGATTTTTGACAAAGGAGCCAAAACCATCCAATGGAAAAAAGATACCATTTTCAACAAATGGTACTGGTTCAACTGGAGGTCAACATGCAGAATAATGCAGATCGATCCATGCTTATCACCCTGTACAAAGCTTAAGTCCAAGTGGATCAAGGACCTCCATATCAAACCAGATACACTCAAACTAATAGAAGAAAAAGTGGGGAAGAATCTCAAACACATGCACACTGGAGAAAATTTCCTGAACAAAACACCAATGGCTTATGCTTGAAGATCAAGAATTGACAAATGGGGGGAGGGAGAGCTAAACCTTCAGAGAGGCAGACACGCCTGGGAAACCAGAAGAGACTGCACTCTGTACACACATCTCGGAAGCCAGAGGAAAACACCAAACGCCATCTGGAACCCTGGTGCACTGAAGCTCCCGGAAACGACGGCACAGATCTTCCTGGTTGCTGCTGCCGCAGAGAGCACCCCGCGAGCAAACTTGAGCCTCGGGACCACAGGTAAGACCAACTTTTCTGCTGCAAGAGACCTGCCTGGTGATCTCGGGACACACAGAGGCAGAATTCCTCTAGGACCAGGCACCTAATGTATTTACCGGGAGTCCCACACCCGCGGATCCCGGCCCACAGCAGCTCTCTGCTCCCAGACCCCGTGGGAGAGAGACCTCACCGCCTGGTCAGGTGGGCACTCCTGAGGCTGCAGAGCGGAAGAGACCACCAACACTGCCCACCCCTGCCCACATCCCTGGCCCAAGAGGAAACTGTATAAGGCCTCTGGGTTCCCGTGGGGGAGGGCCCAGGAGCGGCAGGACCGCTGCGCCTGAGACACCGCCTGAACCTGAAGGAAACAGACCGGACAAACAGTTCTCTGCACCCAAATCCCGTGGGAGGGAGAGCTAAACCTTCAGAGAGTCAGACACGCCTGGGAAACCAGAAGAGACTGCACTCTGCACACACATCTCAGACACCAGAGGAAAACACCAAACGCCATCTGGAACCCTGGTGCGCTGAAGCTCCCGGAAATGACGGCACAGATCTTCCTGGTTGCTGCCGCCGCAGAGAGCTATTGGGCAGCACACCCCGAGCAAACTTGAGCCTCGGGACCACAGGTAAGAGCAACTTTTCTGCTGCAAGAGACCTGCCTGGTGAACTCAAGACACAGGCCCACAGGAACAGCTGAAGATCTGTAGATAGGAAAAACTATATGCCCGAAAGCAGAACACTCTGTCCCCATAACAGGCTGAAAGAAAACAGGAAAACAGGTCTACAGCACTCCTGACACACAGGCTTATAGGGCAGTCTAGCCACTGTCAGAAATAGCAGAACAAAGTAACACTAGAGATAATCTAATGGCGAGAGGCAAGCGCAGGAACCCAAGCAACAGAAACCAAGACTACATGGCACAATCAGAGCCCAATTCTCCCATCAAAACAAACATGGAATATCCAAACACACCAGAAAAGCAAGATCTAGATTCAAAATCATATTTGATCATGATGCTGGAGGACTTCAAGAAAGACGTGAAGAACTCCCCTAGAGAAACAGAGGAAAACATTAATAAACAAGTAGAAGCCTACAGAGAAGAATCGCAAAAATACCTGAAAGAATTCCAGGAAAACATAAATAAACAAGTACAAGCCCATAGAGAGGAGACACAAAAATCCCTGAAAGAATTCCAGGAAAACACAATCAAACAGTTGAAGGAATTAAAAATGGAAATAGAAGCAATCAAGAAAGAACACATGGAAACAACCCTGGATATAGAAAACCAAAAGAAAAACCAAAAGAAGGGACAAGGAGCTGTAGATACGAGCTTCACCAACAGAATACAAGAGATGGAAGAGAGAATCTCAGGAGCAGAAGATTCCATAGAAATCATTGACTCAACTGTCAAAGATAATGTAAAGCAGAAAAAGCTACTGGTCCAAAACATACAGGAAATCCAGGACTCAATGAGAAGATCAAACCTAAGGATAATAGGTATAGAAGAGAGTGAAGACTCCCAGCTCAAAGGACCAGTAAATATCTTCAACAAAATCATAGAAGAAAACTTCCCTAACCTAAAAAAAAGAGATACCCATAGGCATACAAGAAGCTTACAGAACTCCAAATAGATTGGACCAGAAAAGAAACACCTCCCGTCACATAATTGTCAAAACACCAAACGCACAAAATAAAGAAAGAATATTAAAAGCAGTAAGGGAAAAGGTCAAGTAACATATAAAGGCAGACCTATCAGAATCACACCAGACTTTTCGCCAGAAACTATGAAGGCCAGAAGATCCTGGACTGATGTCATACAGACCCTAAGAGAACACAAATGCCAGCCCAGGTTACTGTATCCTGCAAAACTCTCAATTAACATAGATGGAGAAACCAAGATATTCTATGACAAAACCAAATTTACACAATATCTTTCTACAAATCCAGCACTACAAAGGATAATAAAGGGTAAAGCCCAACATAAGGAGGCAAGCTATACCCTAGAAGAAGCAAGAAACTAATCGTCTTGGCAACAAAACAAAGAGAAGAAAAGCACACAAACATAACCTCATATCCAAATATGAATATAACAGGAAGCAATAATCACTATTCCTTAATATCTCTCAACATCAATGGCCTCAACTCCCCAATAAAAAGACATAGATTAACAAACTGGATACGCAATGAGGACCCTGCATTCTGCTGCCTACAGGTAACACGCCTCAGAGACAAAGACAGACACTACCTCAGAGTGAAAGACTGGAAAACAACTTTCCAAGCAAAGGGTCAGAAGAAGCAAGCTGGAGTAGCCATTCTAATATTAAATAAAATCAATTTTCAATTAAAAGTCATCAAAAAAGATAAGGAAGGACACTTCATATTCATCAAAGGAAAAATCCACCAAGATGAACTCTCAATCCTCATCTTCGATTGGTTTATATACAAGTGTGCAATTTCTAGGCTTGAAAGTAAAATGATGCTATCTGGTGCTGGATAGAGGAGCCTTATTTTTTATTATGGCAGCTTGCTATTTTTGTAACATGGTGATTTGGTTGAACACAATAAAGTACAGTAGTAACTGATCTCCCCTTCTTCCTGGATGAGTGAGGAGATGATTAAATGTTGATGTCAGCATCCATGAGCATATTCAGATGAGCTTCTGCTTCTGTTGAAAAGGATGCTGTGTTTGATTGTGGTCCGAAGCTTTGAAGCACTACTTGGCATCTCCTTCCTTGGAGGTCTCACTGTTTAAACATAACAGATTTGATAGCTTGCTGGTAAGGTGAGGTCCAGCTTGTCTCCACTAGGTCATCTTCATGTGAATCCGGTGGTTATACGGTTTTGTTTTAGGGATATTTCATTTTTTTAATAACGGTTTTATCTGACATTCATGGAGAGAATGAATCCTTAGAAGTGTGCCACTAGTGAAAGGAAATCCTGTGTAGAGTATGTTTCTTTACAAAGCTGTGTCACACCATCCTTTGGGCCCTCTGCTGGAAAAGTAGAATCAAGTCTCAAATAATGCCTTTTAAATTGTATCCTCTAGTATTATAGATGTAGGACAGTACTGTATCATACCTCTGTGGATGTAAAATAGCTTGTACCTGCTTTATGATACGTAGTAGTGACCGTGCTTTATCAGAGCTGTTTTTAATGATGTTGCTCAGAATGTTTTCTTTCCAGATGATGATTGAGAAGCTAATTTAAAAAAAAATGGTGCCAGGTACCACAAGAGTAACAGAACTGTGCTGTTTTCTCGGGTTTTGTTTTTTTACTTTTTTTTTTTTTTAATGGAGTGTGCTGGATGTCTCTACAGTTTTGTTCAGATGACTGCAGAACCTGGAAAAGCTGTTGCTGCTGTTGCTGCATAACACACTGCTATTATTGGTCTTTATATATATATATATATATATATATATATATATATATATATATATACATATATATATATATACAGATATATAATTTGAATTTTTGGAAACTTTAGCTGTGCTGTCAACTTTGGAAAAAAGTATCCCCATTTACTGTGTTGAGTTGGCACTGTACAGAAATTAACAGCCATATTGGTCTAGAAATGTTGAACTTAAGTTTTTTCCATTTGTACAGGGTAACGCACTGTATTAAATATGTAAGGTCTTATCTACGTGGGTTTGATTACAAAAACTAATAAAGTATTCTCTAAATTAAAAAAAAAAGAAAGGCTGGAAAACAACTTTCCAAGCAAATGGTCAGAAGAAGCAAGCTGGAGTAGCCATTCTAATATCAGATAAAATCAATTTTCAACTAAAAGTCATCAAAAAAGATAAGGAAGGAAACTTCATATTCATCAAAGGAAAAATCCACCAAGATGAACTCTCAATCCTAAATATCTATGCCCCAAATATAAGGGCACCTACATACGTAAAAGAAACCTTACTAAAGCTCAAAACATACATTGCACCTCACACAATAGTAGTTGGAGATTTCAACACCCCACTCTCATCAATGGACAGATCATGGAAACAGAAATTAAACAAAGACGTAGACAGACTAAGAGAAGTCATGAGCCAAATGGACTTAACGGATATTTATAGAACATTCTATCCTAAAGCAAAAGGATATACCTTCTTCTCAGCTCCTCATGGTACTTTCTCCAAAATTGACCATATAATTGGTCAAAAAATGGGCCTCAACAGGTACAGAAAGATAGAAATAATCCCATGCGTGCTATCGGACCACCACGGCCTAAAACTGGTCTTCAATAACAATAAGGGAAGAATGCCCACATATATGTGGAAATTGAACAATGCTCTACTCAATGATAACCTGGTCAAGGAAGAAATAAAGAAAGAAATTAAAGACTTTTTAGAATTTAATGAAAATGAAGGTACAACATACCCAAACTTATGGGACACAATGAAAGCTGTGCTAAGAGGAAAACTCATAGCGCTGAGTGCCTGCAGAAAGAAACAGGAAAGAGCATATGTCAGCAACTTGACAACACACCTAAAAGCTCTAGAACAAAAAGAAGCAAATACACACACGAGGAGTAGAAGGCAGGAAATAATCAAACTCAGAGCTGAAACCAACCAAGCAGAAACAAAAAGGACCATAGAAAGAATCAACAGAACCAAAAGTTGGTTCTTTGAGAAAATCAACAAGATAGATAAACCCTTAGCCAGACTAACAAGAGGACACAGAGAGTATGTCCAAATTAACAAAATCAGAAATGAAAAGGGAGACATAACTACAGATTCAGAGGAAATTCAAAAAATCATCAGTTCTTACTATAAAAACCTGTATTCAACAAAACTTGAAAATCTTCAGGAAATGGACAATTTCCTAGACAGATACCAGGTACCGAAGTCAAATCAGGAACAGATAAACCAGTTAAATAACCCCATAACTCTTAAGGATATAGAAGCAGTCATTAAAGGTCTCCCAACCAAAAAGAGCCCAGGTCCAGACGGGTTTAGTGCAGAATTCGATCAGACCTTCATAGAAGACCTCATACCAACATTATCCAAACTATTCCACAAAATTGAAACACATGGAGCACTACCGAATTCCTTCTATGAAGCCACAATTACTCTTATACCTAAACCACACAAAGACACAACAAAGAAAGAGAACTTCAGACCAATTTCCCTTATGAATATCGATGAAAAAATACTCAATAAAATTCTGGCAAACCAAATCCAAGAGCACATCAAAACAATCATCCACCATGATCAAGTAGGCTTCATCCCAGGCATGCAGGGATGGTTTAATATACGGAAAACCATCAACGTGATCCATTATATAAACAAACTGAAAGAACAAAACCACATGATCATTTCATTAGACGCTGAGAAAGCATTTGACAAAATTCAACACCCCTTCATGATAAAAGTCCTGGAAAGAATAGGAATTCAAGGCCCATACCTGAACATAGTAAAAGCCATATACAGCAAACCAGTCGCTAACATTAAACTAAATGGAGAGAAACTTGAAGCAATCCCACTAAAATCAGGGACTAGACAAGGCTGCCCACTCTCTCCCTACTTATTCAATATAGTTCTTGAAGTTCTAGCCAGAGCAATCAGACAACAAAAGGAGGTCAAGGGGATACAGATCGGAAAAGAAGAAGTCAAAGTATCACTATTTGCAGATGATATGATAGTATATTTAAGTGATCCCAAAAGTTCCACCAGAGAACTACTAAAGCTGATAAACAACTTCAGCAAAGTGGCTGGGTATAAAATTAACTCAAATAAATCAGTAGCCTTCCTCTACACAAAAGAGAAACAAGCCGAGAAAGAAATTAGGGAAACGACACCCTTCATAATAGACCCAAATAATATAAAGTACCTCGGTGTGACTTTAAAAAAGCAAGTAAAAGATCTGTACAATAGAACTTCAAGACACTGAAGAAAGAAATTGAAGAAGACCTCAGAAAATGGAAAGATCTCCCATGCTCATGGATTGGCAGGATTAATATAGTAAAAATGGCCATTTTACCAAAAGCAATCTACAGATTCAATGCAATCCCCATCAAAATACCAATCCAATTCTTCAAAGAGTTAGACAGAACAATTTGCAAATTCATCTGGAATAACAAAAAACCCAGGATAGCTAAAGCTATCCTCAACAATAAAAGGCCTTCAGGGGGAATCACTATCCCTGAACCCAAGCAGTATTATAGAGTAATAGTGATAAAAACTGCCTGGTATTGGTACAGAGACAGACAGATAGACCAATGGAATAGAATTGATGACCTAGAAATGAACCCACACATCTATGGTCACTTGATTTTTGACAAAGGAGCTAAAACCATCCAATGGAAAAAAGATAGCATTTTCAGCAAATGGTGCTGGTTCAACTGGAGGTCAATATGTAGAAGAATGCAGATCAATCCATGCTTATTACCCTTATTTGTACTTATTATTAAGTACAAAGCTTAAGTACAAGTGGATCAAGGACCTCCACATCAAACCAGACACACTCAAACTAATAGAAGAAAAACTAGGGAAGCATCTGGAACACATGGGCACTGGAAAAAATTTCCTGAACAAAACACCAATGGCTTATGCTCTAAGATCAAGAATCGACAAATGGGATCTCATAAAACTGCAAAGCTTCTGTAAGGCAAAGGACAGTGTGGTTAGGACAAAACAGCAACCAACAGATTGGGAAAAGATCTTTACCAATCCTACAACAGATAGAGGGCTTATATCCAAAATATACAAAGAACTCAAGAAGTTAGACCGTAGGGAGACAAATAGCCCTATTAAAAATGGGGTTCAGAGCTAAACAAAGAATTCACAGCTGAGGAATGCCAAATGGCTGAGAAACACCTAAAGAAATGTTCAACATCTTTAGTCATAAGGGAAATGCAAATCAAAACAACCCTGAGATTTCACCTCACACCAGTGAGAATGGCTAAGATCAAAAACTCAGGTGACAGCAAATGCTGTTGAGGATGTGGAGAAAGAGGAACACTCCTCCATTTTTGGTGGGATTGCAGACTGGTACAACCATTCTGGAAATCAGTGTGGAGGTTCCTCAAAAAATTGGACATTGAACTACCTGAGGACACAGCTATACCTCTTTTGATCATATACCCAAAAGATGCCCCAACATATAAAAGAGACACATGCTCCACTATGTTCATAGCAGCCTTATTTATAATAGCCAGAAGCTGAAAAGAACCCAGATGCTCTTCAACAGAGGAATGGATACAGAAAATGTGGTACATCTATACAATGGAATATTACTCTGCTATCAAATGCAATGACTTTATGAAATTCATAGGCAAATGGATGGAACTGGAAAATATCATCCTGTGTGAGGTAACTCAATCACAGAAAAACACACATGGTATGCACTCATTGATAAGTGGCTATTAGCCCAAATGCTTGAATTACCCAAATGCAAAGAACACATGAAACTGAAGACGGATGTTCAAAATGTGAATGCTTCACTCCTTCTTTAAAAGGGGAACAAGAATACCCATGGGAGGGAATAGGGAGACAAAGATTAAAACAGAGGCAGAAGGAACACCCATTCAGAGCCTACCCGACATGTGACCCATACATATACAGCCACCCAATTCAATGAGATGGATGAAGCAAGGAAGTGCAGGCTGACAGGAACTGGATGTAGATCTGTCCTGAGAGACACAGCCAGAATACAGCAAATACATAGGCGAATGCCAGTAGCAAACCACTGAACTGAGAACAGGATCCCCGTTGAAGGAATCAGAGAAAGGACTGGAAGAACTTGAAGGGGCTCGAGACCCCTTATGAACAGCAATGCCAAGCAACCCGAGCTTCCAGGGACTAAGCCACTGCCCAAGGACTATACATGGACCGACCCTGGGCTCCAACCTCATAGGTAGCAATGAATAGCCTAGTAAGAGCACCAGTGGAAGGGGAAGCCCTTGGCCCCACCAAGACTGAACCCCCAGTGAACGTGATAGTTCGGGGGAGGGCTTTAATGGGGGGAGGATGGGGAGGGGAACACCTGTATAGAAAAGGAGTGGGAGGGGTTAGGGGGATGTTGGCCCAGAAACTGGGAAAGGGAATAGCAATCGAAATGTAAATAGGAAATACTCAAGTTAATAAAGAAAAAAATAAAGCATATTTTGCTTCTGTTCAAAAAAAGAAAGGAATGCTTGGATAACACATAGTGACATTGAGAGGAGAGTGAGGCATGACACTAAGTTGGGTGGAAAGAGGAGGAGGGATCTGAGAAGAGTTAAGAAGGAAGGATTGTGAGTATGATCAAAATATATAGTATTAAATATTCAAGGAAATAATAAAAATATAAAAATATGCCTTTTCAATACCTTCATCCAAAACCAGAAGACCCTAATTAGATTGATAATAGGTCTAAGAATCAAGTCAAGTCAGCCTTTCTCAGAATCTCAGTTTGGCCACTATCTTTCAAAGTCAACATAAACAAGAGGTTAGAAATGGCTCAGCAGTTAAGCTCACATACTGTTCTTTCAGGATGTAAGTCCAGTTTCCAGTACCCATGATGGACAGCTTATAACTGCCTGAAGCTCTAGCTTCAAGGCATCTGACACCCTCTTGTGTTCTTTGCAGGTACTGATGCTCATGTGTTCATATATACACACGTGTACACACACACACACACACACACACACACACACACACACACGTAACTATGTAGAACATTAATATTTGAAACTAGAAGTCAGTAAAGTTGGAAAATGCATAAATTATTATTTAATGAAAAAAGCGCAAAACAGCAACAGTTTCCATATTCTGAGTGTCCAGTCTAGACACTCTGCTAAAGGTTTCTCATGCAGAGCCAATTAAAACTTCCCCAACAACCTTTTAGGGTACCATTACTGCTTAGACTTACTCTATGGCTCCAGTAATCTACTAACAGGCAAATATCATTTTAAGAGATTTCCAAGTCACTACTTAAAGATACTTAACACTTTATTGGGTGCTCAAGATACCAGTATGGAAAATAAAATGTAATTATAGTATGTTTGAATATGTAGTACAAATAAAAAAACCACATCTGTCTTGCAAAACATATCCAAAAGGGATACAAAGAAATCATATTTTATTAGAACATTATTGATCTATAACATTGTATTCAATGGGCCAAAATAATGATCCTACTTTCTTTTTATGGAGGTAGTTTGAGTTCAGAGTATACCCCTGGTTCTTGCATCAGAATTTCCATCCTTGTTTTCTGCTTCTGCTCACACGCCACTTAGGATGCTCAAGTCAGGATTTTTCTCTTGCTCAGCAACCAGAAATGCCTGGGTTTCATTATCAAAATCAGTAATTCGCAATCTAGAAAGATATAAAAATTAACAATTTTAATTAATTTTTCTTGTTTTAAGATTTAAAGGTTTATTTATTTATGTACATGTATGTGCCTGTGTGAGTTTATATGCACCACATGTGTTCAGGTGTCTGTGGAAATCAGAAATACGTTATGGATCCTCTGAAGCTAGGGTTATTGCAGCTGTGAGCTGCCATGTTGGGAACTGGGAACTATAGTTGATTCCTCTGCAAGAGAGGAAACTGCTCTTAACTGAAGAGCCATTTCTCAGACCCTCACATGTCTGTTTGTGCTTTCCACCATCTCATTTTCCCTCTATAGTTTTTCCTCAGGTCACAAGAATATGACCCTGATGATCCCTCTGAATAGGGTACAATATCTGTGCTATGAGATGATATGCTCTTACATGTAAACATCCGATTCTTCCATTAAAAATTAATTTGAGTACTGAAGCAATGGTTCTATAGCTAAGGGAACTGGCTATTTTTGAAGAGGATTCAGGTTCAGTCCCCACATTGAAGCTTACAACCATCTGAAACTCAAATTCCAGAGTGTCTGACACCACCTTCTGGTCTCTAAGCCAGAAAATGCATGCAGGCAAAATACACATACACATAATTATTTGAAAAATGAAGGAAACAAATTTGTGTGATTGTATTTGTGTGTGTGTGTGTGTGTGTGTGTGTGTGTGTGTGTGTGTGTGTGTGTGTGTGTGTGTGTGTATGTTTTCCAGTCAGGGTCTCTCACTGAACCTGCCGTTCATGGACTGGCTGTCCAGCAAGCTTCAGGGAGCTTCCTGTCTCCACTGTTCTCTCCGGCTCTAAGGTTACAGACATATGAGAACACAATCAACATTTTTTTATGTGGATGAACTCAGGTCCTCATACTTCTGCTGCAAGTGCTTTACTTGCCTGAACCTCTTCACAGAGTCTGCTCTGACCATCTCTGTGGTATGAATTCTCACCTTTTGTTGATTTCAATTTGATTTTTATACTGAGACTGGTGATAAGAGGCATGAAGTTTTAGGGTTTTGGGTAGAAGACTTGGAAAAGGCTTGATTTTTCTTCAAGTCCCAGAAGGTAATTCTTTCCATGATCTTTATAGTCTTAGTGCTCTAGCTAACTGTTCTCATGAATGTGCATCCAGACACATACACTCACAGTCACACCCCCCACCACACAAACTCAAACCCTTGTTCCTTGTTCTCTGTTTTCTTTGTCTGTATTTAGTATTTACTATTGTAATAAAACACCATGCCCAAAGCAACTCTCAGAAGGAGTGGATTATTTGTGTAGAACCCCTACAGTTCTTACAGGATTAGAGTCCATCACCATGGTAGCTTGGAAGAGTGGTCCAGAAGAACAAAGCAGAGCCATTTCTTAAACCACAATCATGAAGTAGAGAAAGCTCACTGTGCATGGTACGAGGTTTTGCAAACTCAAAGCCTATTCCAGGGACATGCTTCCCCAAGCAAGGTCACACTACGCCTATCTACCCAAATAGCAGTATGAACTTCAGACCATCTATTCAAACATCTGAGCTTGCAGAAGAAAATTTATGCAAACCATCATGTTATATATATATTTTTTTATGTATCAAGTATAAACCATAGGAATCAACCATAATCCTAGGGCATATATTAATTACAGTATATGTCTTTCTGAGACTTTCCATGGTGGCGGAAAGGAGAACACCATAGAAGTTTCCTTGGTTTGATAAGATCTGCCACATTATCTGATCTGTATATTTCTTAAATTATCACGTCAAATGGCAATGCTTACTTTCCAGATCAGATCAAAGGAACTTATACCATGCCAAAGGGTGCAGTGTAAACGTGGCTCAATTGGAATCAAATGCTGAGCTAGAAGGCTCAGAAAATAACAGTAAATTTGCCTTTGTCTAATTCATTATGCAATGACTCCAGCTTGGTACCCTCTAAACCTCCAGAGAACAACAATTAAGAAAGAATTTTTTCAGACACTCATCATTTTCATGAGGCAGGGGAATTTGCCAGAGGAAATCTTAAGGAATTGAGCCTCTGCCTTCTTCTCAGGAGAGGCATCTAGAGTTATAAATATTTTAACCCAATATCTCATAGACATGTGGTCCACAGATAACATGAAGAAGAGGGTAGTTTTGAAAAGGTTTAACACAAAAGTTTATCCAAAACAATATGACTTTTTTTAAAAAAAAAACAAACTTCATGTTTTTGAGTCTGAACTGTGTGTGTGTTATGTGTGTGTGTGTGTGTGTGTGTGTGTGAGAGAGTGTGTGTGTCTGTGTGTCTGTGTGTGTGTGAGAGTGTCTGTGTGT